>NC_139989.1:83941462-84458962 GCF_964263955.1 Coregonus lavaretus
CAAACACACACATTGGACACACACACACAATGGACACACATAAACACACACACACACACACACACACTCACACTGGACATACACACAGCAATGCTGGCACTAGACTGGTCATCTGCTAAATGAATGAACAGCTGTTGGTGAAAAAATGATATTTGAAAATCGAGCTTCACTTCTTGAATGTTGAGAGTTATTTGATAAAGGTAAGTGTCATAGAAACTGCAGAATATGCTCTTTCAGATACAGAACTATATAGAAATCACAATGTTTTACCTGCATGGGACTCTGAAGGAGGATTTGATAAAGAGATGCTCCTTTCCCTGCGTCTTTATGTTCTGTTTCAGCTCAGCGGTCTCCCCACCCTGATAATCAAGTGTTTTATTGGTATCTTCCACTAGATGGCAGTAAACACCTGCTGTAACTAGACTTTGCAACAGTATGTGTTCGGTTTCTTGGTCCTGGTGACTCCTGGGCCCTTATTCATAAAGGCAGTTTCTCAGAGGAGGAGTGCTGATCTAGGATCAGGTCCCCCCTGTCCATCTAATCTGTTTCATTATGATCTAAAAGGCTAAACTGATCCCAGATCAGTACTCCTACTCTTTATGAATACTGTCACAGGTGAATCCTCAAGATGAGGCTCAGGATTTATAAGTTATATTCTTCAAGAATGAATTAATATCATGAATTTAACTGCTTTTGCCATGAACAGATCTGTGAGGTCTTAACTTAAAGGAACTATATAGACTTTATGGTCATTTTAATGGGGTTGAACATTCATCCCATCAGATTGTGTAAAGGATTTTAGGAGTTCAGAAAAATACTGACTGACCTCACCCTCTCTGAAAGAGAGTAAAGACCACATAGCTACAGTTAAACGCTTGTCAGGTTTTACCCACTTTTACAGCCAATGTATGGACTGGTATCCATATGAATCAGTGGAATATACAGACTAGTTAACCACCTCCCAATAAGGGTTCAGCAAATCTATTTTATTGGTCACATACACATATTTAGCAGATGCTATGGAGGGTGTAGTAAAATGCTTGTGTTCCTAGCTCAGGGCAGTAATATCTAACAATACACAACAATACACACAGATCTAAAAAGGAAAACAATGGAATTAAGAAATATAGAAATATTAGGAGGACATCAAGCATACAGCACTAAACAGACAGACATCTCAGGACATCAACAAATCCTGGGGGGCATATCAATATTCTACATGGACTTCCTCTCCTTGTCTCCTCTCCTTGTCTCCTCTCCTTGTCTCCTCTCCTTCATCTCAATTACATGAGAGAACTGGACAGGTGAAAGCAATGTTTCCACACCTAGTACTATCTTAAGGGGCCAAGACAAATGCGCTGTAAGACGTTGGTACCCAGGTGATAATGTGTCTCTCTCCTCACTGGTTGAATGATGCCAATGGATGAACGGGCGATGGAAACGGATAATGGGGCACGTTACTTTACAATTACATTTGAATGAACTGAACGATGAGGAGGGTGAAGAGGGTGAATTTAATTTAGAACAATGGTGTAATGATGATGAAGATTTGTGGGTGTTGTGGGTGGTCTAATTATTTTTACACATTTTGCCATGTGGTGTAGAGAAAATATTGCAGTTTTAAAGCAGGTATTCTGCAGTTCTACACATTTTGCATTGGGGTGGAGAGAAAATGTAGCAATTTTATAACCAATTTCATGCAATTTTACATGTTTTGCCATGGGGCAGAGAGAATTATTGCAGTTTTAAAGCAAATATCCTGCAATTTTACCCATTTTGCCAAGATTGCTTGAGTTATCTTAATTAATTCAGATGATTTTGAGTGTATACTGGCTACGGCATCTCAAAAAGGACAAATAGGACTACTGCCTCTTTTTTCACGATTTTCAAGCGAAGGTCTTTTAAGGTATTTTTAAGGGAGTATTCCAGAACACTCGTTGGGTTTGGCTAGCAGAGTTCAGCGCCAGCCGAACTGAAGTATTATTCATGAGATTGATTCATGAGTTAAGACACGGGTAAGGCCACAATACAGGGTCCCATACAATCAATAAATTACGCTTGTTTTCATATCTTTTCATGGATATATTTTCACCGATATTTATTTATGTAATTCATCCTTTACAATTGTTTACGCACTATTTATCAAGCTTTGGCACTCATGTTTACGAAAATAGTATGACCGTGAGCTTTGCGGGTTGATATAATTCTCTTTTATGTTTTACTTTGTAAAAATAAGCTGTTACTGGACTGTATTACTTACTATAACTCTATTACTAATCACATCTATAAATACTATTTATCAAATGTATTACATTGTCCTGTTTTTATTGTATGGGAAACGAAAATATGCTACATGTTGCAGTAGGCCTTTGTAGAATATGATACAACGTCTAATCCTGAATGCTGATTGGTTATAATATAAAACATATCCTTACATGCATTTTATGTACTTCTAAATATACAACTATTCAAAATGAGTAACAAAATATTCTTAAGACATGACTGCATTCAATCAAGCAATATATATTTTTTAGATGGTATTTATTTAGATTGATAACAATCCAGTAGATGAATCTGATGCGTATGCTAAAGGAGATGCCCAACAACGTCCCCTACTGAAGTCTGAACGGTCTATAATGCAGTGCCTTCAGAAAGTCACACCCCTTGAATTTTTCCACATTTTGTTGTTCCACAGCCTGAATTAAAAATGGATTAAATTGAGATTTTGTGTCACTGGCCTACACATAATACTCCATAACGTCAAAGTGGAATAATGTTTTTAGAAATTAATAAAAAATGAAAAGCTGAAATGTCTTGAGTCAACAAGTTTTCAACCCCTTTGTTATGGCAAGCCTAAATAAGTTCAGGAGTAAAAATGTGCTTAACAAGACACATAATAAGTTCCATGGACTCACCTGTGTGCAATAATAGTGTTTAACAGGATTTCTGAATGACAACCTTATCTCTGTATACCACATATAAAATTATCTGTAAGGTCCCTCAGTCAAGCAGTGAATTTCAAACATAAATTCAACCACAAAGACCAGGGAGGTTTTCCAAAGCCTCGCAAAGAAGGGCTCCTATTGGTAGATGGGTAAAAATAAAATAAAAAGCAGAATATTTCTTTGAGCATGGTGAAGTTATTAATTACACTTTGGATGGTGTGTCACTACAAAGATACAGGCGTCCTTCTTAACTCAGTTGCCGGTGAGGAAAGAAACCGCTCAGGGATTTCACCATGAGGCCAATGGTGACTTTAAAACAGTTAGAGTTGAATGGCTGTGATAAGAGAAAACTGAGGATGGATCAACAACATTGTAGTTACTCCATAACACTAACCTAATTGACAGAGTGAAAAGAAGCCTGTACAGAATACATTCACATTTCAGTCATTTAGCAGACGCTATGGTCCCCTGTGGGAATCAAACCCACAACCCTGGCGTTGCAAGCACCTTGCTCTACCAACTGAGCCACACGGGACACAAATATTACAAAACATGCATCCTGTTTGCAATAAAGCACTAAAGTAAAACTGCTAAAAAATGTGGCAAAGAAATTCACTTTATGTCCTGAATAAAAAGTTTTATGTTTGGGGCATATCCAACACAACACATCACTGAGTGCCACTGTTTTCTTGGTGGTGGCTGCATCATGTTATGGGTCTGCTTGTCATCGATGAGGACTAGGGAGTTTTGGGGGGGGGATAAAAAGAAACGGAATAGAGCTAAGCACAGGCAAATTCCTAGAGGAAAACCTGGTTCAGACTGCTTTCCTTCCACTGACTCCTCAGGAGAGTTCTGGACTCTGCCAGTGCGGCCACACCACCACAAGAGACTACAGGTGGCCGCCATCTTTAACCCCCCTCCTGGTAAAGACTTTCAGCTGGCAGGCAGGGAGCCTAAACACACCCACTGGTAAAGACTTTCAGCTGGCAGGCAGGGAGCCTAAACACACCCACTGGTAAAGACTTTCAGCTGGCAGGCAGGGAGCCTAAACACACCCACTGGTAAAGACTTTCAGCTGGCAGGCAGGGAGCCTAAATACACCCACTGGTAAAGACTTCCAGCTGGCAGGCAGGGAGCCTAAACACACCCACTGGTAAATACTTTCAGCTGGCAGGCAGGTAGCCTAAACACACCCACTGGTAAAGACTTCCAGCTGGCAGGCAGGGAGCCTAAACACACCCACTGGTAAAGACTTTCAGCTGGCAGGCAGGGAGCCTAAACACACCCACTGGTAAAGACTTTCAGCTGGCAGGCAGGGAGCCTAAACACACCCACTGGTAAAGACTTCCAGCTGGCAGGCAGGGAGCCTAAACACACCCACTGGTAAAGACGTTCAGCTGGCAGGCAGGGAGCCTAAACACACCCACTGGTAAAGACTTTCAGCTGGCAGGCAGGGAGCCTAAACACACCCACTGGTAAAGACTTTCAGCTGGCAGGCAGGGAGCCTAAACACACCCACTGGTAAAGACTTTCAGCTGGCAGGCAGGGAGCCTAAACACACCCACTGGTAAAGACTTTCAGCTGGCAGGCAGGGAGCCTAAACACACCCACTGGTAAAGACTTTCAGCTGGCAGGCAGACACTGGAATAAGTTGGAGTGACAGAGTGAGGGCTTTGCATAAGCACTTTATAGCGTTTTTTTGTGTGACTCGTAAAATAACACTTTTTAACCAGTTGTTTTTAAAATAATAGTTCTGTTCTGGAACAGTATCGATCACTTTCGTTCCCGGTTCTGTTGCTGTTCCTTGAAAAAAATAAATTCTGGTTTTCGGTCCTGTTGATCTTGCTTCCTCTCGACTGCCTTTAACATTTGAAGACAATTATTTTCATTGTTAGAGCGGCCAATGGAGTATCTGGTCAATAGATAGGTTTTCAACCAATATTCGAAAGGTTTCCATGCGAATATTCTAAAATCTGCATAAAACAATATGCGCATTTTCCCTCAAACAGATTTTTTGTGGATAAAAGACTGTACATGATAACGTAATTACTTTTGTGGTTAAATTCCCATGTACCACATGAAAAACACAAGTTAAATGGGTTTCCATCGCATCTTCAACTCTACTGATGGTTTTGTCACTAAAGCTGTTGCATTATATAGCAAATGTGCCCACTCTGGCCATGGCACATGCCAACAACTCACAGATACAGTGTGGGCATGGCTATATCGATATTATATGTATTTCACAAATGGCAGCTAAGCATCGATCATCATGTTAGCTGAATAAGACCCTTCATATTTATTGGAAAGGAGCATCAAGCTCGTCACCTTGCACTTTCACCAACCTGTGAAGTTCATCATAACTTATTTCATCTGTATCCTAAAACTGCATGCTTTCCCGAGTCGTAGTGGGAGGACCACGCAACATATCGCGTGACTCCAAGTTTACTTTGATATGCTGGTTATAGTGTATTATCAGTGCTTAATTTGATCCAGATCCTGCCGGAACAGGATCCGGCACCTCTCCATTTTGGACTGTTTCATTCCGGAACCTATTTGGCCGGATCCGGTAACTCTCCTGGCATGAAAGATAATTGTCACTTTTTGCAATGTAAAAATTCTAATAATCTCTCCCAGAAATCTCTCTGCTCTGACAGACATGAGCCTCCAACTCTCATCTCTCCAGCATTGCACATCATTTATAGAGCCGTGCGAAGGGTTCTGGAGGAGCTGCAGCACGCCTGATGAATTGAAATACATTTTCCAAAGTTATAGAATGACTGCTGTCTGTTCAGAAATAAATGAAATAATTCAAAATAGCCTACTACACCATGAGAAAGCCTAAAATGTAGTCACAGAGGATAAATAGCTTATTTTAAAAATAACCTAGGCCCCGTGTAGCTCAGTTGGTAGAGCATGGTGTTTACAACACCAGGGTTGTGGGTTCGATTCCCACAGGGGGCCAGTATGAAAATGTATGCACTCACTAACTGTAAGTCGCTCTGGATAAGAGCGTCTGCTAAATGACTAAAATGTAAATGGAGTGTAGCACAATAACAAGGCATACAAGGCATACTAGGGCGGCAGGTAGCTTAGTGGGTAAGAGCGTTGTGCCAGTAACCGAAAGGTCGCTGGTTCTAATCCCCGAGCCGACTAGTTGAACAATCTGTCGATGTGCCCTTAAGCAAGGCACTTAACCCTAATTGCTCATGTAAGTCGCTCTGGATAAGAGCGTCTGCTAAATGACGTAAATGTACTGTCGGGAACGCGCTGCAAATCTGTCAGTGAAACTTTAAAACATTTTTAGGACTATAATTTCCTCCTAATATTGTAGCATACAATATGTCTCCACACAACTAGGCATAGGCTATTGACGGATTCAAGTTCGTTTTCATTGATCTCAGATTCTCAGTTTTTCAGTGTCAAAATAGCCTGTCATTTCGATCATTTGTGCGGTATTGCGCTTTCAAGACAAATGGGAACTCGGGAAAAAATTAGGTAGAATCATGACATCAGTGGTCTTCAAATCAGAAAAGTCGGAGCTCTAGAAAGAGGCCAGAATTCCCAGTTGGATGACCGTTTAAAACAAATATTTCCAGTCGGAGCTCGTTTTTTCCCCATTTCCCAGTTGTCTTGAACTCTTTAAAGTCGGAAGTCTGAGATTTCCCAGCTCAGAGTTTCCAGTTGTTTTGAACACGGCATTAATAAAGATTATGCCAGAGTCTGCAGTCAAGTAAAATGACGTGGAATTGCATGAAATGAGTTTATAAAACGCCAAATTGCTAAAACACTAAAACCCATTGGCTGAACAAAGTTCTCAGTTGCCTGGACTCATTTAGCTAATTATGCAGTCTGTTGTCAATACCTTAAACCATTTCACATGGTAAAACACAATATGCAGATCTCACTTAGACTTTTCAGCAAAACTCTAAACACATTCTCATTCTCAAAACACATTCTGCACTCTAATGCACATGTCATCCATACTGGTAAACACAAGTGGCAACAATCAAATACAAATAGAGAACACATGTCATTGATTGAACACAACCACTCAAAATGGATTTAACCTGTTTCAAATGATGCGACACAACCAATATAAGGCAGTTCAGAGAGCAAACAGGTAGTTGAAGGTGGGAAGGAGAAAGTCTGAGAATGGATAGAAGAAACAATGTGAGAGGACGAGGACGAGTGCGTATGCCAGGTGTGCGACGAGGAGGAAGAGGAGGAGGAGGAGGGCAAGAAAGAGGAAGAGGAGGACGAAGAGGAAGACAAAGAGTGGAAATATCTGATGAAATTTGAGCAACAGTCATAGACAATGTTATTGTCCATGGACTGACAATGAGGGAAGCAGGACTTAGAGTGCAACCCAATTTGAGCCGATTTTCTGTGTCCACCATAGTAAGGACATTCAGAGAAGAGAACAGGTACAGTGTACTACTGTATTTTTGTAATTGCAAATTTACTGTACTACACTATATGCAGCTGTTTCAATTGACGTTTGTAAAGTGAATCACTGTATGTATTGTACTGCATGAATATGTTTTGTAACTGCACAACTACTTTTTGTAGAATTGCAAGGCTGCCACATGCAGGTGGAAGGACAGCTATATTCACTGGGGAGCAAGAGGCCGTTATAGTTGGCATGGTCCTTCAAGATAATGCAATACGACTCCGAGAAATCCAGGAACGAGTGTTACAAGACAACACACACTTCCAGGGAATCGACAGTGTGAGCGTTTCCACAATTGACCGTGTCCTCCGTCGTAACAGGATGCAAATGAAACAGGTACACAGAGGACCTTTTGAGCGCAACTCACCAAGGGTGAAAGAACTGCGAGCTCAGTATATGCAAGTAAGTGTACATTTAGAAACATTTACTGTAATCCAGATTGTCTACAGTACAAACACATGCTATGTGAATGACATTACTCTTCAGTACATCCAATGTATGTGAATCAGAAGTGCATACAGTAGGCCTAATTGTACTCTACAGTATAGCACTGTCTCTGGACCACTTACAAAATCCTACATACAGTATATTGTATTTCTACACAGACAATATTTGACTTAGAATCCTTGGACAGACCCCATGAGTTTCATCTTTGTCGATGAATCAAGGCTTCAATCTAACAAAGAGGAGAAGGAGAGGCCCGAAACATGATTGGACAGCGGGCCGTTGTTGAAGTCCCTGGTCAACGAGGCGGCGATGTCACAATCTGTGTTGCTATCGGCAACCATGGCGTTCTACATCACCATGTTACACTCGGGCCATATAACACCCGGCACCTTCTAAGATCTATGGCCAATCTAAGAGATATTTTATTTGAGCAGCAGGTTCAAGAGCAGCAGGGTCAAGAGCTAAATGAGAATCCCATTCCCACCTATGTGATAGTGTGGGACAATGTCAGTTTCCACCGAGCTGCTCAGGTAAGGGAATGGTTTAACATCAATGGGCAGTTTATGACCTTGTACCTCCCTCCATACTCACCTTTCCTGAATCCGATTGAAGAGTTTTTCTCCTCTTCGAGATGGAAAGTGTATGATAGACAACCCTACACCAGAGTAAATCTGCTTCAAGCCATGGATTTAGCCTGTGGTGATATAGGTGAGGAATCATGTCAGGGCTGGATACGGCACACAAGAGGCTTCTTCCCCCGTTGCCTCAGGAGGGACAATATTGCTTGTGATGTGGACGAAGTGCTCTGGCCTGACCCAGCCCAAAGACAAGAAGAAGCACATTGATCACATGTTTACTCCTTTGATTTGTGTCCCTTTCAGTATCGTATACTGTAGTACAGTGCATTGTAGGCTGTACAATGGACACATTGTATGGCCCTGAACATTGGGCTTTCCATTTGTTAACAGTACTGACTGCTCAATACATTTACATTTTAGTAGACGCTCTTATCCAGAGCGACTTACAGTTAGTGAGGGCCAGCTACGACAGAGCCTGGATTCAAACCAGGATCTCTAGTGGCACAGCTAGCACTACGATGCAGTGCCTTAGACCACTGCGCCACTCGGGAGGCCACAATAGATTTTGACTGGTTGCAGGTTCATATCAACAAAGAACAAGAATTACAGTATCGCAGAGACAAAGGACAAGTTTGTGAGATGCAGGGTACAGTACTGTAAAAATAGGGGTACAAGGAAGAGGAAGAACAAAAACTAAATTGCAAAGAGCAAAGCAGAGTAGTAATTTCTGATCCATTTTGAGCTACTATGATAGAACATGTTTTCGTTCATCAAAAGACAATGACGGAAAAATATGAAATTAGTTTTGACATTAAAAATGTACTTCTCCCTGAGAACTGTATGTTTTGAACAATGTGTTTTAAATTTTTCGGTGTATTGTTTACTGACTGCTTGAGAGTGTTTATCATTTTGATCACTTTGTTTATGATTTGAGAGCAGTGTTTGATTTTGAACACAGGTAAAAACTGTTTTGAGGGCGAATGTTTCATTTTGCGAGAGGAGTCAGAGGTTTTGTAAATAGTGATTGAAGATGAGGTTTTGTGTTTAATGTTTTCAGGAAATGGAGCAAGGTTTCAGAAATTGTGTTTTAGCAATTGAGAACAACTGTAATGCCAAACACCACAGACTACAATTTACCACTCTCCATCATTATATCTGTACACCGTGAGTGTTGCTTTACCACTCTCCATCACACCGTGAGTGTTGCTTTACCACTCTCCATCACACCGTGAGTGTTGCTTTACCACTCTCCATCACACCGTGAGTGTTGCTTTACCACTCTCCATCACACCGTGAGTGTTGCTTTACCACTCTCCATCACACCGTGAGTGTTGCTTTACCACTCTCCATCACACCGTGAGTGTTGCTTTACCACTCTCCATCACACCGTGAGTGTTGCTTTACCACTCTCCATCACACCGTGAGTGTTGCTTTACCACTCTCCATCACACCGTGAGTGTTGCTTTACCACTCTCCATCACACCGTGAGTGTTGCTTTACCAGCAGCTTCTGCCTTTGTTTGTTCACTGTTCTGAGCAGGATAGTCTTCTTTACGTTCTGTTTCAGCTCAACCGTCTCCCCACCCTGACAATCAAGTGTTGTATTGGTATCTTCCACTAGATGGCAGTAAACACCTGCTGTAACTAGACTACGACTATGTGTTCGGTTTCATACATGCAGTTTCCCAGAGGAGGAGTGCTGATCTAGGATCAGGTCCCCCCCTGTCCATCTAATCTGTTTCATTATGATCTAAAAGGCAAAACTGATTCCAGATCAGTACTCCTACTCTTTATGAATACTGTCACAGGTGACTCCTCAAGATGAGGCTCATGATTTAAAAGTTATATTCTTTAAGAATCAATTAATATCATTAAATGAACTGCTTTGCCATGAACAGATCTGTGATGTCTTAACTTAAAGGTACTATATATACTTTATGGGCATTTTAATGGGGTTGAACATTCATCCCATCAGATTGTATAAAGGATTTTATGAGTTCAGAAAAATACTGACTTGGAAGCATCTCTCTGACCTCACCCTGCTGAAACACACTCAAGTAAAGACCACATAGCTACAGTTATATGCTTTTCTGTTTTTACCCACTTTTACAGCCAATGAATGGACTGGTATCAATATGAATCAGTGGAATAAACAGACTAGTTAACCATTAATAATGTTTACATATCTTGCACTACTCATCTCATATGTATATACTGCATTCTATTCTATAATATTCTACTGTATCTTAGTCAATGCCGCTCTGTCATTGCTTGTCCATATATGTATATATTCTTAAATCCCATTCCTTACTAGTTTTGTGTGTATTGGGTATATGTTGTGAAATTGTTAGATATTACTTGTTAGATATTACTGCACTGTCGGAGCTAGAAGCACAAGCATTTCGCTACACCCGCTATAACATCTGCTAAACACGTGTATGTGACAAATAAAATGTGATTTGATTTGATGAGGACTGTTATTTATTTAATCAATTGTAGAATGCTGTAACATAACAAAATGTGGAAAAGGTCAAGGGGTCAGAATCCTTTCAGAATGCCCTGTATCCTCCTCTTTCTACCTGGTTTCCTTTTCCTCTGTCAACCACCAGCCTCTCATCTCCAACACAAATGAATGAGGTGAGAAAAGGAAGAGGTGGATGTACTGAGGCGGCAGGTATTTAAGGGGGTCAGCCGCAGCACTAGCCGGGACTCCGGACTAATCACTAATTCTTACTCTGAATGTATCCTGCAGCGCGGAAGGATACCATATTAGAGTGATCTAATGTAGTGCCACATAACTACCTTCATTAGCAGCCAAGCATCGATCAACATGTCACCAGAATAAGACCCTGGATATTTATTGGAAAGGAGCATCAATCTCATCACCTTGCACGTTCACCATAATTTATTTCACCTGTAACCCAGGCCCGGCGGTAGGATTAACTCGGCAAGGGGGCATCAGAAATTACTACGGGGGCACAACTATTTTCGCTTGCTGATAACACAGGGTGGATAATAATCGATAGTACAATTACACACAATGTATTTGCAGCCACGCACGGCTGTCTTGCCGCAAGAATACAGGCTACTGCACCGCTTTACAAACGTGGACAATTCATAACCGGCTCGAGAAATTGTAAGTTAAAACAACGCTACACAGCTACATGCAAAATACCCATCAATCCAATGCAAAACAGTTGCTAATTACCATAATAACACTTCCTCATGCCAATACAATGTAAAACAGTTGCTAATTAACGTAATAACACTTCCTCATGCCAATACAATGCAAAACATTTGCTAATTACCATAATAACCCTTCCTCATGCCAATACAATGCAAAACAGTTGCTAATTACCGTAATAACACTTCCTCATGCCAATACAATGCAAAACAGTTGCTAATTACCGTAATAACACTTCCTCATGCCAATACAATGCATTTCCAATCGCGGAAAGCAAACAATAATGTACAACGCACTACCACGACTTATCGGTACAATGCAGCTTGAACGCAGCTACCAAGCTGTCTTCCCACAAGAGTGCCGTCCTACGCTGCGTATGATAACAGAGACATTAGTATTCCATAGCAACGAGTTGTTAATGGCAACACTATAGCTACATCGTTACTCAACCATTGGTCAACGTCTGCCCACCCTCATCAATGTAATGCAAAGCAGCTCTTCTACATTATAAAACAACATTAAAAACAATCAGATGATATTATAAACCAAACTTTTCCAATCCAATCACAGAAATCAAGCAGCAGACTTGGCAGCAACGCCAATAAAGAAAATCACGTCTACGCCTATTTCTGACGTTTGCCACGCATTTCCAAAAGCTAGCAAATAACTCAATACTCCAAGCCCAGCCAGGCTGCCTGTTCTCACCCAGATTCAAAAGAGTTGCAGCCGCCTTGATGCTGTGTTGAACCTCCTCAGCAGTCTCTCCTTCCACTCCCCACGGAATTTGCTTGTAAGATCCCTCTCAAATGCCAGTTGAATCAGCTGCTCTTTCCTCCTGTGCAACATGCTCCGTCTGTGCTCACTGAATACGTTTTTCTATGTTGAAAAAGAGTTCTGGCAAGTTGCCGTGGATGCTCCAAATGTTAATCCCAGCTTCAATGCCATCATCACAGTAGACATTGCTGTAAGAGGCCCGGAGAATCTCTCCAAAATGCTCTGCGTTGTCCATTTTTCTTCTCCAGATCGGGCGATTTCAGTCTGTAGAAACTGGCGTGCGACAGTAAACTCAGTTTCCACAAAATCTCCTGAGATTAAGTCCAGCAGTGGTCCACTTTTTCCACATCCATAAAGGTTTCATTCTCTGGGTGCAAGGCGAGTTGGCTGTTTCGTTGGTTAAATCTAGCTGACATTTCTCCCAGTACAGCATCCAGAGTGCTGAAAGACAGTCTGTTACACTCCCTCTCATTGTCCTCTTCTAGCTGGCCCATTGGTGTTTCCACCACATATTCTTTCAGATTACTACTCACTACTCTTTGCCGTTTGCTTGGAGCAGGGGTGTCCGTGTGCTTGTATTTCTCCCATAACTCATCAAACTGCATCTGCCTTGCAGCAGTCACTCTCTGCCTTTGAACCACTTGCTACAAAATGTCTGTTTTCTTCCGCAGTACAGGTGGGTTGGGTATTTCCCCAGACAAACCTGCGCTGGCTCCTCATCACCGAGGTCGTGAGGCACTAACGGAGGCGTCGGTGCTTGTAATATACTGGCGGTGCTGCTGCTAGGGTCGGTCTTGGCGGCTGCAGGCCCCTCCTCGGGTTGGTTACCTCCTATGTCACCAGGCTGCAAGACGGTTGAGCAGGTGTCTTTGCTGCTGGGCTCAGCGGCCTTGGCCTCGGTGATTAGCGTTGGCTCAGCGGCCTTGGCCTCGGTGATTAGCGTCGGCTCAGCGGCCTTGGCCTCGGTGATTAGCGTCGGCTCAGCGGCCTTAGCCTCGGTGATTAGCGTCGGCTCAGCGGCCTTGGCCTCGGTGATTAGCGTCGGCTCAGCGGCCTTGGCCTCAGTGATTAGCGTCGGCTCAGCGGCCTTGGCCTCTGTGATTAGCGTCGGCTCAGCGGCCTTGGCCTCGGTGATTAGCGTCGGCTCAGCGGCCTTGGCCTTGGTGATTAGTGTCGGCTCAGCAGACTTGGCCTCTGTGATTAGCGTCGGCTCAGCGGCCTTGGCCTCGGTGATTAGCGTCGACCAGCAGCCTTGCCCTGTCTCCCAAATTGTTTTAGTGGTTCCAGGTTAAGACCTCTGGGGACTAAAGTCTCTAAAACATACTATAGTCATTTTCCAAGTTAAGACCTCTGGGGACTAAAGTCTCTAAAACATACTATAGTCCTTTTCCAGGTTAAGACCTCTGGGGACTAAAGTCTCTAAAACATACTATAGTCCTTTTCCAGGTTAAGACCTCTGGGGACTAAAGTCTCTAAAACATACTATAGTCCTTTTCCAGGTTAAGACCTCTGGGGACTAAAGTCTATAAAACATACTATAGTCCTTTTCCAGGTTAAGACCTCTGGGGACTAAAGTCTCTAAAACATACTATAGTCCTTTTCCAGGTTAAGACCTCTGGGGACTAAAGTCTCTAAAACATACTATAGTCCTTTTCCAGGTTAAGACCTCTGGGGACTAAAGTCTCTAAAACATACTATAGTCCTTTTCCAGGTTAAGACCTCCGGGGACTAAAGTCTCTAAAACATACTATAGTCCTTTTCCAGGTTAAGACCTCCGGGGACTAAAGTCTCTAAAACATACTATAGTCCTTTTCCAGGTTAAGACCTCTGGGGACTAAAGTCTCTAAAACATACTATAGTCCTTTTCCAGGTTAAGACCTCTGGGGACTAAAGTCTCTAAAACATACTATAGTCCTTTTCCAGGTTAAGACCTCTGGGGACTAAAGTCTCTAAAACATACTATAGTCCTTTTCCAGGGTAAGACCTCTGGGGACTAAAGTCTCTAATAAAAAGCATGAGCTGGCGCACCCCCAGAGAACATTATTTAGTGTAGAGGTGCTGACTAACGGAGAATGAACTGGAAGATATAAAATATATAGAGAGTCTCACACTCTGTATATCAACTGATGTCATGCATGATTGAACCAGGTTATGTAGACAAACAGTTCAATTAGTGCAACCATGACATTAGAGAAGGGTGTGTCAACTGTGGGACCTTATATAGACAGGTGTGTGCCTTTCCAAATCATGTCCAATCAATTGCATTTACCACAGGTGGACTCCAATCACATCTCAAGGATGATCAATGGAAACAGGATGCACCTGAGCTCAATTTAGTGTCTCATAACAAAGGGTCTGAATACTTATGTACATACGTTTTTTTCATTTAGAATTTTTATACATTTGCAAACATTTCTATAAACCTGTTTTTCGCTTTGTCATTATGGGGTATTGTCTGTAGATTGATGAGGACATTATTTTATTTAATCCATTTTATAATAAGGCCATAACGTAACAAAATGTGGAAAAACTCAAGGGGTCAACTTTTTTCCATGTTAAATGTCAATAATAATATGAATAATAATATAATGTGTCACTGTTTGTTAAGGTAGTTAGACAGTGCAGCAACACAGGGCCATGTCCCATGTCTCTAACATATTTAGACAGTGCAGCAACACAAGGCCATGTCCCATGTCTCTAACATATTTAGACAGTGCAGCAACACAAGGCCATGTCCCATGTCTCTAACATATTTAGACAGTGCAGCAACACAAGGCCATGTCCCATGTCTCTAACATATTTAGACAGTGCAGCAACACAAGGCCATGTCCCATGTCTCTAACATATTTAGACAGTGCAGCAACACAAGGCCATGTCCCATGTCTCTAACATATTTAGACAGTGCAGCAACACAAGGCCATGTCCCATGTCTCTAACATATTTAGACAGTGCAGCAACACAAGGCCATGTCCCATGTCTCTAACATATTTAGACAGTGCAGCAACACAAGGCCATGTCCCATGTCTCTAACATATTTAGACAGTGCAGCAACACAAGGCCATGTCCCATGTCTCTAACATATTTAGACAGTGCAGCAACACAAGGCCATGTCCCATGTCTCTAACATATTTAGACAGTGCAGCAACACAAGGCCATGTCCCATGTCTCTAACATATTTAGACAGTGCAGCAACACAAGGCCATGTCCCATGTCTCTAACATATTTAGACAGTGGAGCAACACAAGGCCATGTCCCATGTCTCTAACATATTTAGACAGTGGAGCAACACAAGGCCATGTCCCATGTCTCTAACATATTTAGACAGTGGAGCAACACAAGGCCATGTCCCATGTCTCTAACATATTTAGACAGTGCAGCAACACAAGGCCATGTCCCATGTCTCTAACATATTTAGACAGTGCAGCAACACAAGGTCATGTCCCATGTCTCGAACATATTTTTAATTAATTAAAATTAGGCTATTTGTTGTCTTTCAATCTGCTATTTTGTAAACGTGATAAAGGATCATTGTTGCATCCTAAGATGCTGGGTTCTTTTACTGAAGACTCCGAAGCGTACTTATAATAAACTGAACAGATTTATTTCATGTTCTCCTTAACACATTCCAGTGGACCACTCTCCACAGCGTCTTCAGCCCAACTCCCCAATACATCATTGAACTTTCACCCCCCCTTGCATCTCGTAATTCAATCACTTCGATGCAAGAATGGAAAACCCATTGTCATTTGTTAATTCAAATAACTCCTGCATACAAATCCCATTGGCTATTTGCAACCATTTTAAATCTAAACTCATTAACACATAATACATTTCTCAATACACCACACTCCTCCCCAGGAAATTCTCACTTCCTCTGAAAACATCCTCGATGAACATCATAAGTTTTCCAAAACAGTCTTTCACTTCTCAACTCATATACAACCTGTTTACAAATCCAATCGGTCCGGAAGCCTTCTGACCCTTTTTGGTCTCTCATGATGCTCTGGACCCTCAGGCTCACGGCCTGGAACAATCTGTGTGTCTGTATTGGTGCCCGTCCCAGTGGTAGTGTCCAAGTCCCAACCAGAGATGTTCCACTCTGACACATTCAGCTCTTCTCTTTCATTGGGTTGCATCATCATTTGATCCACATGCTTCTTACACAGTTTTTCCCTCAGTCTGCACTAAGTAGGCTACAGGACCAAGTAGCCTTTTCACAACCCCGGGTCTCCATTTCTCTCTCTCTCCTCCCCGGTAATCTGGGACAAGCACTGTTTGTTCCGACTGTAAAAAACTAAGCCTCTTGCCCAACCCCTTGTCCTGTATCTTAGACTGCATGTCAGCTGAAAAGCTGGGTTTAACCAGTGATAACCTTGTATGTCTGAGTCTAACATGGGCCATCTCCTTACCATGTCTTCTATGTCTGAGTCTAACCTGGGCCATCTCCTTACCATGTCTTCTATGTCTGAGTCTAACCTGGGCCATCTCCTTACCATGTCTTCTATGTCTGAGTCTAACCTGGGCCATCTCCTTACCATGTCTTCTATGTCTGAGTCTAACCTGGGCCATCTCCTTACCATGTCTTCTATGTCTGAGTCTAACCTGGGCCATCTCCTTACCATGTCTTCTATGTCTGAGTCTAACCTGGGCCATCTCCTTACCATGTCTTCTATGTCTGAGTCTAACCTGGGTCATCTCCTTACCAGGTCTTCTATGTCTGAGTCTAACCTGGGCCATCTCCTTACCATGTCTTCTATGTCTGAGTCTAACCTGGGCCATCTCCTTACCATGTCTTCTATGTCTGAGTCTAACCTGGGCCACCAAAAGTGTCTCCTTGCCAGAGCTTCCATTTGAACCATGCTCCAGTGGTTTTCATGTAGCTCCTTCAGTAGGTTCCTCTGTAGAGTAGCCGGCACCACCGCTCTCATACCCCATAACACACAATCACTGTCTACAGTGAGCTCATCCCTTCTCACCCAATCAGGCTTTAGTTCAGGATCAGTAATGTGGTTAGGTCACCCTGTAAGTGGGAAGTGCTTCACTTTAGCCAAACCCTTGTCCTTGGTAGTTTCCCTGGCTGTGTCCTTAGCTACAATGGGAAGTACATCTACAAATGCCACTGGATCGTTTGACACTGGATAGCATGCTGCTGAGAGGACTTGTATTGTATGTTATACTGATATGCTGCTGAGAGGCCTTGTATTGTATGTCATTCTGATATGCTGCTGAGAGGACTTGTATTGTATGTCATACTGATATGCAGCTGAGAGGACTTGTATTGTATGTCATACTGATATGCTGCTGAGAGGACTTGTATTGTATGTCATACTGATATGCTGCTGAGAGGACTTGTATTGTATGTCATTCTGATATGCTGCTGAGAGGACTTGTATTGTATGTCATACTGATATGAGGCTGAGAGGACTTGTATTGTATGTCATTCTGATATGCTGCTGAGAGGACTTGTATTGTATGTCATTCTGATATGCAGCTGAGAGGACTTGTATTGTATGTCATACTTATATGCAGCTGAGAGGTCTTGTATTGTATGTCATACTGATATGCAGCTGAGAGGTCTTGTATTGTATGTCATTCTGATATGCTGCTGAGAGGACTTGTATTGTATGTCATACTGATATGCAGCTGAGAGGTCTTGTATTGTATGTCATTCTGATATGCAGCTGAGAGGTCTTGTATTGTATGTCATACTGATATGCTGCTGAGAGGACTTGTATTGTATGTCATACTGATATGCAGCTGAGAGGTCTTGTATTGTATGTCATACTGATATGCAGCTGAGAGGTCTTGTATTGTATGTCATACTGATATGCAGCTGAGAGGTCTTGTATTGTATGTCATTCTGATATGCAGCTGAGAGGTCTTGTATTGTATGTCATTCTGATATGCAGCTGAGAGGACTTGTATTGTATGTCATTCTGATACGCTGCTGAGAGGACTTGTATTGTATGTCATACTGATATGCAGCTGAGAGGACTTGTATTGTATGTCATTCTGATATGCAGCTGAGAGGACTTGTATTGTATGTCATTCTGATATGCAGCTGAGAGGACTTGTATTGTATGTCATACTGATATGCTGCTAGTATTAACGCCCTCCTCTGGAGTCTGGCTGCTGCTGGAGCTGGGTCGTCTGTTGTTGGTCCTAGTATTTTAACAAGAGGCTGATGGTCTGTCAATGTAAACTTACCACCATATAGGTAGTCATGGAACTTCATTACCCCAAATATGATCCCTAGGGCCTCCTCCTCTATTGGGGCATACTTCACCTCTGTCTTCTCTATTGGGGCATACTTCACCTCTGTCTTCTCTATTTGGGCATACTTCACCTCTGTCTTCTCTATTGGGGCATACTTCACCTCTGTCTTCTCTATTGGGGCATACTTCACCTCTGTCTTCTCTATTGGGGCATACTTCACCTCTGTCTTCTCTATTTGGGCATACTTCACCTCTGTCTTCTCTATTTGGGCATACTTCACCTCTGTCTTCTCTATTGGGGCATACTTCACCTCTGTCTTCTCTATTGGGGCATACTTCACCTCTGTCTTCTCTATTGGGGCATACTTCACCTCTGTCTTCTCTATTTGGGGCATACTTCACCTCTGTCTTCTCTATTGGGGCATACTTCACCTCTGTCTTCTCTATTGGGGCATACTTCACCTCTGTCTTCTCTATTTTGGGCATACTTTACCTCTGTCTTCTCTATTGGGGCATACTTCACCTCTGTCTCCTCTATTGGGGCATACTTCACCTCTGTCTTCTCTATTGGGGCATACTTCACCTCTGTCTTCTCTATTGGGGCATACTTCACCTCTGTCTTCTCTATTGGGGCATACTTCACCTCTGTCTTCTCTATTTGGGCATACTTCACCTCTGTCTTCTCTATTTGGGCATACTTCACCTCTGTCTTCTCTATTGGGGCATACTTCACCTCTGTCTTCTCTATTTGGGCATACTTCACCTCTGTCTTCTCTATTTGGGCATACTTCACCTCTGTCTTCTCTACTTGGGCATACTTCACCTCTGTCTTCTCTATTTGGGCATACTTCAACTCTGTCTTCTCTATTGGGGTATACTTCACCTCTGTCTTCTCTATTTGGGCATACTTCACCTCTGTCTTCTCTATTTGGGTGTGGGTGAAGCATATGCAATAGGCCTCTCACTACCGTGGGGCATTGTATGTGAGATGACAGCACCCCCCCCCCCCCCCCCCCCCCACAGGTTTGATGAGAGTAGAGAGATTCTCCATAAACTTCCCGTTTTACTCTTAACCCAGGCTCTTGCAGTCTCTGTAACACTGCTGCTTCTACGTTCTGGAAGTGGTCCTCTGCCGATTTCCCTGTGATAAGAATGGGATCCAGAAAGCACCCAACCCCAGGTCAACCCTGTAAGACCTGGTCCATAATACGTTGGAATATAGCTGGAGCGCTTGATACTCCATAAGGCAGTCTATTCATCTGGTAGAAACCCTTGTTTATAGTCAGGAAATGCTTTGACTCTTGATCTACCTCCACTTGCTGGTAGTTCCTGTGTAAGGTCTAACTTTGTGAACTGTTTACCTCCCGGCTAGAGTAGCAAACAAGTCCTGGGTCTTTGGTAAGGGGTACTGGTCCACATCCACCCATGCATTTACAGTCACCTTGTAATCATGACATATTCTGACACCCCCGTTTTGTCTTTGGAAGGCAAACTATAGGTGCTGCCCATTCACTATATTCTAATGGTGTGATCCCTCCTTGTTTTTCTATCTCTGTAAGCTGTTTGTCTACTGCCTCTCTGAGTGCATAAGGTCTAACCTTATAACACATTGGAACAGCTTTCTCTGACGCTTGAATGTTGGCTTTAACTCCCTTTACCACACCCATTTCACCACTAAACACCTTTAACTCCCTTTACTACACCCATTTCACCACTAAACACCTTCAACTCCCGTTGCCACACCCATTTCACCACTAAACACCTTTAACTCCCTTTACCACACCCATTTCACCACTAAACACCTTTAACTCCCTTTACCACACCCATT
Organism: Coregonus lavaretus; assembly: GCF_964263955.1. Classification (NCBI taxonomy): domain Eukaryota; kingdom Metazoa; phylum Chordata; class Actinopteri; order Salmoniformes; family Salmonidae; genus Coregonus; species Coregonus lavaretus. Next base: position 83,961,886 of record NC_139989.1, read on the forward strand.
TCACCACTAAACACCTTTAACTCCCTTTACCAACTCCCTTTATCAACTGTGCCAAATGTCAATGTAAACACACCTTTAGGGCTCTGACCCACTCTGACAGCCCACTGCTCACTGCTCACATGATTTCCCCCTCTACACTATTGAGATAAGAGAACTGGACTGTTCATACATAGCAAGGAAATGTATGAGGTTTATATTAATCGTGTTTAAGTCGCTACGCCACAAATTATATAGTCGAGTTCTCTGTAGAGGTTATAAATGCAGCCAATGTATACAATGGTACCACTCTGCTAGAAGATTGATGCATTGCTTGGTTCATCGAGGATTCAGACTTCTTAGGCCGGCCCTGAACTGGTGCTTATGAATGCTTCCTTCTCCTCTTCCCCCTCGGGGGGACTCTGCTGGCATCCTGTGCAGACATATCATGCCCATCTTGAGTGGAGGCTCCAGAGAGCATGGTTCAGATACCAGAAGATTCCCACTGTATAAACTTCATAAAGGCCGCATTAGTGCAGATGTGTTTTTGATCGTTGTTTTGAGACGGAAAGATGATTTATGAAATGAAAGTGCTGCTGGGGAGAGTAGAGCACTTCCAGACGTTTAAATTAGTTAGGGGCATTAGGAGAAGGGGTGCAGGGGGAGGAGGGGGAGGGGTAGAGGGGCCTGTGCACCGGACACTGCACTAGTCAGGACAGAGACACAAATTAGGGCCCTGATTGGCCCCTGATTGGCCCTGATTGGCCCCGATTGGCCCTGATTGGCCCTTTAGATCTGAGCAGGTGGGGCGAGGGTGAGGCTGGCAGGTGTGTAACAATATACTTCCTCTCTGCCCAGTGAGACCTGGCACTGCACCCTGCCAACTACTCCACCTGGAGTATGATGATGTTGTCTGTACACGCTGATCTACAGTCATGTTTTATTCAGAGTCTGATAGTCTGAGAATCTGATAGTCCCCTGTGGCTCAGTTGGTAGAGCATGGCGCTTGCAACGCCAGGGTTGTGGGTTCGTTTCCCACGGGGGACCAGTATGAAAATGTATGCACTCACTAACTGTAAGTCGCTCTGGATAAGAGCGTCTGCTAAATTACTAAAATGTAAAATGTAAAATGTACCACACCCATTTCACCACTAAACACCTCAGCATATTTGTCGCCCAGCTGTGCAACTGGGTCTGACACATGGTTCACTCTTGATCGATCTGATTTTAGGTGCTGAATCCAGTTTCTCCCCATTATCGTAGGACCCTTCCCTATTGACACTAATAGGGGTAGTGGTAACACCTGAGCACCACATTTCACTTTAACCTCCAGCTTTCCCAATAACTGAATAGGCTGAGCTGAGTAAGTTCTCAAAACAACATCACATGGTTGCAGTTTATGCTTCTTAAATAATCTGTTGTACAGCTTCACTGAGATAAAACATGATGTGACACTCTCAACTTCTCTTTTACCAGAACCGAGAAGTTTCCGAGAGGAGACTGTTGGGAAGAGCTATAGGAGAACAGGTTAATTGTAATGGCTGGAATGGAATTAATAAATTATGTGTTAAATACCATTCCACGATTCCATTCCAGTCTTTACAATGAGCCCGTCCTCCTATAGCTCCTCCACCAGCCTCCTCTGGTGTGTACGTGCCAGTATCCTGGTGTCCATGTTGCTGTGGAGGTAAATTATATACAGTATATATAAAAAAACTAATGCAGCCATTCTCTCCTCCTCCTCCCCCTGTCTCCACCCCTCTCTCTCCTCCTCCTCCCCCTGTCTCCATCCCTCTCTCTCCTCCGCCTCCCCCTGTCTCCACGCCTCTCTCTCTCCTCCTCCTCCCCCTGTCTCCATCACTCTCTCTCCTCCTCCTCCCCCTGTCTCCATCCCTCTCTCTCCTCCTCCTCCCCCTGTCTCCATCCCTCTCTCTCCTCCTCCTCCCCCTGTCTCCATCCCTCTCTCTCCTCCTCCTCCCCCTGTCTCCACCCCTCTCTCTCTTCCTCCTCCCCCTGTCTCCACGCCTCTCTCTCTCCTCCTCCTCCCCCTGTCTCCATCCCTCTCTCTCCTCCTCCTCCCCCTGTCTCCATCCCTCTCTCTCCTCCTCATCCCCCTGTCTCCATCTCTCTCTCTCCTCCTCCTCCCCCTGTCTCCATCCCTCTCTCTCCTCCGCCTCCCCCTGTCTCCACCCCTCTCTCTCTCCTCCTCCTCCCCTGTCTCCACCCCTCTCTCTCCTCCTCCTCCCCCTGTCTCCATCCCTATCTCTCCTCCGCCTCCCCCTGTCTCCACCCCTCTCTCTCTCCTCCTCCTCCCCCTGTCTCCATCCCTCTCTCTCCTCCTCCTCCCCCTGTCTCCACCCCTCTCTCTCCTCCTCCTCCCCCTGTCTCCACCCCTCTCTCTTCTCCTCCTCCCCCTGTCTCCACCCCTCTCTCTCCTCCTCCTCCCCCTGTCTCCACCCCTCTCTCTCCTCCTCCTCCCCCTGTCTCCACCCCTCTTTCTCCTCCTCCTCCCCCTGTCTCCACCCCTCTCTCTCCTCCTCCTCTCCCTGTCTCCACCCCTCTCTCTCCCCCTTCTCCCCCTGTCTCCATCCCTCTCTCTCCTCCTCCTCCCCCTGTCTCCACCCCTCTCTCTCCTCCTCCCCCTGTCTCCACCCCTCTCTCTCCTTCTCCTCCCCCTGTCTCCACCCCTCTCTCTCCTCCCCCTCCCCCTGTCTCCACCCCTCTCTCTTCTCCTCCTCCCCCTGTCTCCACCCCTCTCTCTCCTCCTCCTCCCCCTGTCTCCATCCCTCTCTCTCCTCCTCCTCCCCCTGTCTCCATCCCTCTCTCTCCTCCTCCTCCCCCTGTCTCCACCCCTCTCTCTCCTCCTCCCCCTATCTCCATCCCTCTCTCTCCTCCTCCTCCCCCTGTCTCCACCCATCTCTCTCCTCCTCCTCCCCCTGTCTCCATCCCTCTCTCTCCTCCTCCTCCCCCTGTCTCCACCCCTCTCTCTCCTCCTCCCCCTATCTCCATCCCTCTCTCTCCTCCTCCTCCCCCTGTCTCCACCCCTCTCTCTCCTCCTCCCCCCCCTGTGAACATCTCTTTTTCATTTGTTGGAATGTCCCACCTTGCCACATGTGACTTGATTTCCCTGTCTCTGATTTTCAGTTGAAACTCTGTACACTTTTCCTATTTTTGTGATCAACTTTTTATTTATTTTAAAGGAACACAGACAAGAACAAATAGCAGCAGGAATGGTTATACAGCTAGAAACACAATACTGTTAAAATATACATCAGTATATTATGGAAACTAGTTATACAGCCAGTAATAACAGTTTGGGGGAACAAGGTATGAGGATACCTCTTTCCAAAACATGTCCCCTGGTCACTCCCAGTACATATGATTAAAGGAGCCCAAGGCACCTTGATTACATAGATCACACAGAGGAGCGAGTTGTGATTTTCATTAAATGATGTTTTCTAGGTGGAAGGTATACCCTGTGTATGAGATTAAAATGTATCAGCTGATGATTAGGATTGTTAGATGAACCCACTAAGTTCCTGATGAACTCAACTGGTGAGCCTCTTTAGCAGCTAGTTCCATGGACACACTGATTTCAATGTCCTTTGCCAAGGTCAGATGACATTCAGTCAACAGTCTCTTTTGTGTAGCTTCACTCCGTAGCCCACATACTAGTCTGTCTCTAATGATGTCAATTAGAACAGCATTAAACTCACAGTGTTCTGGTAGTTTCTTTAATGCAGCAGCAAACATTGTTACTGATTCTCCCTCTTCCTGATGTCTCCTGTGGAACCTGAACCTTTCAGCATTAACTAGTGGTTCTGGTGAAAAATGTCCTTTAAGTATCTCCACAATATCCCCATACGTCTTATTACCTGTTCTGTCTGGCTGTAGCAGGCTGCCTAGTAAATTAAATGTCTTTGGCCCCATTACACTAAAACATGTAGGCACAATGTTGTCCTCATCCATGTCATTTACAAGAACTAAATATTCAAACCGTTCTGTATATGACCTCCACTGTTCAATACTTTTATCAAACTGTCCATTGTTTCCATCAATTCCAATAATTGTTCGTTTCTCAATAAGCTCCTGATTGTCACTCACTTCAATATTGTCCTCAACCACGGCAATATTTTCCTCAGTCACGTGATCTTCATTCACTTCACTCATTGACGTTTCCTCCTAAGTTCACTAATTTAGCAGTTTTAATTAAAAGGTTTGTCTTCACAGTTGAATAAATGTCCTTTCCTTTAATCACTGTATATTCCTCTCTTTTAATCATTTTGTTTTCCTGCTCCGACGTATGTCTCGAGTCCTTTTCTGCCGTCCATGACGATGTTAACTCTCTTTCTTAGCTAGCTCGACTATGCACTTGCCTCTGCTATCAATACACTGTGCTAACATTAGCCTAGACTGTACCACAGAAAATAACAGTTTTAAACTGTTGTAAAAACCCACTTCTTCCAGACAGAATAGTTCCTGTAGATTCAGACTTACTCATCACCAATCTGTTGTTATGTCTCGTGGGTTTCATAACCACGTCTGTATAACAATTCAATAATGATGAGACAGGAGACAGGAATCAGTTCAACCATTTATCTGGAACGTGATCATCTCAACACATACAAACCCCCATGATGCTCTGCAGCACAACCCCAATATACAACAAATACATACATAAGTAAATGGACACTAAACAAAACTCATAGAGGAATTTAAATGTTCAGTTGTAGAAAGTAGGGCCATGGGATAGGGTCAGAAAGGTCAGTATGTTTGATAACTGGTTACAGAGGTGACATAACAAGCATAAGGTCCATTATAACACAGTGAAGTAGAGGTGGGAGCTAAAAGCAGACATGGACAGTGAGACGGTGTGAGGAGGTAAGGGGCGAAACACTAGATCAGGACAGGTAGAAATGGCAGGGCTGGTTGTGTTCAGTGTGTGTGTGTGTCCAGTGTATGTATGTGTGTCCAGTGTGTGTGTGTGTGTGTGTGTGTGTGTGTGTCCAGTGTGTGTTTGTGCAGTGTGTGTGTGTGTGTGTGTCCTGTGTGTGTTTGTGTTCAATGTGTGTGTGTCCAGTATGTGTGTGTGTTCAGTGTCAGTGTGTGTGTTCAGTGTGTGAGTGTGTGTGTTTCCAGTGTGTGAGTGTGTGTGTTTCCAGTGTGTGTGAGTCCTGTGTGTGTTTGTCCAGTGTGTGTGTGTCCAGTGTGTGTGTGTGTGTGTTCAGTGTGTGTGTGTCCATTGTGTATGGATGTGTGTGTCCAGTGTGTGTGTGTGTGTTTGTGAATCCAGTGTGTGTGTCCAGTGTGTGTGTGTGGATGCGTGTCCAGTGTGTGTGTGTGTCCAGTGTGTGTGTGTCCAGTGTGTGTGTGTCCAGTGTGTGTGTGTGTTCAGTGTGTGTGTGTGTCCAGTGTGTGTGTGTGTGTGTCCAGTGTGTGTCCAGTGTGTGTGTCCTGTGTGTGTGTGTGTCAGGTGTGTGTGTCCAGTGTGTATGTGTGTGTGTGTCCAGTGTGTGTGTGTGTGTCCAGTGTGTGTGTGTGTCCAGTGTGTGTGTCTTGTGTGTGTGTGTGTCAGGTGTGTGTGTCCTGTGTGAATGTGTGTGTGTGTCCAGTGTGTGTGTGTGTGTGTGTGTCCAGTGTGTGTGTGTGTCCAGCGTATGTGTGTGTGTCCAGTGTGTGCGTCCACTGTGTGTGTGTGTTTGTGTGTGTCCAGTGTATGTGTGTCCAGTGTGTGTGTGTGTGTGTGAGTGTGTGTGTCCAGTGTCTGTGTGTGTGTCCAGTGTGTGTGAGTGTGTGTGTCCAGTGTGTGTGTGTGTGTGTCCAGTGTGTGTGAGTGTGTGTGTGTGTGTCCTGTGTGTGTGTGTGTGTGTCAGGTGTGTGTGTGTGTGTGTGTGTGTCCTGTGTGTGTGTGTGTTTGTGTGTGTCCAGTGTGTGTGTGTCCAGTGTGTGTGAGTGTGTGTGTAAGTGTGTATGTGTGTGTGTCCAGTGTCTGTGTGTGTGTCCAGTGTGTGTGAGTGTGTGTGTACAGTGTGTGTGTGTGTCCAGTGTGTGTGTGTGTGTGTGTGTGGGTCCTGTGTGTGTGTGTGTCAGGTGTGTGTGTGTCCAGTGTGTGTGTGTCCAGTGTGTATGTGTGTGGGTCCAGTGTGAGTGTGTGTGTGTGTGTCCAGCGTTTGTGTGTGTGTCCAGTGTGTGTGTGTGTGTGTGTGTGTCCAGTGTGTGTGTGTCCTGTGTGTGTCCAGTGTGTGTGAGAGTGTGTTTGTGTGTGTCCAGTGTGTGTGTGTGTCCTGTGTGTGTGTGTCCAGTGTGTGTGTGTGTCCTGTGTGTGTTTCCTGTGTGTGTGTTTGTGTGTGTCAGTGTTACCATGGTTATTATTTACAGGGACACTGAGGAGTCATAACAAACCCTAAACCCTGGATAGAGGGGCTCAGTGAATGTGGAGTGGAATGTGTTCAGGTGGGTCAGTGTGTCAGAGGAGACTCTGTAGAAGGACAGAGTGCCGGCTGGCCAGTCCAGATACACTCCTACTCTGTGGGAGCTGGAGGAGGGGACGTCTATGATAGTGGGCTTATCATTGTGACAGGCAGAGTAACTGTTGTCAGAGCAGATCAGACTCCAGGACTTGTCATTGTATCCAAGCCCACTGTCATTACCCCTTCCTCTCCTGCTGATTCCTTTATATGCCACTCCTATACCAGGCCAACTCCCACTCCACTCTACCTCCCAGTAACAGCGCCCAGTCAGACCCTCTCTACACAGCACCTGTTCACAGTCCTCAAATCTCTCTGGGTGATCAGGATACGGCTGCTCCTCTCTCCTCCATGTCACCTTTCTGTTCTCCTCAGACAGAGAGAGGAATCTGTTTACTGTGTTTAGGTCCAGTGTGAGATCACAGACATCTGATGGATGAAACCAGACACAATATTAGAAATCATCATCATTCACATTAGAATGTTAACTCACTTTTCACTAATTCATTTAATGTAGATGTTTCTAGGTATCAAAAGGAGAAGTTAAGGTCACTTGGGACTTGCTGAATGATCATATGTTATACTGTATGGTAATATAAAACACACTTATTCCCATTAATTACACACACACACACCCCCTGAACACACACACACACACACACACACACACACACACACACACACACCACACCTGTATGCATGCAAGCATGAAAACACACACACACACACACACACACACACACACACACATTTCTAAAGTAACAGGAACACACACACACACACACACATCCTGAACACACACACACACACCCTGAACACACACACACACACCCTGAACACACACACACACACATTTCTAAAGTAACATGAACACGTCACACACATACACAGACACACACATTGTCAAAGCAACTCTTTGTAAACTTTGGTGTCCCTGATTTGTGCTTCTGTAGAACTACAGCTGATATTTAATATGACCAAGTAAGTAATGATGGTGGTCTTTGACTTTGACTTCACTTGAATTAAGACTTATTCTTAGTCATATTCTTCACAGCAGTCAACACTCACATTTTCTAAGTCCAGGTTTCATTGTGTTCTCTCCACCATGTTCCACACTGTAGCGGTAAGCAGAAGAACAGACAGTCATTGAGGGATACACCTGAACTCACACACACACACACACACACACACACACACACACACACACACACACACACACACACACACACAACACACAACACACAACACACACACACACACACACACACACACACACACACACCACACAACACACAACACACAACACACAACACACAACACACACACACACACACACACACACACACACACACACACACACACACACACACACACACACGGTCAGCATATAACTTAGTCCAAGTGGTGGTCAGAATGTTTGTCTTAACTAGCCTGATAACTCCAACATGTCTGATATGAACATTGACATAAACCCTCTACATACTTGAGTTTCTCCAGTCTGCAGTGTGGATCCTCCAGTCCAGCAGAGAGCAGTCTGACTCCTGAGTCTCCTGGGTGATTGTAGCTCAGGTCCAGCTCTCTCAGGTGTGAGGGGTTTGACTTCAGAGCTGAGACCAGAGAAGCACAGCCTTCCTCTGTGACTAGACAGCCTGACAGCCTGCAAAGAGTCAAATCATATTAAAACCACACTGCTATTATTTGGTGGTGAAAATAGTGGCAGTATATTTTTTCAACATATTCAGATACATCAGTATCCTGAAACCTGACATATCTATTCATAAATGAAGGTATCATTATTAGAAATGATAAATTATCAAAGTATTGCTTGTAGATTTGAGTAGACTGACCAGAGCAGTTTAAAAAGCAGTATCAGTCAAAAGACAGACAGTGAGGTATCAGATTTAGATTGTATTGCATATACAGTGCACACCATATCTAGTTTGACAGTGAAGATAACATTTTAAATGTGGCTCTATACTCCAGCAGTTTGGATTTGATATCAAATGTTTCATATGAGGTGACAGTATATAATGTCACCTTTTATTTGAGGATATTTTAATACATATCTGTTTCACCGTTTAGAAATGAAAGCACTTTATGTATCTAGTCTCCCCATTTGCAGAAGTCAAACGTATTCTGACCAATTCACTTATAATGCATTAAAGTAGTCAAAAGTTGAGTATTTGGTTGTAAACTCGTTGGTTGCATTTGCAGTTTGTTTTGGATGTGTTTTGGGTTATGTTTTGTCCAATAGTAACTGAATGGTGGATGATGACTGGAGTAATTTTCTGTCTAAGTGAGTAGATAACATGTTTCTAAACACTACTAAATTAATCCTGATGATGACATGATTAAGAAAAAACATGAATGAATCATGAATAATACTGAGTGAGAAAGTTACAGAGGCTACAACAAAACATGCTAACCTCTCACCATTACCAATAACAGAGGGGGTATGATCCTTGTTCCTCTGTAACTTTCTCATTCATCATCATTCACGATTCATTCATGATTATTCATAATCATGGTAGCGTCCACATGAATGTAGAAGTGTTCAGAAACATCTTCTATTCTTACTGACAATACAAGTGAAGTGACTCCAAAATGACAGGACATTATTCACCATTCAGTTTCTATTGGGAAAAACATCATCCAAAACACAACCAAGACAAACTGCAAATGCATTCAACAAGTTTGTAGAATCACAAGCTTGATGTAATCACTGCGGGTAAGGAATATGGGACCAAACACTAAACTTATGACTACTTTAATACAATATAAGTGAATATGTCCAAATTATTACGACTTTTTCAAATGGGAGAACAAGATAAATGAAGTGCTTTCATTTCTAAACGGTAAATATATATATATATATATATATATATATATATATATATATATATATATATATATATATATATATATATATATATATATATATATATATATGAATACCTTTGAATAAAAGGAGACATTCTGTACTGTTGCCTAATATGAAACATTATATCTGAAATGCTAAATGCTGGAGCATAGCACCACATGTAAAACTGTAAGCTTCACTGTCCAAACACATATGGTGTGGACTATGTGTGCCTGGTAAACACATGTGGATCTGGTGAGCAGTTATCACTTGTTGACCAACTACAGGAATACTGACCTCAGAGTCTCCAGTTTACAGTGGGGATTCCCCAGTCCAGCAGAGAGCAGCTTCACTCCTGAATCCTTCAGGTCATTGTTACTCAGATCCAGATCTCTCAGATGTGAGGGGTTTTGACTTCAGAGCTGAGACCAGAGAAGCACAGCCTTCCTCTGTGACTCCACAGCCTGACAGCCTGCAAAGAGTCAAATCATATTAAAACCACACTGCTATTCTTTTGTGTGAAAATATATTATTTCAGTGTCCTGAAACCTGCCATATCTATTCATATATGTATATATACAGTACCAGTCAAAAGTTTAAACACACCAACTCATTCAAGGGTTTTTCTTTATTTTTACTATTTTTTACATTGTAGAATAATAGTGAAGATATCAAAACTATGAAATAACACATATGGAATCATGTAGTAACCAAAAAAGTGTTAAATTAATCAAAATATATTTTATATTTGAGATTCTTCAAATAGCCACCCTTTGCCTTGATGACAGCTTTGCACACTCTTGCCAATCTCTCAACCAGCTTCATGAGGTAGTCACCTGGAATGCATTTCAATTAACAGGGGTGCCTTCTTAAAAGGTAATTTGTGGAATTTCTTTCCTTCTTAATGTGTTTGAGCCAATCAGTTGTGTTGTGACAAGATAGGGGGGTATACAGAAGATAGCCCTATTTGGTAAAAGACCAAGTCAATATTATGGCAAGAACAGCTCAAATAAGCAAAGAGAAATGACAGTCCATCATTACTTTAAGACATGACGGCCAGTCAATACGGAACATTTCAACAACTTTGAAAGATTCTTCAAGTGCAGTCATAAAAAACATCAAGCGCTATGATGAAACTGGCTAGCATGAGGACCGCCACAGGAATGGAAGACCCAGAGTTACCTCTGCTGCAGAGGATAAGTTCATTAGAGTTACCAGCCTCAGAAATTGCAGCCCAAATAAATGCATCACAGAGTTCAAGTCACAGACACATCTCAACATCAACTGTTCAGAGAGGACTGTGTGAATCAGGCCTTCATGGTCGAATTGCCTCAAATAAATCACTACTAAAGGACACCAATAAGAAGAAGAGACTTGCTTGGGCCAACAAACACGGGCAATGGACATTAGACCTGTGGACATTTGTCCTTTGGCCTGGAGTCCAAATTGGAGATTTTTGGTTTGGTGTGGGTGAACGGATGATCTCCGCATGTGTATTTCCCACCGTAAAGCATGGAGGAGGAGGTGTGATGGTGTGGGGGAGCTTTGCTGGTGACAAAGTCTGTGATTTATTTAGAATTTAACCACACTTAACCAGCATGGCTACCACAGCATTCTGCAGCGATACGCCATCCCATCTGGTTTGCGCTTAGTGGGACTATCATTTGTTTTTAACAGGACAATGACCCAACACTCCTCCAGGCTGTGTAAGGGCTATTTTACCAAGAAGGAGAGTGATGGAGTGCTGCGTCAGATGACCTGGCCTCCACAATCCCCCGACCTCAACCCAATTGAGATGGTTTGGGATGAGTCGGACCGCAGAGTGAAGGAAAAGCAGCCAAAAAGTGCTCAGCATATGTGGGAACTCCTTCAAGACTGTTGGAAAAGCATTCCAGGTGAAGCTGGTTGAGAGAATGCCAAAAGTGGGCAAATCTGTCATCAAGTCATAGGGTGGCTATTTGAAAAATGTCAAATATAAAATATATTTTCATTTGTTTAACACTTTTTTGGTTACTACATGATTTCATATGTGTTATTTCATAGTTTTAAAGTCTTCACTATTATTTTACAATGTACAAATTGTACAAATTAAGAAAAACCCTTGAATGAGTAGGTGTGTCCAAACTTTTGACTGGTACTGTATATAAATTAATTAATGTATCATTATTAACAATAGATAACATGTTTCTAAACACTACTAAATTAATATGTGTGTGTGTGTGTGTGTGTGTGTGTGTGTCCAGTGTGTGTGTGTTCAGTGTGTGTGTGTCTGTCCAGAGTATGTGTGTATGTGTGTGTGTGTCCAGTGTGTGTGTGTGTGTGTGTGTGTGTGTGTGTGTGTGTGTGTGTGTGTGTGTGTGTGTGTGTGTGTCCAGTGTGTGTGTGTGTGTGTGTGTGTGTTTGTGTCCTGTGTGTGTGTGTCCAATGATTGTGTGTTCATTGAGTGATACAGGAATACTGACCTCAGAGTCTCCAGTTTACAGTGGGGATTCCCCAGTCCAGCAGAGAGCAGCTTCACTCCTGAATCCTTCAGGTCATTGTTACTCAGATCCATCTCTCTCAGGTGTGAGGGGTTTGACTTCAGAGCTGAGACCAGAGAAGCACAGCCTTCCTCCGTGACTCCACAGCCTGACAGCCTGACAGAGAGATCATCATGATTTCACAAACACACTGTTAATTTAACACCAGTAGTGTAGAAGGACAATGGCAGATGCATTTGGTTTATTCTCTTAAACAACATTTGATTCATCTTCCGTCTCCTAGAATTGCATGGTCATATTGTTATACTAATGTGAACACCAATGCACTGATTCAGTAAGTTTTTCAATGTAATATTATATATTATATACATATTATAATACATATATTTCTCTAAACTGAATATTTCTTCCTGATGATTAGTACTTAAATGTCATTTTATGTACTCACAGAGCAGCTCTGGAGGCTTTGACCAATGGCAGCAGCCTCAGAAGACCTTCCTCTGATCTGGAGTATTTCTTCAGGTCAAACACATCCAGCTCCTTTTCTGAAGTCAGCAACACAAAGACCAGAGCTGACAACTGTGCAGGTGACAGTTTGGCTTCTGAGAGACTTCCTGATCTCAGGTAGCTTTGGATCTCCTCCACTAGAGAATGGTCATTCAGTTCATTCAGACAGTGGAACAGATTGATGCACCTCTCTGGAGAGGGATTCTCCCTGATCTTCTCCTTGATGTACTTGACTGTTTTTTCATGGCTCTGTGAGCTGCTTCTTGTCTTTGTCAGTAGACCTCGTAAGTGCTTCTGATTGGACTCCAGTGAGAGGCCCAGAAGGAAGCGGAGGAACAGGTCCAGGTTTCCTGTCTCACTTTGTAAGGCTTTATCCACAGCACTCTTGTAGACAGTAACTTGATTCTCATTGTTGTTGATGAATGAGAGGAACACATATACAGCAGCCAGAAACTCCTGAATGCTCAGATGCACGAAGCAGTACACCTTGTCCTGGTACAGCACACATTCCTCTTTAAAGAGCTGTGTGCACAATCCTGAGTACACTGAGGCTTCATTGACATCAATGCCAGCCTCTTTCAGGTCTTCTTCATAGAAAATCAGATTGCCCTTCATAAGCTGTTGAAAAGCCAGTTTTCCCATTGACAGAATGCTCTCTTTATTCCAGTGTGGACCTGTCTCTTCTTTCCCAAGATACTTTTCATTCTTCTGTTTGGTATGAAACACCACAAGATGTGAGTACATCTCAGTCAGAGTCTTGGGCATCTCTTCTCTCTTATGTTTCAGCATGTGTTCAAGGACTACTGCAGAAATCCAACAGAAGACTGGAATGTGGCACATGATGTGGAGGCTCCTTGATGTCTTTATGTGTGAGATGATTCTGCTGGCCAGGTCCTCATCACTGAATCTCTTCCTGAAGTACTCCTCCTTCTGTGGGTCATTGAACCCTCGTACCTCTGTCACCTGGTCAATACACACTGAAGGGATCTTATTGGCTGCTGCAGGTCGGGTAGTTATCCAGAGGAGAGCAGAGGGAAGCAGATTTCCCTTGATGAGATTTGTCAGCAGAACATCCACTGAGGTTGACTCTGTGACGTCACAACAGATCTTGTTCTTCTGGAAGTCCAGGGGCAGTCGGCACTCATCCAGACCATCAAAGATGAACAGAACTTTGTACTTGTCGTAGTTGGAGATTCTTGATTCTTTGGTTTCCATTGAGAAGTGATTGAGAAGTTCAATCAAAGTGTGTTTTTCCATTATCATCAAATTCAGCTCCCGAAAAGGGAATGAAAATACAAATTGGACATCCTGATTTGCTTTTCCTTCAGCCCAGTCCAGAATGAACTTCTGCACAGAGACTGTTTTTCCAATGCCAGCGACTCCCTTTGTCAGCACAGTTCTGATAAGTTTGTCTTGTCCAGTTAAGGGTTTGAAGATGTCGTTACATTTGACTGCAGTCTCTGGTCTTGCTTGTTTCCTGGTTGTTGTCTCAATCTGTCTCAGCTCATGTTCATTATTGACCTCTCCTTTTCCACCCTCTGTGATGTAGAGCTCTGTGTAGATGTTATTGAGAAGTGTTGGGTTTCCTTGTTTAGCGATCCCCTCAAATACACATTGAAACTTCTTCTTTAGATTACATTTGAGTTCACGTTGGCAAATCACAGCAAGCTCTTCTGAATGAAGAAATAACACAGAGGATATTAATATTACGTCTGTTTTAATGCCTACAGAATTCTAGGACTGTTATAACATTTTAAATTATAATCATTTCTTCGCTTAACTGTCTGTATTTATCACTTAATTGACTGTATAAATGTGTAAATGTTTTCATAATGCATTACAGACTGGTGTGACTGATTATATTATCTCTCTCTCTCTCTCTCTCTCTCTCTCTCTCTCTCTCTCTCTCTCTCTCTCTCTCTCTCTCTCTCTCTCTCTCTCTCTCTCTCTCTCTCTCTCTCTCTCTCTCTCTCTCTCTCTCTCTCTCTCTCTCTCTCTCTCTCTCTCTCAATTAATCAACACAACACATCCCTGCTGCTACTTGATGAGGTCACTAGGTGTTGTGTTAAGGCTGCTACAATATCACTGAGTTACACAGCTACTTTAGCTGTACTTTAGCTACAGCTTTTAAATGTCATAAAACAGCATTCAACATGAGGCAGACAGCTCTTACTTTTCTCCAGTGTGTCAGCAAGCTCCTTCTGGTTCATTTTCCTCAGGACGTGCAGTGTGATCTTCAGAGCCCCCTCTCTGGCACTGCTCTCCTGCTTCTCATCTTCAGCATCCACCACTTCCTTATCCTGTTTCTGACTCTCAAAGCCTTCTCGGAGTTCTGGACTAAGAATCCTCTTGAACATCTTCAGCTCGTTCTTCACAAATGTCATAATATTATCTTCAAGCAACTGAAATAAATCAAGTAAATAAGTTAAGCAAGAGACTAAATGCTTTCTCATTAACACATTAATGAATGATTGACAGATCAACTTTACTTCAGGTAAACAAAAACAAATGTACATAACAGGACCACATACACTGAATATGGAGGCCAGGTCTGTTTGATGACTCTGGGAAGACTGACCACTGAGAATCTCTGACTCTGATCTCTCCTGTTGGTTTCTGGGGACAAAACATGAGATTACATTTCCTCATCCAGGGAGTGCACACACACACACACACACACACACACACACACACACACACACACACACACACACACACACACACACACACACACACACACACACACACACACACACACACACACACACACACACACACACACACACACACACACACAAACACACACACACACACACACACACACACACACACACACACAAACACACACAGGGAGGCAGGGAATGTTGTGTTAGTTTAATATTTAATATGAAAATGGAAAAAAGGATTAGCCTATGGATTATGAAAACAACAAAAATAAATGGTAAAATGGGAGAGGAGAAATGACTAGAGACAGTGTTGTTTAACTCACTGACCATGACCCATGAGTTCTTCTTACCTTTGTTCACTAGAAAAGTCTCCCTCTCTCAACTCTATAGGATGAGCCATAGACTGGTCACTCTTCATGGACACACAGCTGGGTACAGGGGAGGCTGGTCTCTCCTGCTTGATTGGGCTTCAACACAACAGAGACAAACATTACATCTCTCATCTACTCTGAGCTCAGATGGGGAAACAAGAGTTTCATTCCAAAACGCTATATATCCATTTTCAGAAATGTTTTTAAATTAGCTTCTATTGTTTAAAGACATTATGAAAGAGATTGGTGTGTTTTTTCACTATCTAATCATGGTATGGGGTTGTTCAATGACAGACATTAATTTGTTTAAAATCTATCACTTGATGGTTTCATTTCAGAGACAAATATAGTTTTTTTTTTGTAAAATGATATATATCTGCCTCCCTCGCAGAGAAATAAGTAGTACTGCTAGGTTTTACACAGTCAAATGTGACCGACCGGCTCGATTTTATATAGGAAAATTGAAATGGTGTTTTTTTACATTGGATAAAAGTAGAGACTCAGCTAGAAAAAGGTATATCATACACTACAGTTGAGGAACAATGGGAAAGTAATTCTGCTTTGAAAGATGATAAACTTGTAACCTCACTTTTGAGAAAATGGCCTTTGAATGTTTTGGTTCACCTACTGGAGAGCTCTTCTTTATCTACAGTGGTGTTACTTTGGCAGATAATGTCACCCATCTAAATAAATCGTAAAAAAAAAATATATATATATTGTTAACTAAATGTCTTGTGTTTTTGGTTTATGTCAGTTTCATTGTTTGTTATGCTATACATGGTTATGTTATGGTTGTAAGTGGTAAAATGAACTAGAAAATGTCATATTTTGCAATTCTGAGTAATTACTACTTTACATTTACATTTACATTTTAGTCATTTAGCAGACGCTCTTATCCAGAGCGACTTACAGTTAGCGCATACATTATTTTATCGAACCCACAACCCTGGCGTTGCAAACGCCATGCTCTACTAACTGAAGTATATTATTAGTAAGGATATACTTTATTCAGTACTACTGCAGCTACTAAATAATTCCAATAGATGGCAGCATAAGACCATGAATGACATTTAAGAAGATCAATTTAGTTTTCTCCCTGGATACACCACCACTCCCCTCACAGGAAAACTCCTGCACACGCTTTTTACTGTCCCTTTCCACACTGCTAACGCAAGAGGAACGACTGAAAAAGCATTTAACAGATTACTGTGAAATAATATAATGATGATTCATGTTTATTATTAGCTGTTTTTATGCTCATGTTTTGAAATTATACTTAAATACTATAACGATTATCAATAAGCCTGAACATTAATTTAGTCACCTCTGGTCGAGAAAAACTTATTTTCCTAGTACATTCATTGTCAGATTCATCAACCAGCAGCGAGCACTCTGCCTTCTAGCACAAGCGAGGGGCATGTTGAGGTACATTTGCTAACTGGGAGGGTTGCATGATGTAATTTATTGGTGGGCTGGAAGACGCACTCTTGTCTTTTCTATTCCGAGGTTGTTTAATCGATATATTAGATATTTAAAAATGCATGTATACTAGGGTTGAGGTTGGAGCATCTGACTAGTGATTATTTACCAGGGGTTCAACATCTGCTATAGTCACTATTTAATTGCTCTTCCAAAAGCATCACAGGCCTAATACGAGATATATCGGTAACTAAAGTAATGAGTGACCATTTTAGAAAATCATGGGACATATAGTATTTGGTTGCATGCTATTTTATGTCAATCATATTGCTGCTTGTAGCTTATAACTGATGCTTCGTGGTCTTATGCTGCAATCTATTGGAAATATTTAGCAATTAAAAGTTATTAAGTCACGTACAGACGCTGGTGAGGCAGCTGAGAAATAAAGTGTATTAGATCAGTCTCAAACCTGCCCCACGCCAATTGCTGGACTTTCACACAGAGGTTACTAGGTCACCCAATTCAAACCACATTTGAAAAATAAAACAAATGTGTCTTGGAATTATACATATAATAAAATAAAAACAAAATAATCAAAACGCTATTAAATAATATTATTGTATTTACTAAGATAATATTATTACTAAAATAGTTTCTAAAAGTGTTCTAGGCTACCCTACCCTAGAATTAGGGGTTAGGGTTACGGCTAAAATAGGTTATAAGTAGGGTAAGAGTTTCTGTATAGCACTTTGTGACATCTGCTGGTGTAAAAAGAGCTTTATAAATACATTTGGTTGATTGTTAGGTTTAGGGTTTAAATGGTAAAAAACAGTATGGGTTTATGGCACTCTTGCGCCTCCTTGTGGCCGTATGTGGGTACTACATAACTCATTCATTTCATTTACATCATTTAGCAGACGCTCTTATCCAGAGCGATTTACAGTTAGTGAGTGCATACATTATTTATTTATTTTTTCATACTGGCCCCCCGTGGGAAGCGAACCCACGGGTCTCCCGGTCACGGCCGGCTACGACAACAAGGATCTCTAGTGGCACTAGACCACTGCACCACTCGGGAGACCTGAAACTTTGTGACACTTGCTAGGCTCATAATCTGAGGTAGCAACTGCGTCAGATCTACAAATCCATTAGCTAGACCACCCGATTAGACAACAATCACCCCATTATACCCATTTGGTTTGGAACTCAGTGAACCTGCGCAGCATTCGCTCAATTTGATGCCTACGAACGAAGACTTCGATGCATATCAAATTACCCAGCAGCCATTTAGAAACAACAAGTCGTCCAAAAAATTGTTATTTCTTAATTAAAAATTGTCTTCTGGCTGTTTAAATCGGCCACCTCTTGAAAAAGAGGACAGGGACATGCGTTTTGTTTAGGTTGTACACCTTTTTCTGAAAACATGGTTAACCATGACCAGAAACTGTTTAACGTTTCATGGCTTTTCGCCAGCCATCGCCTCTTAAACTGTGGCTATGGGTTACCACAAGGTGTACACAGGTGAACTGTGAGCCATAAGTAGGCGTAACCTTGTTAATAGTAAATTACTTGAGGTAAACCTACAGGGTTAACGCTCACCAAGTAGCCTTAACCTTGTTAATAATAAGTTACCTGAGGTAAACCTACAGGGTTAATGCTCACCAAGTAGCCGTAACCTTGTTAATAATAAGTTACCTGAGGTAAACCTACAGGGTTAACGCTCACCAAGTAGCCATAACCTTGTTAATAATAAGTTACCTGAGGTAAACCTACAGGGTTAACGCTCACCAAGTAGCCATAACCTTGTTAATAATAAGTTACCTGAGGTAAACCTACAGGGTTAACGCTCACCAAGTAGCTGTAACCTTGTTAATAATCAGTTACCTGAGGTAAACCTACAGGGTTAACGCAGGCAGGTCTCATTGATAACAATAGTGAAGCTGGCATTGTGACGCAGAACAATGGACTGGGAATAGAACGTTCTGAAGGCGAGTCGGTGTCACGGAGCTCAATAGAACTAATAGGAGCTGGTAGGGTGAAAAATGACCAAACATAAGGCCTGTTTTTTCGTGATTACTTCATAACCAGGGACAGAATGTAATATTATGAAACTGGGCTCCATGGCGGATGCAATGAACTAATTTAATCAGAAATAAATGTTGTAAAAAATGTAACTTTAGGCGCCCCGAAAATAATATTCAAAAAGTTCAGTCCTTGGACACAGAGGGGTTAAACACTAAAGTTACCGTCCATCTAGTGAAGAGGAGAACCGGACAGAGGGATGGTAGGTAGCCATTATCCGTCAACGAGAGAGGGAGAAGCCCTCCACCGTATTTAACAGGTGGAAGAAACAACCAGGGAGCTCCATCGGTCCACAAGAAATGCAGGCAGCCGGTGATGATGTAGTGGTAGCTAGGATAACTAGGATGCTGCTGGTAGAGTAGCTAGCTTAGCTAGCTGTACCGACTAGCTTGGATAGCTAGCAGGTCGTTCGTCTGTCCCTCTAGGATGATGACGAATCCGGTGAACCACACAATTAAACAAGAATAGCGAGTGAAAAGGATCTGCCTACACTCATACTGTCACTGACCATTACGCAAAAAAAGCAAATTGAACAATAAACTTCGGTGTCTCAACACTGTAACGAACTCCGTCGTTGTTCCCCAACATCACCTCAGTCCACTTTGCCTGTAACTGGACAATATGCTTGGCGCCAAACCGTACGTGGACGCGAACAGTTCTGTACGGGGACGCGGACAGTTCCAGAACGCGGACATGAGCAGTGCCACATAATAAACTACACCCAGTCTTTAAAGTCGGGTACATTAGTAATATTATTTTATTTATTATGTCAAACAAAAGAAAATCGTTTTTTAAAACAAGATTTTGAGATCTGGGCACGTATCCAAAAAGCGTCTCAGAGTAGAAAAATTGGTCCTCTCTCTCCCCAGACAGACTCATTTAATACTGGGTCGTTACAATATTTTGAGATCTGGGCCCATATCCAAAAAGCGTCTCAGAGTAGAAAATGAGTCGTATAAGTGCTGAGAATAAATCAATTTTAGTCCTACTCTTATGGGTATAAATTAAAGCTATGCATGAAGCCTCTTTATTCATAAGTTTCCCACCTAGTTGGCAGATATTTAGGACACCTCATGAGCTGTCCTAACCAGTTAAGAGGTACCAGCAGGTGTCTTGATAATAGGAAAATGCAGCGAGTCAGTGGTTCCTGTGCAACATGTAGTTGCTTTGGAGCAGTGGTGACCTGTCATTCAGGGCAGAGCCCCACCTGTTTAGCAGATGCTCTTACCCAGAGCGATTTACAGTAAGTGCATTCATCTTAAGATAGCTAGGTGAGACAACCAGATAATACAGTCAAATATACAGGATACGAACATTCAATTTCAGCAAAACAATGAATAAAATCTATTAATTAAACATCTGAGAACAGTAATATTGAAGGTACCCATAAGCAACCATTTCTGATTAAAAAACTCATGTGAAAAATTGTGGAAATAGCATTTAGGAAATAAACTCTTAATAATTCTTAAACAAAATTGTCATCTCACCTCTTAGCTTTGGTGTCATGTTCCCCAGAGAGACTCATTTTAGAGGCAGGGCCCCCCTCCTCTCTCTCCCCAGAGAGACTCATTTTAGAGAACAGACCCCTAAACAGAGATCCAACATGTTGGTTGTAGTTAACACAGTAATTCTTGAATGTAAATTGTTATCATTTATTAATTATCTCTTATAAAACATTTACTAACAGACATATCGAAACAGTCAGGTGATTTAATGCAATCACATGAATATGTAGTTGTGACATCTCTTCTCCATGGTAACAGTCTAAACCTGTTCAGATCAGTTCCCATAACATTATAGACCTAACAGTAGCAGGACAGAGCTTGTAGCCTAGGCATGGTATTTTACACACCATTTCCAACGGAGACCATCAGGTTTGTCAGCATGATAAGTGATCATAGCTCAAACCTAATCTGACTATTGAATGTCTGAAGTCGACCTAACCTTATAATAGTTTGTAGTTTAGCCTAGACCTACGAGAGTCTGCCCGTCTTTCCTACATATCAACACATTTATCACACTTCTAATGTTACAGAGAAATATGTGCCACAGTTTCAACAGCCATTGTGTAACTGCGTAGGCTACACACTTACTTTCACGTTCATATGAGGAAATCACATAACTTCTTACAGTCGCTGGTGCAGCCGCCTGTTCTCTTGCAGATGAAGTAGCTTTTATAGGCGACTCATTCAACCAGCCTAAACAACAGTAAATAAAAGATGTCAAATGGTCAAAAGTCAATCCTGATATAGCCATGTACATCAAAGAGAGGTGTATTGCTACAGATGTAGGATCTTAATTTTAGCCAGTTTGCTACAGCAGGAAAATAATCCTGCAGCAACAGGACATTTGAATTATTATGGGAATGGCCGGCAGGGATGTAGCTCAGTTGGTAGAGCATGGCATTTGCAACGCCAGGGTTGTGGGTTTGATTCCAGTATAAAAAATAAAAATGTATGCACTCGCAATGTATGTAAGTCGCTCTGGATAAGAGCGTCTGCTAAATGACTAAAATGTAAAAAATCACCATGTAGAATTATGTGTACAGATGTAGGATCTTAATTTGATCACCCCCCACTGCAGAATAACTTTCCTTCAACGCAGTAAATGTAAAACTTGTAGTGTATTTGAGGTTTTAAAAGGCTTCTGAAGTTTGTAATTTCCACTTAGAAATGGCAGACTTGAGTTTCGCTTAATAAAAATGTATCAACCGCTACAAAAATTTGATGGCCTCACAGACACCATACTACTTCTGACACCAATGTAGCAAACAGCGGGGCAGGGAAGCAAACCCAGGTTGCACTTGTAAAAAGGCAAACAACCTACGCATCGCGCCACTGGTGCCAATTGGGTTACTTGGTTGGAATTGTGACGTGGCTCATTTAGCGATGATCACTACACTATAGTGGAACTATGATACAATTACAGTTATCATATCAAATGTTAAATGTAGAACTATAATATAGAAATATATTGAATTTGATTTGCCCATGTTCAGTTAGCTCCATTTTGTATGATTAGACTGACACAAACCTGTCTCAGTAGAAGTAGACTGTTAGGTCTGAGTGTTTTACATACATTCACTGTACTAAAATTACACCATACATTTAATTTCTCTACACACTTTACAATCATTCCTGGCATGATTCTCACCTTGTAGCCTGAATTCACAACCAGAACATGTCAAGTCATTGAGATATCTACTGTTCTGCTGAGAGAGCACCTTCCTGATGACTAGCACTCTGTATATTCTTATGGGTGAGGCCTGAGCTGGAATGTGAAGCTAACTGAAGCTAACTTTAGAAAACCAGTATATCTAGCTTGCATCATAGTCCACCCCTCAGGCTAAGTTCAGGTTACAGCATCAGGCAGACATCAACAGCCGAGTTGTAGGCTACTACCTGGGTCGTGTTCATTAGTTTACACCACAGCCAACAGTTTTGCAACAATGCATAAACGGTTTGCTCCAAACGCTGTACAACGTGACCTAAACAGTTTCTGTTGCCAAATGTTTTGCTACGGTGGGCACTAATGAATAAACACAACCTGCTTTGAGGAAGTGCAAGTTGTTGTTAGTCTTTCCACAATATTCATTTGTCTCTCTTTCACACAACATACCTTCCTGAGTGAAAAGAGTTAACAGTAGATTAGAAAGAGAAAATGTTGTTGCTTGTTGTGTTTTAAGCCTGTTTTGAGAAGACAAGTCTATAGACCTATGATACAGTACACTCTTAGAAAAAAGAGTTCCAAAAGGGTCCTCTGGCTGTCCCCATAGGGGAACGCTTTTGGGTTCCAGGTAGAACCCTTCTGGCTTCCATGTAGAACCCTCTGTGGAAAGGATTCTTCATGGAACCCAAAAGGGTTCTACCTAGGACCAAAAATGGTTCTACAAAGGGTTCTCCTATGGGGACAGCCAAATAACCCTTTTAGATTCTAGATAGTGTAGGAGCGATCACCCTGGGGCACACAGATGGAAACAGAACGAATTCACCCCACGCATCTAATTTATATTGAAAACATTTTAAGGAGAGTAGGCCTATTATAACACTGTCTACAAAACATATCATCAACTATATTAATACACATAACAATATCATCAACTATATTAATACACATAACAATATCATCAACAATTTGAATACACATAACAATATCATCAACTATATGAATACACATAACAATATCATCAACTATATTAATACACATAACAATATCATCAACTATATTAATATACATAACAATCATAGTCTTACCTTTTATATGTCTCTCAATAGAAGTAGAGTCTGGAATGATCATTCGGTGGTGGAAAGTTCCTTTAGTTTGTTCTGCTCATTTCCATATCAGGATCTACCTGTTCTCTCTCCCACTCCCTGTCTCTTTATAGCTCTTACAATGTGCCTTGGCATACATTCTACAAGTGTCTGGAACTCCAAATGTAGTTCTGATTTAGTGTTCCAAATGAAAACAATTTGATTAAACTGGTTAATATGGTTAAAATACATTAAGACTGAGTAATGCTGTGATTGTTTTTATTATTTTGTATTGAAATGTTTGACTTTATTTTCCCTATGTCCTTTCAATATAGGAACAATTTGTGAAATGACAGTCTTCTGTAAATATGGACAAAAGTATATGGATTAATTTGATGGTATGTGTCTTGCAACATTATGTAAAATGACAGGTTGAGAAACACTGCATTTTGCTAGGTGCATATGTGAGAAGGAACGCAAACTGTCTCCCTGTGTGTGTGCCATCCCTAAACATCAAGTGTTTGTGGTTCATTAAAATGTTTATTGTCAAGGTTGAAAAAAGAAAAAATAAGAAAATAAAAGTGTCTGGAACTCTATTGGAGGGATGTGACATCATTCTTCCACAAGAAATTCCATAATTTAGTGTTTTGTTGATGGTTGTCTTCAATAGGGTTGGGACCTGGTAACTGAGACGGCCATGGCATATTGTGAAACATCAGCAAGTTCAGCAGTCTTCATCACTGAAGCTCCTGCCAAACGTGCCCCAACAATCACCAATCGATATGCTCTTCCCGAGCAGGGTCGCTGTCTCTCTTCGTTGCAGTTCTTCTCTCCCCAGGGGTAGCAGCTCCTCTCTCCCCAGGGGTAACAGCTCCTCTCTCCCCAGGGGTAACAGCTCCTCTCTCCCCAGGGGTAGCAGCTCCTCTCTCCCCAGGGGTAGCAGCTCCTCTCTCCCCAGGGGTAACATCTCCTCTCTCCCCAGGGGTAACAGCTCCTCTCTACCCTAGGATTTGGAGACATTGGTGGCTTAGCCCACAGCCAGTAGGAGGGTCCGGGAAGGAATTTCAACAGCTAAATCCATGAATACATCACCAGTGTATTGCCAAAAACCAATCAAGAACTTCAAACATAGACTCTGACCTGTCCAATGAGCTAAACTGATTAAAGAATCCCACAGTACCTAAACACCCACTTCTCTCTCTCTCTCTCTCTCTCTCTCTCTCTCTCACACACACACACACACACAGTGCATTAATCCCTACAGTATATCAGCTTTTAGTGACAGTCTACTGTGTGTTCTCCCCTCCTCTGTCTCGCTCCATCACTTTCTCTGTGTCGTCTATTGATGTCTCTCATCTTGTCTGGTGTCTCTCTCCATCAGCAGAAATATTGGTGAGGGTTAGGCCTACTCCAATACAACATTGAAAACATGAAAACACGACTTCATAACACCATTAAATACAGTTGGAATATAGTTACAACACTCAAACTGTTTCCATCAAACAGAAAAACAACAAGAAAGCTGGATAAACACATTTAGATTTCTACATACTGCACTTTGCTTTTGCATGACCCATACAGCTGTTTAAGGTCATAAAGAGGCAGAGTGCAGTATCAGCATTTAAGGGGTCATAGGTCAGATCAGTGGTCATGGTTGATATGCATGGACCAAAAAACCCAACTTTAAAGCCATTTTTCTCAGATTCACTGTTTGCGTAGACTGCTCTTTGCCTTTGTAGGGCAGTAGTTCAGGTGGCTTCCCTTGCCCTTAGTCTGCCTCCTGTCCCTCCTATCGCCATGGAGACACCTTCCTGAAAACAATGACTCCATACTTTGCTGAAACCTGTTCTGCCAGTTCATGTCCTTAAAGATGAATGTTGGAATGTTCCAATGTGGTTACCCAAAAAGATGCCAAGATAGATCACACATCCATAACTGGTTTCCTGCTTGTAGCAGGCCGCGTTCACAGGAATCCTTTTCTCTTACTATAAGTCATATGATTTCATGAGAATATTTTTCTGCAGTGAGAGTGTAATGCAAGTCAAGGTGTCCTTGGATGAATGTCAACAAGATTTATAACCAGCATTGTTAAATTAACTGTTGTAATAAATAAATAAAATATTTGTAAATGTATTGTCACAGACACCGGATAGATGCAGTGAAATGTGTTGTTTTTTCAGGGTCATAGTAGTACGCCGCCCTCTGGAGCAAATCAGGTGTAAGTGCCTTGCTTAAGGGCACAGACAGATTTTTACCTTGACGGCTCAGGTATTTGAACCAGCAACCTTTCAGTTACTGGCCCCACTAGGTAATCTTACCATACCAGTTCACACC
The DNA here is from genome assembly GCF_964263955.1 of Coregonus lavaretus. Classification (NCBI taxonomy): domain Eukaryota; kingdom Metazoa; phylum Chordata; class Actinopteri; order Salmoniformes; family Salmonidae; genus Coregonus; species Coregonus lavaretus. The sequence continues at coordinate 83,987,298 of NC_139989.1, forward strand.
CTAACAGAAGACACTGTTTAAGTGTTCAAATGTAGTCCATGAAGAGGTATTAGGATTATGTACACAGCTATTCTGCCGTACAATTGCAAACTGCTGCTACACATTTTGTCAAAGATGAGTTCAGACCTAAATCCGGCTTTGTATTATCTGTTATATTTTGTGACAAAGTGTCCTGGTTCAATTATCTTCAGTTTCAGAGAAAATGGAGGGTCAAATTTGCTGTAACTACAAAATCCCAGTAAAAACCAAGGAAACAGCAGTAAGTGAGGTTACTGCCATCTGGCTTTGTTCCACCATGTTCTACTGCAGTTACTACGGTTTTCCTTGGTATTCTATCAGGCTCTGAGTTCAGGCCATCCCCACCATGACACTCACCCTCACACACTCCATGAGACAGCCAGTGATCCAGTTATCACCAGAATAAACATGGCACAATTCCGCGGATAATTTTGGTCATGAAGTCAGTCTTGTCCAAAACTGAGTTTAGTGAGACTTGTGGTTGTGACTGCATCACAACGTGAATGAAGGTTGCCCACATGCCCACACCAAGTAATAATCAATTCAGAATGCAACTGCATGCGACCCAATCGTAATGCCTGTGGTAAATGTGGGTTGACTTTGGATATCCCTATGGGGCTAGTTAGGGACCATCAGTAAATTACACCATGTACATGGGACAACATGTTAAAATTCCAATAGCTCCAAATTTGGATTGCAAAACTAAAGAGAAACATCAGACAAGACAAAGAGACAGCAACAGAAGAATAGGATATGATGGAGAGAGACACCAGACAAGACATAGAGACAGCAACAGAAGAATATGATATGATGGAAAGAGACACCAGACAAGACACAGAGACAGCAACAGAAGAATAGGATATGATGGAGAGAGACACCAGACAAGACATAGAGACAGCAACAGAAGAATAGGATATGATGGAGAGAGACACCAGACAAGACACAGAGACAGCAACAGAAGAATAGGATATGATGGAGAGAGACACCAGACAAGACATAGAGACAACAACAGAAGAATAGGATATGATGGAGAGAGACACCAGGCAAGATGAAAGACATCAATAGACGACACAGAGAAAGTGATAGAGAGAGACAGAGGAGGGGAGAACACACAGTAGACTATCACTAAAAGCTGATATAGGGATTCTAATTACTGCAGATAGAGAGAGAGAGAGAGAGAGAGAGAGAGAGAGAGAGAGAGAGAGAGAGAGAGAGAGAGAGAGAGAGAGAGAGAGAGAGAGAGAGAGAGAGAGAGAGAGAGAGAGAGAGAGAGAGAGAGAGAGAGAGAGAGAGAGAGAGAGAGAGAGAGAGAGAGAGAGAGTGTGTGTTTAGGTACTGTGGGATTCTTTAATCAGTTTGGCTCACTTGAGTGGTTTTTGGCAATACACTGGTGATGTATTCATGGATTTAGCTGTTGAAATTCCTTCCCGGACCCTCCTACTGGCTATGGGCTAAGCCACCGATGTCTTCACATCCTAGGGGAGAGAGGAGCTGCTACCCCTGGGGAGAGAGGAGCTGTTACCCCTGGGGAGAGAGGAGCTGTTACCCCTAGGGAGAGAGGAGCTGTTACCCCTGGGGAGAGAGGATCTGTTACCCCTGGGGAGAGAGGGGCTGCTACCCCTGGGGAGAGAGGAGCTGTTACCCCTGGGGAGAGAGGAGCTGTTACCCCTGGGGAGAGAGGAGCTGATACCCCTGGGGAGAGAGGAGCTGTTACCCCTGGGGAGAGAGGAGCTGTTACCCCTGGGGAGAGAGGGGCTGCTACCCCTGGGGAGAAAGGAGCTGTTACCCCTGGGGAGAGAGGAGCTGTTACCCCTGGGGAGAGAGGAGCTGCTACCCCTGGAGAGAGAGGAGCTGTTACCCCTGGGGAGAGAGGAGCTGTTATCCCTGAGGAGAGAGGAGCTGTTACCCCTGGGGAGAGAGGAGCTGCAACGAAGAGAGACTGCAACCCTGCTCGGGAAGAGCTTAACGATTGGTGATTGTTGGGGCACGTTTGGCAGGAGCTTCAGTGATGAAGACTGCTGAACTTGCTGATGTTTCACAATATGCCATGGCCGTCTCAGTCACCAGGTCTCAACCCAATTGAAGACAACCATCAACAAAACACTAAATTATGGAATTTCTTGTGGAAGAATGATGTCACATCCCTCCAATAGAGTTCAAGATAATTTTATTTTCTTATTTTTTCATTTTTCAACCTTGACAATAAACATTTTAATGAACCACAAACACTTGATGTTTAGGGATGGCACACACAGGGAGACAGTTTGCGTTCCTTCTCACATATGCACCTAGGAAGATGCAGTGTTTCTCAACCTATCATTTTACATAATGTTGCAAGACACATACCATCAAAATAATCCATAGACTTTTGTCCATATTTACAGAAAGCTGTCATTTCACAAATTGTTCCTATATTGAAAGGACATAGGGAAAATAAAGTCAAACATTTCAATACAAAATAATAAAAACAATCACAGCATTACTCAGTCTTAATGTATTTTAACCATATTAACCAGTTTAATCAAATTGTTTTCTTTTGGAACACTAAATCAGAACTACATTTGGAGTTCCAGACCCTTGTAGAATGTATGCCAAGGCACATTGTAAGAGCTATAAAGAGACAGGGAGTGGGAGAGAGAACAGGTAGAACCTGATATGGAAATGAGCAGAACAAACTAAAGGAACTTTCCACCACCGAATGATCATTCCAGACTCTACTTCTATTGAGAGACATAAAAAAGGTAAGACGACGATTGTTATGTGTATTAATATAGTTGATGATATTGTTATGTGTATTAATATAGTTGATGATATTGTTATGATATTAATATAGTTGATGGTATTGTTATGTGTATTAATATAGTTGATGATATTGTTATGTGTATTAATATAGTTGATTGTATTGTTATGTGTATTAATATAGTTGATGATATTGTTATGTGTATTCATATAGTTGATGATATTGTTATGTGTATTCATATAGTTGATGCTATGTTTTGTGGACAGTGTTATAATAGGCCTACTCTCCTTAAAATGTTTTGGATATAAATTAGATGCGTGGGGTGAATTCGTTCTGTTTCCATCTGTGTGCCCCAGGGTGATCGCTCCTACACTATCTAGAATCTAAAAGGGTTATTTGGCTGTCCCCATAGGAGAACCCTTTGTAGAACCCTTTTTGGTCCTAGGTAGAACCCTTTTGGGTTCCATGAAGAATCCTTTCCACAGAGGGTTCTACATGGAAGCCAGAAGGGTTTTACCTGGAACCCAAAAGCGTTCTCCTATGGGGACAGCCAGAGGACCCTTTTGGAACTCTTTTTTCTAAGAGTGTACTGTATCATAGGTCTATAGACTTGTCTTCTCAAAACAGGCTTAAAACACAACAAGCAACAACATTTTCTCTTTCTAATCTACTGTTAACTCTTTTCACTCAGGAAGGCATGTTGTTTGAAAGAGAGACAAATAAATACTGTGGAAAGACTAACAACAACTTACACATCCTCAAAACAGGTTGTGTGTGTTCATTAGTGCCCACCGTAGCAAAACGTTTGGCAACAGAAACCGTTTAGGTCACGTTGTACAGCGTTTGGAGTAAACTGTTTATGCAACATTTTAAAACTGTTGGCTGCGGAGTAAACTAATGAATACGACCCAGGTTGTAGCCTACAACTCGGCTGTTGATGGCTGCCTCATGCTGTAACCTGAACTTAGCCTGAGGGGTGTACTATGATGCAAGCTAGATATACAGGTTTTCTAAAGTTAGCTTCAGTTAGCTTCACATTCCAGCTCAGGCCTCACCCATAAGAATACACAGAGTGCTAGTCATCAGGAAGGTGCTCTCTCAGCACAACAGTAGATATCTCAATGACTTGACATGTTCTGGTTGTGAATTCAGGCTACAAGGTGAGAATCATGCCAGGAATGATTGTAATGTGTGTAGAGAAATTAAATGTATGGTGTAATTTTAGTACAGTGAATGGAAGTAAAACACTCAGACCTAACAGTCAACTTCTACTGAGACAGGTTTGTGTCAGTCTAATCATACAAAATGGTGCTAACTGAACATGGGCAAGTCAAATTCAATATATCAATATTCAAGACTCAACCTTTGCAGAATCAGAATCACCTTTATTCGCCAAGTACATTTGCACATACATATGTAGGATCTTAATTTGAGCCAGTTTGCTACAGCAGGAAAATATTCCTGCAGCAACAGGAAGTGTGAATTATAATTAATGGACATTTTTGTAGCGGTTGATACATTTTTATTAAGCGAAACTCAAGTCTGGCATTTCTAAGTGGAAATTACAAACTTCAGAAGCCTTTTAAAACCTCAAATACACTACAAGTTTTACATTTCCTGCATTGCGGGAAAGTTATTCTGCAGTGGAGGGTGATCAAATTAAGATCTGTACACATAATTCTACATGGTGATAGTGACAGACAACATTTAGAGACAGAATACAGACAGAAGAGTTTACACAAATGTCTGTACAACATTATACACAACTAGGAAGAGTGAGCATAGAGCTATAAGATAATGAACAGTGGATATACAGATATACAGTACAGTGGGTATACAGTTGGTATACAGATATACAGTACAGTGGGTATACAGTTGGTATACAGATATACAGTACAGTGGGAATACAGTTGGTATACAGATATACAGTACAGTGGGAATACAGTTGGTATACAGATATACAGTACAGTGGGAATACAGTTGATATACAGATATACAGTACAGTGGGAATACAGTTGGTATACAGATATACAGTACAGTGGGAATACAGTTGGTATACAGATATACAGTACAGTGGGAATACAGTTGGTATACAGATATACAGTACAGTGGGAATACAGTTGATATACAGATATACAGTACAGTGGGAATACAGTTGATATACAGATATACAGTACAGTGGGAATACAGTTGGTATACAGATATACAGTACAGTGGGAATACAGTTGATATACAGATATACAGTACAGTGGGAATACAGTTGATATACAGATATACAGTACAGTGGGAATACAGTTGGTATACAGATATACAGTACAGTGGAAATGCAGTTGATATACAGATATACAGTACATTGGGAATACAGTTGATATACAGATATACAGTACAGTGGGAATACAGTTGGTATACAGATATACAGTATAGTAGGAATACAGTTGATATACAGATATACAGTACAGTGGGAATACAGTTGGTATACAGATATACAGTACAGTGGGAATACAGTTGGTATACAGATATACAGTACAGTGGGAATACAGTTGATATACAGATATACAGTACAGTGGGAATACAGTTGGTATACAGCTATACAGTACAGTGGGAATACAGTTGATATACAGATATACAGTACAGTGGGAATACAGTTGGTATACAGATATACAGTATAGTGGGAATACAGTTGATATACAGATATACAGTACAGTGGGAATACAGTTGGTATACAGATATACAGTACAGTGGAAATGCAGTTGATATACAGATATACAGTACATTGGGAATACAGTTGATATACAGATATACAGTACAGTGGGAATACAGTTGGTATACAGATATACAGTATAGTAGGAATACAGTTGATATACAGATATACAGTACAGTGGGAATACAGTTGGTATACAGATATACAGTACAGTGGGTATACAGTTGATATACAGATATACAGTACAGTGGGAATACAGTTGGTATACAGATATACAGTACAGTGGGAATACAGTTGATATACAGATATACAGTACAGTGGGTATACAGTTGGTATACAGATCAATACAAATAAACCTACCATTAAAATTATAGACTGATCATTTCTACAAAATCAGCAGGGGATCAAAAACTTTTTTCCCTCACTGTACAGTTGCTATACGGTGGATGTCCACATGTACAGTACCAGTATAAATATATCTAAGAGAGATGAACAGAGTGCAAATGCAGTATATTTCAGTTATTTAGTGTACAGTTCAGAGATGGCTTGATGTGGTGTGCAGCATAGAGTGTATAGTCCTTTAGTCTCTATGGACCAGATGGTAGTGTACAGTTCAGAGATGGCTTGATGTGGTGTGCAGCATAGAGTGTATAGTCCTTTAGTCTCTATGGACCAGATGGTAGTGTACAGTTCAGAGATGGCTTGATGTGGTGTGCAGCATAGAGTGTATAGTCCTTTAGTCTCTATGGACCAGATGGCCAGTTGGTGAGGGCCACAGCATGGGGAAAGAAACTGTTCAGATGGGGGTCTATAACATCCAATCACATAGGTTTACAGCAGCTGACAGTTGCAACGTTATTGCTAATAACTCAAACTGCCTTATTTAGATAAGAACATAATCTCTGTACAGATGTAGGATCTTAATTTGATCACCCTGTTGCAGGATAACTCAAACTTGTAGTGTATTTGAGTGTATTTAAGCTTTAAAAAGGTTTCTGAAGATGATCAATTGCACTTTTCTATTATAAAATTAATAATTCATTATAATCCACATAATAATTCAAATGTCCTGTTGCTGCAGGATTATTTTCCTGCTGTAGCAAACTGGCTAAAATTAAGATCCTACATCTGTAGCAATACACCTCTCGTTGATGTACATGGCTATATCAGGATTGACTTTTGACCATTTGACATCTTTTATTTACTGTTGTTTAGGCTGGTTGAATGAGTTGCCTATAAAAGCTACTTCATCTGCAAGAGAACAGGCGGCTGCACCAGCGACTGTAAGAAGTTATGTGATTTCCTCATATGAACGTGAAAGTAAGTGTGTAGCCTACGCAGTTACACAATGGCTGTTGAAACTGTGGCACATATTTCTCGGTAACATTAGAAGTGGGATGAATGTGTTGATATGTAGGAAAGACGGGCAGACTCTCGTAGGTCAAGGCTAAACTACAAACTATTATAAGGTTAGGTCGACGTCAGACATTCAATAGTCAGAGTAGGTTTGAGCTATGATCACTTATCATGCTGACAAACCTGATGGTCTCCGTTTGAAATGGTGTGTAAAATACCATGCCTAGGCTACAAGCTCTGTCCTGCTACTGTTAGGTCTGTAACGTTATGGGAACTGATCTGAACAGGTTTAGGCTGGTCATCTAGGATATGTAGGCTATAGCTGAGGTATAGACCTCCATCTGTATCAGGACTAGGCTCCTGCTACTGTTACTGTTATAACGTTATGGGAACTGATCTGAACAGGTTTAGGCTGGTCATCTAGGCTATAGCTGAGGTCAGTGGTGATTTTAGCATGTCAATCTTGGTGGGGCAAAACATAAATAAAGGGGGATGCATGCCAGCAAAGCCACTCCACAACACAACACTAAACAATACATTCATTGCACTATAACGGTGACAAACGGTGCCCACAAACTGTTAGGGCCTACATAAAGCAGAGTCCCAACAGCAGAGTCCCAACAGCAGAGTCCCGACAGCAGAGTCCCAACAGCTGTCCTATCATTTCTCTTCATTATTTCCCTTCATATGACAAGGATTAAAAAGGATTTGCCTGTAGATTGTCGACCTGATTCGTGATGATGACTGCTGGCTAAGATTTTGAAAGTATGATGTTGACATGATCAGTCCAATCAAAGCTACTGTAGATATAATGTGATTTGACGTCATTTTATCTGTTGGCCAATGACCTTCTTGGATGGGCACTTCTAATGTAACTCTATGGCAGCACCCAGGGGGCTTGAATTTTCTAGCTCTACCCTTAGACTTGGCGGTGATGTATTGTCCCCATGAGTGACAGAACACTGAGCCAATCACCGCGCAGCGCTCCGTATTTTCTTCTGGCTTGCCCCACCACCACAGAAAGCACTGAGCTAGGCTGAAACACCGGCATTTTTGAGCTGCCTTACTCAAGAAAACAAAAAAGAGACCGTGTTTTTTTTGCGGCTTTATTAACTCAATTATATATATATTTATTTATTTTTAAATTTTTTGCAAACTGATATGTGACACGTATTAATGCCAAAATAACATGCAAAACAGGAAAGGCCACCTGCACTGAATGACGGGTCACTGGTTGAGAGAATGCCAAGAGTGTGCAAAGCTGTCATCAAGGCAAAGGGTGGCTATTTGAAGAATCTCAAATATAAAATATATTTTGATTTGTTTAACACTTTTTTGGTTACTACATGATTCCATATGTGTTATTTCATAGTTTTGATGTCTTCACTATTATTCTACAATGTAGAAAATAGTAAAAATAAAGACAAACCCTTGAATGAGTATGTGTTCTAAAACCTTTGACCGGTAGTGTATATATTTTTTTACATTGTTAGCGATATGTGACAATAACCACAATAACATGCAAAACAGAATGACAGGTCGCCACTGGCTGAGGTATAGCGTTTCTGTATAGATCACTGATCCCCCCAGATCAATCAAGCCTGTTTTAGCCCTTCTGTCTACATTCTCAGATACGTTTAGAAAAGAACAGATTCAAAGATAATAAATGGCCGACTTTTAATGAATACAAATAAGTGTGAGACATGGCCTTGTGTTGCTGCACTGTCTATAACTACCTTAACAAACAGTAACTTATTATTATTATTGACAGTTAACATGGAGAAGAGATGTCACAACCAGATGTTCATGTGATTGCATTAAATCACCTGACTGTTTCGATATGTCTGTTAGTAAATGTTTTGTAAGAGATAATTAATAAGTGATAACAATTCACATTCAATAATTACTGTGTTAACTACAACCAACATGTTGGATCTCTGTTTAGGGGTCAGTGCTCTAAAATGAGTCTCTCTGTGGAGAGAGAGGAGGGTGGCCCTGCCTCTAAAATGAGTCTCTCTGGGGAGAGAGAGGAGGGGGGCCCTGCCTCTAAAATGAGTCTCTCTGGGGAACATGACACCAAAGCTAAGAGGTGAGATGACAATTTTGTTTAAGAATTATTATTTAATCAGAAATGGTTGCTTATGGGTACCTTCAATATTACTGTTCTCAGATGTTTAATTAATAGATTTTTGATGTGTATAATTATTATTAGTATTATTCAAAACGCTATATATCCATTGTTTAGCTGAAATTAGATGAATGCACTTACTGTAAATCTGAATGACAGGTCGCCACTGCTCCAAAGCAATTACATGTGATACAGAAACCACTGACTCGCTGCATGTTTCAATTATCAAGACACCTGCTGGTACCTCTTAACTGGTTAGTACAGCTCATGAGGTGTCCTAAATATCTGCCAACTAGGTGGGACACTTATGAATAAAGAGGCTTCATGCATAGCTTTAATTTATACACATAAGAGTAGGACTAAAACGGCTTTATTCTCAGCACTTATACGACACATTTTCTACTCTGAGACGCTTTTTGGATATGGGCCCAGATCTCAAAATATTGTAATGACCCAGTATTAAATGAGTCTGTCTGGGGAGAGAGAGGACCAATTTTTCTACTCTGAGACGCTTTTTGGATACGTGCCCAGATCTCAAAATCTTGTTTTAAAAACCGATTTTATTTTGTTTGACGTAATAAAAAAAGAATATTACTAATGTACCCGACTTTAAAGACTGCTTTTAGTTTATTGTGTGGCTCTGCTCATGTCCGCGTTCTGGAACTGTCCGCGTCCCCGTACAGAACTGTCCGTGTCCACGTACGGTTTGGCGCCAAAGATATTGTCCAGTTACGCACAGAGTGGGCTGAGGTGATCTTGGGGAACAACGACGGAGTTCGTTACAGTGTTGAGACACCGAAGTTTATTGTTCAATTTGCTTTTTTGCGTAATGGTCAGTGACAGTATGAGTGTAGCCAGATCCTTTTCACTCGCTATTCTTGTTTAATTGTGTGGTTCACCGGATTCGTCATCATCCTCGAGGGACAGACAAACGACCTGCTAGCTAGCCAAGCAAGTCGGTACAGCTAGCTAAGCTAGCTACTCTACCAGCAGCATCCTAGTTATCCTAGCTACCACTACATCATCACCGGCTGCCTGCATTTCTTGTGGACCGATGGAGCTCCCGGGTTGTTTCTTCCACCTGTTAAATACCGTGGAGGGCTTCTCCCTCTCTCATTGACGGATGCTGGCCTACGCTCCCTCTGTCCGGTTCTCCAAAGACTGAACTTTTCAATATTATTTCCAGGGCGCCTCAAGTGACATTTTTTACAACATTTATTTCTGATAAAATCAGTTAATTGCATCCGCCATGGAGCCCGGATTCATAATATTACCTTCTGTCCCTTGTTATAAAGTAATCTCGAAACAACAGGCCTTATGTTTGGGCATTTTTCACCCTACCAGCTCCTATTAGTTCTATTGAGCTCCGTGACACCGACTCGCCTTCAGAACGTTCTATACAGGTGTCGTGAATGAGTTATGTAGGACCCACATACGGCCACAGAGAGGAGCAAGAGAGCTATAAACCCATACCATTTTTTGTCTTAAAAACCCCTAAACCTAACAATCAATCAATCAAATGTATATATAAAGCCCTTTTTTACATCAGCAGATGTCACAAAGTGCTATACAGAAACTCTAACCATATGTTTAACCTATTTTAGCCTTAACCGTAACCCTAATTCTAGGGTAGGGTAGCCTACAACACTTTTAGAAACTATTTTAGTAATAATATTATGGTAGTAAATACAATTATTGTATTAAATAGCGTTTTGATTATTTTGTTAATCAAAACCTGTCAACAAATTTTGCTTTTTTTGTAGTTATTTTATTATATGTATAATTGCAAGACAGAACACTTGATAAACAAGACTTTCGTTTTATTTTTCAAATGTGAACTGGGTGACCTAGTAACCTCTATGTGAAAGTCCAGCAATTGGCGTAGGGCAGGTTTGAGACTGATCTAAGGAATTAACAAGAAAAATACACTTTATTTCTAAGCTGCCTCACCAATGTCTGTACGTAATTTATAACTTTTAATTGCTAAATATTTCCAATAAATGGCAGCATAAGACCACGAAGCATCAGTTATAGGCTACAACCAGCAATATGATTGACATAAAATAGCATGCAACCAAAGACTATATGTCCCATGATTATCTAAAATGGTCACTCATTACTTTAGTTAGCTATATATCTCGTATTAGGCCTGTGTTGCTTTTGGAAGAGCAATTAAATAGTGACTATAGCAGGTGTTGAACCCCGGGTAAATAATCACTAGTCAGATGCTCCAACCTCAACCCTAGTATACATGCATTATGAAATATCTAATATTGCGATTAAACAACCTCGGAATAGATAAGACAAGAGTGCGTCTTCCAGCCCGCCAATAAATTACATCATGCAACCCTCCCGGTTAGCAAATGTACCTCAACATGCCCCTCACTTGTGCTAGAAGGCAAAGTGCTCGCTGCTGGTTGATGAATCTGACAATGAATGTACTAGGAAAATACGTTTTTCTCGTCCAGAGGTGACTAAATTAATGTTCAGGCTTATTGATAATCATTATAGTAATGAAGTATAATTTCAAAACATGAGCATAAAAACAGCTAATAATAAACATGAATCATCATTATATTATTTCACAGTAATCTGTTAAATGCTTTTTCAGTCGTTCCTCTTGCGTTAGCAGTGTGGAAAGGGACAGTAAAAAGCGTGTGCAGGAGTTTTCCTATGAGGGGGAGTAGTGGTGTTTCCAGGGAGAAAACTAAACGAATCTTCTGAAATGTCATTTGTGGTCTAATGCTTCCATCTATTGGAATTATTTAGCAACTGCAGTAGTACTGAATAAAGTATATCCTTACTAAAGTAGTAATTACTCAGAATTTCAAAATATGACATTTTCTAGTTCATTCTACCACTTACAACCATAACATAACCATTTATAGAATAACAAACAATGAAACTGACATAAACCAAAAACACCATACATTTAGTTAACTATATATACATAAAAACAACTTTTATTTTTATTTTTTATTATTATTATTATTATTTTAATTTTTGGGGGGGGGGGATGGATCCGCTTAATATTGCAGATAGATTGTATCTTCTATCAATGTAATTGTCTGCATCACTTCCAATCCCCCATGTTTTTTTTTTTGTTGGAGTAAATTAGTGAACAACAATGCCCAGGCCTCTACTTCCGGTCTATACTTACTATCTACACCTTATGGACAGAGTTAATTTTACAATAATTCTATTATATATATATTTTATTGATTTTTTGATCCTGATCTTCATCCACTCTCAACCTCTCCGATCATTTTCATGATGTCCATCCGGTTTGCTACTAAATGCCATATATTTCTAACTGTGCTCTTTCCCAAAAGCTCCCAACATACAACCTATATACTTATTATGGACACAGTATGCTTACATTATTAGCTATCTTTGTTATTATTTGTTGTTATTTGTTATTAGTCCCATCCTTCAACTCTATTCAATACCTCCCATCTATCTCTTAACATCATCCATATAGGATTTCTATTTGCCATATATATTTCAACCATACTGTGATGTTTTACAAAAGTTCTGAACCTTTCTATTCTCATTGCTTCTACAGATTGTGAATTAAAAATAAACATTTTTGCTAAAAGTATTATTATATTATTGATTGATTGACTATGACTTTTCAGATCACCCAGTAATGCTATCTGCAAGGTTAGCTCCAGGTAAATATTGCAATCCTTTAGCCATTCCTGGACCTGTGTTCAAAAACAAGCTACAAATGGACAGAACCAAAACAAATGATCTAATGATTCTCTCTCTTCACAGCAAAATCTGCAGAGCTGGGAAGATTGTATCCCCCATATAAATAACATTCTATTGGTAGCAAGAATTTTATATGATAATTTAAATTGAAAGATTCTAATTTTTGAATCCGGTGTCGTTTTGCGTGTCAGTTCATAAACACTATGCCATGGGATCGGTACGTCAAAGATCTCTTCCCAACTATTTTGCGATCTATATGGGACGGCTGTCAATCCTTTGGTCCTTAAGTGAAACTGATATACTTTTTTATTTATCACAGTTTTCCTTAACCAATTATGTTCTTTAATGCAAGGCCGACAGACAAGTTCCTTACTTTCTCCCCCTTCAACTTTCCTCTTCCACTTTTGCGGTAAGGCTGCAATTATTTGGTTGTAATTTTGGGTAGAGCAGACATTTCCATATGTTTTTGTTAGCTGCATGTGCGACATAAGTCCACCAGTCCTACCAATGATATAATTTACGAAGATTATACCTTTTTTAAACATTCTGTCAAAAAATAAAGGTTTTTTGTCAATTAGTATATTTGAATTTAACCACAATATTTGTTGCATTATTTGTTCTGTCGTTTCTGGAGGATTAAATTGAAATTGCAACCAATTTTATATGGCTTGTTTTAGAAATAGTGACATTTGGGAGATTATTTCCTTTTCAAATAACTGAAAGTGAGAGGTTGTAATCTGAATAAAGGGAAAAAGGCCTTTCTTGAACAGTGGGTGAGACAATCTTACTAATTTGCTTGAGAACCAGTTCGGATTTAAGTATAACTTTTGGATGACTGAAGATTTTAGTGATAGGTCTAATGCTTTAATATTTAATAATTTCTGTCCTCCGAATTCATATTCATTATATAAAGATGCTCTTTTAATTTTGTCTGGCTTGCCGTTCCAAATAAAATTGAATATTTTTTTCTCATATAATTTAAAAAACTGTTTGCTAGGCGTAGGCAAGACCATAAGCAAATAGGTAAACTGGGATAATACTAAAGAGTTAATCAGGGTGATTTTTCCACAAATTGACAGGTATTTTCCTTTCCATGGTAGTAAGATCTTATCTATTTTTGCTAACTTTCTATTAAAATTTATTGAAGTGAGATCATTTATTTCCTTTGGGATATGTATTCCGAGGATATCCACATCACCATCAGACCATTATATTGGTAAACTACATGGTAATGTAAAAATTGTATTTTTTTGTGATCCAATACGTAATATAGTACATTTGTCATAATTTGGTTTTAATCCAGAGAAGTTAGAAAATGTATCTAGATCCTCTATGAGGCTGTGCAGGGATTCTAGTTGTGGATCTAAAAGAAAACATGAATCATCTGCATACAATGACACCTTTGTTTTTAAGCCCTGTATTTCTAATCCCCTGATATTATTGTTGGATCTGATTTTAATAGCTAACATCTCGATGGCCATAATAAATAGATATGCCGATAGTGGACAACCTTCTTTCACTCCTCTTGACAGTTTAAAACTTTCTGAGAAATAGCCATTATTTACTATTTTACACCTAGGGTTACTATACATGATTTTGACCCATTTTATAAGAGATTCTCCAAAATTGAAATGCTCCAGGCATTTATATATAAACCCCAGTCGAACTTTATCAAATGCCTTTTCGAAGTCTGCTATGAATAGCAGGCCTGGTTTCCCATATTTTCCATAGTGTTCTATTGTTTCCAATACTTGCCTTATATTATCTCCAATGTATCTTCCATGTAAAAAACCTGTCTGATTAGAATGAATAATATCCGACAATACCTTTTTAATTCTATGTGCTATACATTTTGCTAGGATTTTTGCATCACAACACTGAAGTGTAAGGAACCTCCAATTTTGTAAATGGACTGGATCTTTATATTTTCCACTTGTTTCCTGTTTCAGTAATAATGAGATCAGACCTTCTTCTTGAGTGTCAGATAATCTACCATTTACATAGGAGTGGTTAAAACATGCTCTTAACAGTCTTCTTAGTATATCAAAAAAGGTTTGGTATACCTCGACTGGTATGCCATCCAACCCTGGAGTTTTCCCGGACTTAAAGTCTTTAATTGCATCCAGAAGTTCCTCCTCTGTAATTTCACCTTCACATGAGTCTTTCTGTGTGGCTGTTAATTTGACATTATCAATAGAAAAAAAATCTCTACAATTAACTTCAGTTAGAGGAGATGGAGGCGACTGAAAAGAAAACATATGCTTAAAGTACTTTGTTTCTTCCTTCAAAATATCATTTGGTGAATTATGGGTGACTCCGTCAATTGTAACCAGTTTCATTAAGTTATTTTTGGTAGCATTCCTATGTTGAAGATTAAAAAATAATTTTGTGCATTTTTCCCCATATTCCATCCAGTTTGCTTTATTTTTATAATATATTACACTTGATCTTT
Organism: Coregonus lavaretus; assembly: GCF_964263955.1. Taxonomy (NCBI): domain Eukaryota; kingdom Metazoa; phylum Chordata; class Actinopteri; order Salmoniformes; family Salmonidae; genus Coregonus; species Coregonus lavaretus. The sequence goes on from NC_139989.1 coordinate 84,002,407, forward strand.
CTTGAATAAGTTTCTCCATTTCTTTTTGTTTTTCCTCTAATTTATTCTGAGCCTCTATGTTACAGTTTTTATTGCCATCTATCTGTTCTGTTAGACTTTCTATTTCCTTTCTTAGTATAAACTCTTTTGACCTAAATTGCTTTTGTTTTCGAGATGAGCAGTGAATTGCATGGCCTCTAAAGGCACATTTAAAGGTGTCCCATACAATAAGGGGATTCGCTGTACCTATGTTATGTTGGAAAAAGTCAGTTATAAATTCCTTTGTTCTAATTATAAATAAATTATCATCCAATAGGCTTTGATTACATTTCCAATATCCTCGCCCACGTGGAAATTCAGTAAGAGTAATGTATATGCCTATTATATGATGGTCCGACCGCATTCTGTCCCCTATCAACACTTTTTTTTACTTTTGGTGCCAACGAGAATGAGATAAGAAAGAAGTCAAGACGACTAGCTTGATTCAGTCTCCGCCATGTATATCTCACTAGATCAGTATATTTAAGCCTCCATATATCTACTAGTTCTAATGTATCCATGACATTCACAATTTCCTTAAGAGCATGTGGGTGATTGTTTGTGGTGTGATTTCCTTTTCGGTCCATTGAGCTATTTAAAACAGTATTATAATCCCCCACCATAATAATATTGTCTTGAGTTGCTTGCAGGCTTGATAATTTATTATATATTGTCAAAGAATTGTGGATCATCATTATTTGGTCCGTAAAGTTTAATGAGCCATATATGTTTATGGTCCAATAATATGTTTAAAATAATCCATCTACCTTGCGTATCTATTTGGACAATTTGCACATTCGGATCGAAATTACTATTAATTAATATCATCACCCCTTATGAATTTCTTTGCCCATGGGAGAAGTATATTTCCCCCCCCCCATTATTTTTTCCACGCTACTTCATCTCAAATTGTTGAATGAGTTTCCTGTATACAATAGATATTATATTCCTTCTCTTTGAGCCATGTAAATATTGTTCTTCTTTTGTTATTATCAGCTAAGCCATTACAATTATAACTGGCTATACTTATTTCACCATACACCATAATGAGATACAAGTTTCAAGTCTATTTATCATTATATATGTTTGTAAATTTACCAATAGAAAATAGCGTAATGATTGTGTCCATATAGCTGTACCGTGATATTTGCATTGCTACGGAGTAACCCTTCAATTGTTCTCCAATAATTCCCCCGCTAAAGCCCCTCCCCATCCCAAGTTGAGCCGTCATCCCAGTGATCAGCTCCCACCCACGTCCCTCCGTATCCCTAAGGCCCCGAGAGGCCAGGACCCATCCATCGAAAACAGCACACAGTGCCACCCACAAAACAGAAGCAGATTAACCGCCAAAAGCATTTCCAAAGCTTTCACCTCTATATATATATATATATATATATATCTATATAACTATTTTTTTTTTATTATGCATATCCTATTTTCCATCATTATCAATTAATATGCGTAATAATGTCGGCAGTTCACGCATAGGATTCTAACATATAACCCGGATTTCCATTGTATTACATTTAATTAATTGACAAGCAATTATTATCCTAGCAAATAATTCCCGTGGTCCATCCCATACCCTCCCCCCCAACATCCCCACCACCCCACAACAGATGCCAGACAAGCACACACGCACATACTCACATACTCCAACACACTCAACCCCCCTCCTCCACAATCCACCATAAAATCAGATACTCAATGGCTGTTATATCCCAGAGCCCAACTCGAGATTGAGAAAGCATGCTTAAAGCTGATTGAGAAAGCATGCAGATTGAGCAGAAATTGATAACAATGTGAGATTTGATTAATCTACTTAATCTATGTCAAGTCCTAGGTGATGGAGATCAGATCCACCCTCTTCACCTGAGACACAAACACTCTGATCCCCTGTTGTAACCATTTTCCCAAGCATCTCCATGCGGTCAGACCTTTGATTATTTTGTGCCACCTGGGCCACAATGATAAACCCCCTCTCTGATTGTCCGAGTGTGACCCCCTCCCCATGGGTTACTGCAGCCAGTGTTGCCAGCACTGCCACTACCTGGGTGGGCGTACCCCACCGGAATCCCCACCGGCTGGGTAAAAGGTCGTCAAGGTTCTCATTAGCAGCTTTGAGAATTTCCTTGTATATTATGCTCTCCCATCAGGGGGCTCTGGCTTTGTAGGACCAACCCTGCCAGGCAGGCTCAGAATCTTGAGGGGGCGGTGTTGCTCAAGTAGGTCTCTGACCGCATTTATTTCTCTGTTTAGGCTGCATATTCACAGCAGGTCCATAAAATAGATGGGAACTTCTCTTTGGTGTATGGGTCACTCAGGTGGGTGTCCAGGTTATAGGGTTAGGGATCTTTCCATCATGATAGGACAATGAATAATTAGATTAGATGTATACTATATTTAAAAATGTATATCCCTCATCTACACAAAATTGAAAGCTCTCTCTCACTACCCCTGCTCATAGACCCCCGGTCGGCTCTGGGATATGCAACCATTTCCCCTCTCACTCACTTAACGCCGCACCTTTTCAAACACAAAAATGCACACCACATGGTTGACTGTGGAAGAAATGGGCCAAGCGTGCAAACGCACCCGCATCCACATCTGCCGCAAGGGGGAAAGGACGCCAGAGAGAACACAGGACCAACCACAACAACCATCCGCCAAAACAACAACCTCCCGCCAAAAAAGCCATGTTCTAATTATTTGTATTTAAAGATGTATTATTCTGCTTGTTATATCGTTTTCTCCTTTTATAAAATACTATACTTACTATAAATGTTATATAATATTACAATCCCTATCATTGCTAGTATCAGGTGCTCCAATATTTGACTCCTCTATTACAACTTTTAGAATAGCCATGGAGTAGTCTTTGTGTCTCTGAACATTTGGTTGTCAATATATAATTTATCCACCACTAGTGCAACACGTTTCCCTTTTAATCTGTTTTCCTTGAAGATTGGATACAGAACTTTGCGCCTTTCTACAATCTCCCTCGGGAACTGATCATTCACGCCTATTTTCGTGCCAGCAAGTCTTTTTCCTAGGCTTTTCACCATAGCTTTATCCTTAAAAAAGCAAATTTGGCAACGATTGGGCGCTCATATTTCTGTCCTCTTTTTCCGAAACGATGTACACGTTCGAGTTGGATTTTATCGACAGCCTCGAGTGGGATTTGTAGCGCTGTATGCAGGAAGTCCTTCATAATATTCTCTGTTATTTCTCCCTCCTTTTCCTGAATACCCGTAAGTACTAGATTTTCCCTCATCGATCTAGTTTGGATGTCTAGTAAGGCTTCTCTCAGAAGATTGTTCTCCTTTTTTAGTTCCCTAACGTCCGTTTCCATTTTAGAGACTGTCACTTTTATTTATTTGGTTTCTTTCTCCATTACCAAAGCTTTTTCGTCACTCATTTGAAGACTCGCTTTCAACTCTTTTACGTCTTTACTGACCAATTCTAGTATGCCCAATTTGTCATTTATCGACTTCAACAGGTCGCTTTCCACACTTACCATACCCAGTGGTGAAAAGCATATATCATCTGTATCAGTCGATGAGTCGCGTTTCCTTTTGGGGATCGGCTCTCCACGCTTGTCTTCAGTCATGTTTGGGTGTTGCTTGTTGTTGTAATATTTGTCGATATACTTCTCTAGCCTTATGATCTTATTTCTGTTATTATCCAGATTGAAATATATTAATATATGAAATATATTAATATTAACTGCGAATATATGAAATGCTAATATTTAGTCTAACTTACTGATTTTGAATATTATGTTTTTATCTTGAGGTGTTTTGTACCCATTTCTATTCAATACGCCATCTTGTCTACGCGTGCCCCACCCCTAATTGTCTTCTTCAAAAAACCTACTTTAGATAGCTATATATCTCGTATTTGTCCTGTGTTGCTTTTGGAAGAGCAATTAAATAGTAACTATAGCAGGTGTTGAACCTGCACTAGTCAGATGCGCTAACCTCAACCCTAGTATACATGCATTATAAAATATTGGGAGTAAACAACCTCGGATTAGAAAAGACAAGAGTGCGTCTTCCAGCCGGCCAATAAATTACATCATGCAACCCTCGCGGTTAGCAAATGTATCTCAACATGCACCTCGCTTGTGCTAGAAGGCAGAGTGCTTGCTGCTGGTTGATGAATCTGACAATGAATGTACTAGGAAAATACATTTTTCTCGACCAGAGGTGACTGAATTAATGTTCAGGCTTATTGATAATCGTTATAGTAATGAAGTATAATTTCAAAACATGAGCATAAAAACAGCTAATAATAAACATGAATCATCATTATATTATTTCACAGTAATCTGTTAAATGCTTTTTCAGTCGTTCCTCTTGCGTTAGCAGTGTGGAAAGGGACAGTAAAAAGCGTGTGCAGGAGTTTTCCTGTGAGGGGGAGTAGTGGTGTATCCAGGGAGAAAACTAAACGAATCTTCTGAAATGTCATTCGTGGTCTAATGCTTCTATCTATTGGAATTATTTAGCAACTGCAGTAGTACTGAATAAAGTATATCCTTACTAAAGTAGTAATTACTCAGAATTTCAAAATATGACATTTTCTAGTTCATTCTACCACTTACAACCATAACATAACCATTTATAGCATAACAAACAATGAAACTGACATAAACCAAAAACACCATACATTTAGTTAACTATATATATTTAAAAAACTATTTATTTAGATGGATGACATTATCTGCCAAAGTAACTGTAGATAAAGAAGAGCTCTCCAGTAGGTGTACCAAAACATTCAAAGGCCATTTTCTCAAAAGTGAGGTTACAAGTTTATCATCTTTCAAAGCAGAATTACTTTCCCATTGTTCCTCAACTGTAGTGTATGATATACCTTTTTCTAGCTGAGTCTCTACTTTTATCCAATGTAAAAAAACACAATTTCAAATTTTGCTAAATAAGTTCGAATCGAGCCGGTCGGCCACATTTGACTGTGTAAAACCTAGCAGTACTGCTTATTTATCTGAGAGTGAGGCAGATATATATATATTATTACAGTGTAAAACCTAGCAGTACTACTTATTTCTCTGAGAGTGAGGCAGATATATATATTATTACAGTGTGAAACCTAGCAGTACTACTTATTTCTCTGAGAGTGAGGCAGATATATATATTATTACAGTGTAAAACCTAGCAGTACTACTTATTTCTCTGAGAGTGAGGCAGATATATATATTATTACAGTGTAAAACCTAGCAGTACTACTTATTTCTCTGAGAGTGAGGCAGATATATATATATTATTACAGTGTAAAACCTAGCAGTACTACTTATTTCTCTGAGAGTGAGACAGATATATATATATTATTACTGTGTAAAACCTAGCAGTACTACTTATTTCTCTGTGAGTGAGACAGATATATATTATTACTGTGTAAAACCTAGCAGTACTACTTCTTTCTCTGAGAGTGAGGCAGATATATATATATATATATATATTATTACAGTGTAAAACCTAGCAGTACTACTTATTTCTCTGAGAGTGAGGCAGATATATATTATTACTGTGTAAAACCTAGCAGTACTACTTATTTCTCTGTGAGTGAGACAGATATATATATATTATTACTGTGTAAAACCTAGCAGTACTACTTATTTCTCTGTGAGTGAGACAGATATATATTATTACTGTGTAAAACCTAGCAGTACTACTTATTTCTCTGGGAGTGAAGCAGATATATATTATTACTGTGTAAAACCTAGCAGTACTACTTATTTCTCTGTGAGTGAGGCAGATATATTATTACTGTGTAAAACCTAGCAGTACTACTTATTTCTCTGAGAGTGAGGCAGATACAGTGGGGAAAAAAAGTATTTAGTCAGCCACCAATTGTGCAAGTTCTCCCACTTAAAAAGATGAGAGAGGCCTGTAATTTTCATCATAGGTACACGTCAACTATGACAGACAAATTGAGAAAAAGAATTCCAGAAAATCACATTGTAGGATTTTTAATGAATTTTATTTGCAAATTATGGTGGAAAATAAGTATTTGGTCACCTACAAACAAGCAAGATTTCTGGCTCTCACAGACCTGTAACTTCTTCTTTAAGAGGCTCCTCTGTCCTCCACTCGTTACCTGTATTAATGGCACCTCTTTGAAATTGTTATCAGTATAAAAGACACCTGTCCACAACCTCAAACAGTCACACTCCAAACTCCACTATGGCCAAGACCAAAGAGCTGTCAAAGGACACCAGAAACAAAATTGTAGACCTGCACCAGGCTGGGAAGACTGAATCTGCAATAGGTAAGCAGCTTGGTTTGAAGAAATCAACTGTGGGAGCAATTATTAGGAAATGGTAGACACTGATAATCTCCCTCGATCTGGGGCTCCACGCAAGATCTCACCCTTTGGGGTCAAAATGATCACAAGAACGGTGAGCAAAAATCCCAGAACCACACGGGGGGACCTAGTGAATGACCTGCAGAGAGCTGGGACCAAAGTAACAAAGTCTAACCTCAGTAACACACTACGCCGCCAGGGACTCAAATCCTGCAGTGCCAGACGTGTCCCCCTGCTTAAGCCAGTACATGTCCAGGCCCGTCTGAAGTTTGCTATGGATGATCCAGAAGAGGATTGGGAGAATGTCATATGGTCAGATGAAACCAAAATAGAACTTTTTGGTAAAAACTCAACTCGTCGTGTTTGGAGGACAAAGAATGCTGAGTTGCATCCAAAGAACACCATACCTACTGTGAAGCATGGGGGTGGAAACATCATGCTTTGGGGCTGTTTTTCTGCAAAGGCACCAGGACGACTGATCCGTGTAAAGGAAAGAATTAATGGGGCCATGTATCGTGAGATTTTCAGTGAAAACCTCCTTCCATCAGCAAGGGCATTGAAGATGAAACATGGCTGGGTCTTTCAGCATGACAAACACACCGCCCGGGCAACGAAGGAGATGCTTCGTAAGAAGCATTTCAAGGTCCTGGAGTCGCCTAGCTAGTCTCCAGATCTCAACCCCATAGAAAATCTTTGGAGGGAGTTGAAAGTCTGTGTTGCCCAGCGACAGCCCCAAAACATCACTGCTCTATAGGAGATCTGCATGGAGGAATGGGCCAAAATACCAGCAACGGTGTGTGAAAACCTTGTGAAGACTTACAGAAAACGTTTGACCTGTGTCATTGCCAACAAAGGGTATATAACAAAGTATTGAGAAACTTTTGTTATTGACCAAATACTTATTTTCCACCATAATTTGCAAATAAATTCTTAAAAAATCCTACAATGTGATTTTCTGGAAATAAAAAATCTCATTTTGTCTGTCATAGTTGACGTGTACTTAAGATGAAAATTACAGGCCTCTCTCATCTATTTAAGTGGGAGAACTTGCACAATTGGTGGCTGACTAAATACTTTTTTTCCCCACTGTATATAGCATTTTGCAAAAAAAGATGATTATTTGTCTCTCTGAAATGAAACCATCAAGTGATAGATTTTAAACAAATACATGTCTGTCATTGAACAACCCCATGCCATGAATAGATAGTGAAGAAACACACCAATCTCTTTCATAATTTATTCAAACAATAAAAGCTAATTTACCAACATTTCTGAAAATGGATATACAGCGTTTTGGAATGAAACTCTTCTTATGTTTCCCCATCTGAACTCAGAGTAGATGAGAGACGTAATGTTTGTCTCTGTTGTGTCGAAGTCCAATCAAGCAGGAGAGACCAGCCTCCCCTGTACCCAGCTGTGTGTCCATGAAGACTGACCGGTCTATGCGTCAACCTATAGTGTTTAGAGAGGGAGACTTTTCTAGTGAACAAAGGTAAGAAGAACTCATGGGTCAATGTCAGTGAGTTAAACAACACTGTCTCTAGTCATTTCTCATCTCCCATTTTCCCATTTATTTTTGTTGTTTTCATAATCCATAGGCTAATCCTTTTTTCCATTTTCATAGTCCTGAAACAATGTCAAACCAACACTACATTCCCTCCCTGTGTTTGTGTGTGTGTGTGTGTGTGTGTGTGTGAGTGTGTGTGTGTGTGTGTGTGTGTGTGTGTGTGTGTGTGTGTGTGTGTGTGTGTGTGTGTGTGTGTGTGTGTGTGTGTGTGTGTGTGTGTGTGTGTGTGTGTGTGTGTGTGTGTGGTGTGTGTGTGTACTCCCTGGATGAGGAGATGTAATCTGATGTTTTGTCCACAGAAACCAACAGGAGAGATCAGAGTCAGAGATTCTCAGTGATCAGTCTTCCCAGAGTCATCAAACAGACCTGGCCTCCATATTCAGTGTATGTGGTCCTGTTATGTAAATTTGTTTTTGTTTACCTCAAGTAAAGTTGATCTGTCAATCATTCATTAATGTGTTAATGAGAAAGCATTTAGTCTCTTGCTTAACTGATTTGCTTGATTTATCTCAGTTGCTTGAAGAGAATATTATGACATTTGTGAAGAACGAGCTGAAGATGTTCAAGAGGATTCTTAGTCCAGAACTCCCAGAAGGCTTTGTGGGTCAGAAGCAGGACAAGGAAGTGGTGGATGCTGAAGATGAGAAGCAGGAGAGCAGTGCCATAGAGGGGGCTCTGAAGATCACACTGCACGTCCTGAGGAAAATGAACCAGAAGGAGCTTGCTGACACACTGGAGAAAAGTAAAAGCTGTCTGCCTCATGTTGAATGCTGTTTTAGAACATTTAAAAGCTGTAGCTAAAGTACAGCTAAAGTAGCTGTGTAACTAAATGATATTGTAGCAGCCTTAACACAATACCTAGTGACCTCATCAAGTAGCAGCAGAATGTGTTGTGTTGTTAAATTTAGACAGAGAGAGAGAGAGCGAGAGCGAGAGAGAGAGAGAGAGAGAGAGAGAGAGAGAGAGAGAGAGAGAGATAATACCAATAATAATATAATCAGTCACACCAGTCTGTAATGCATTATGAAAACATTTACACATTTATACAGACAGTTAAGCGAATAAATAATTATAATTTAAAATGATATAACAGTCCTAGAATACTGTAGGCATTAAAACAGACGTAATATTAATATCCTCTGTGTTATTTTTTCATTCAGATGAGCTTGCTGTGATTTGCCAACGTGAACTCAAATCTAATCTAAAGAAGAAGTTTCAATGTGTATTTGAGGGGATCGCTAAACAAGGAAACCCAACACTTCTCAATAAGATCTACACAGAGCTCTACATCACAGAGGGTGGAACAGGAGAGGTCAATAATGAACATGAGCTGAGACAGATTGAGACAACAACCAGGAAACAAGCAAGACCAGAGACTGCAATCAAATGTAACGACATCTTCAAACCCTTAACTGGACAAGACAAACTTATCAGAACTGTGCTGACAAAGGGAGTCGCTGGCATTGGAAAAACAGTCTCTGTGCAGAAGTTCATTCTGGACTGGGCTGAAGGAAAAGCAAATCAGCATGTCCAATTTGTATTTTCATTCCCTTTTCGGGAGCTGAATTTGATGAAAATGGAAAAACACACTTTGATTGAACTTTTCAATCACTTCTCAATCGAAACCAAAGAATCAAGAATCTCCAACTACGACAAGTACAAAGTTCTGTTCATCTTTGATGGTCTGGATGAGTGCCTACTGCTCCTAGACTTCAAGAAGAACAAGATCTGTTGTGACGTCACTGAGTCAAACTCAGTGGATGTTCTGCTGACAAATCTCATCAAGGGAAATCTGCTTCCCTCTGCTCTCCTCTGGATAACTACCCGACCTGCAGCAGCCAATAAGATCCCTTCAGGGTGTGTTGACCAGGTGACAGAGGTACGAGGGTTCAATGACCCACAGAAGGAGGAGTACTTCAGGAAGAGATTCAGTGATGAGGACCTGGCCAGCAGAATCATCTCACACATAAAGACATCAAGGAGCCTCCACATCATGTGCCACATTCCAGTCTTCTGTTGGATTTCTGCAACAGTCCTTGAACACATGTTGAGTACAGACAAGACAGAAGAGATGCCCAAGACTCTGACTGAGATGTACACACACCTTGTGGAGTTTCATACCAAACAGAAGAATGAAAAGTATCTTGGGAAAGAAGAGACAGGTCCACACTGGAATAAAGAGAGCATTCTGTCACTGGGAAAACTGGCTTTTCAACAGCTTATGAAGGGCAATCTGATTTTCTATGAAGAAGACCTGAAAGAGGCTGGCATTGATGTCAATGAAGCCTCTGTGTACTCAGGATTGTGCACACAGCTCTTTAAAGAGGAATGTGGGCTGTACCAGGAAAAGGTGTACTGCTTCGTGCATCTGAGCATTCAGGAGTTTCTGGCTGCTGTATATGTGTTCCTCTCATTCATCAACAACAATGAGAATCTTATGGATGAACCAGAGAGGTGCATCAATCTGTTCCACTGTCTGAATGAACTGAATGATCATTCTCTAGTGAAGGAGATCCAAAGCTTCCTGAGATCAGGAAGTCTCTCAGCAAAAGAACTGTCACCTGCACAGTGGTCAGCTCTGGTATTTGTGTTGCTGACTTCAGAAAATGAGCTGGATGTGTTTGACCTGAAGAAATACTCCAGATCAGAGGAAGGTCTTCTGAGGCTGCTGCCAGTGGTCAAAGCCTCCAGAGCTGCTCTGTGAGTACATAAAATGACATTTAAGTACTAATCATCAGGAAGAAATGTTAAGTTTAGAGAAATATATGTATTATAATATGTATTTGATATATATTGAAAAACATATTGAATCAATGCATTGATGTTCATATTAGTATAACAATATGACCATACCATTCTAGGAGACGGAAGATGAATCTATATGTTGTTTAAGAGAGTAAACCAAATGCATCTGCCATTGTCCTTCTACACTACTGGTGTTAAATTAACAGTTTGTGAAATCATGATGATCTCTTTTCAGGCTGTCAGGCTGTGGAGTGACAGAGGAAGGCTGTGCTTCTCTGGTCTCAGCTCTGAAGTCAAACCCCTCACACCTGAAAGAGCTGGATCTGAGTAACAATGACCTGAAGGATTCAGGAGTGAAGCTGCTCTCTGGTGGACTGGGGAATCCCCACTGTAAACTGGAGACTCTGAGGTCAGTATTCCTGTAGTTGGTCAAAAAGTGATAACTGTTCACCAGATCCACATGTGTTTACCAGGCACACATAGTCCACACCATATGTGTTTGGACAGTGAAGCTTACAGTTTTACATTTGGTCCTATGCTCCAGCAATTTGGATTTGAGATGGAATGTTTCATATTAGGCAACAGTACAGAATGTCACCTTTTATTTGAGAGTATTTTCATACATATCTGTTTTACTGTTTAGAAATGAAAGCACTTTATGTGTCTAGTTCTCCCATTTGAAAAAGTCAAAATAATTTGGACATATTCACTTATATTGTATTAAAGTAGTCATAAGTTTAGTATTTGGTCCCATATTCCTTACCTGCAGTGATTACATCAAGCTTGTGATTCTACAAATGTGTTGAATGCATTTGTAGTTTGTTTTGGTTCACACACTGGACCCACTCACACACTGGACACACACACTGGACACACACACACTGGACACACACACACACACACACACTTGACACACACTGGACACACACGCACACACATTTGACACACACACACACTGGACACTCAAACAACCTGGACACACACACACACACACTCTATGCACACACACACACACTGGACACACACATACACACTGAACACACACACACACACACACACTGGACACACAAACAACCTGGACACACACACACACTGGACACACACACGCTGGACACACACACTGTACACACACACACTGAACACAGGCACACACTGGACACACAAACACACACACTAGGATTAATTTAGTCATAAGTTTAGTATTTTGTCCAATATTCTTTGCCTGCAGTGATTTCATCAAGCTTGTGATTCTACAAACTTGTTGAATGCATTTGCAGTTTGTTTTAGTTGTGTTTTGGATGATGTTTTTACCAATAGAAACTGAATGGTGAATAATGTCCTGTAATTTTGGAGTCACTTCACTTGTATTGTCAGTAAGAATAGAAGATGTTTCTGAACACTTCTACATTCATGTGGATGCTACCATGATTATGAATAATCATGAATGAATCGTGAATGATGATGAATGAGAAAGTTACAGAGGAACAAGGATCAGACCCCCTCTGTTATTGGTAATGGTGAGAGGTTAGCATGTTTTGTTGTAGCCTCTGTAACTCTCTCACTTATTATTATTCATGATTCATTCATGATTATTCTTAATCATGGCATCATCAGGATTAATTTAGTAGTGTTTAGAAACATGTTATCTACTCACTTAGACAGAAAATTACTCCAGTCATCATCCACCATTCAGTTACTATCGGGCAAAACATAACCCAAAACACAACCAAAGCAAACTGCAAATGCAACCAACGAGTTAGGGACCAAATACTCAACTTTTGACTACTTTAATACACTATAAGTTAATTGGTCAGAATACTTATGACTTCTTCAAATGGGGGGACTAGATACATAAAGTGCTTTCATTTCTAAATGGTGAACCAGATATGTATGAATACCCTAAAATAAAAGGTGACATTATATACTGTCACCTCATATGAAACATTTGATCTCAAATCCAAAATGCTGGAGTACAGAGCCACATTTAAAATGTTAGCTTCACTGTCAAAATAGATATGGTGTGGACTGTATACTCAATACAATCTAAATCTGATACCTCACTGTCTGTCTTTTGACTGATACTGCTTTTTAAACTGCTCTGGTCAGTCTACTCAAATATTTGTCATATGCATTTTTCTATCTACAAGCAATACTTTGATAATTTGTCATTTCTAATAATGAAACATCCATTTATGAATAGATATGGCAGGTTTCAGGACACATTTAATCAATGCATTGATGTTCACATTAGTATAAAAATATGACCATACAATTCTAGGAGATGGAAGATGAATCTATATGTTGTTTGAGAGAGTAAACCAAATGCATCTGCCATTGTCCTTCTACACTACTGGTGTTAAATTAACAGTGTGTTTGTGAAATCATGATGATCTCTTTTTCAGGCTGTCAGGCTGTGGAGTCACAGAGGAAGGCTGTGCTTCTCTGGTCTCAGCTCTGAAGTCAAACCCCTCACACCTGAGAGAGCTGGACCTGAGTACCAATGACCTGAAGGATTCAGGAGTGAAGCTGCTCTCTGCTGGACTGGGGAATCCCCACTGTAAACTGGAGACTCTGAGGTCAGTATTCCTGTAGTTGGTCAACAAGTGATAACTGTTCACCAGATCCACATGTGTTTACCAGGCACACATAGTCCACACCATATGTGTTTGGACAGTGAAGCTAACAGTTTTACATTTGGCGCTATGCTCCAGCATCTTGGATTTGAGATAGAATGTTTCATATTAGGCAACAGTACAGAATGTCACCTTTTATTTGAGGGTATTCATACATTTATATTTTTTACCGTTTAGAAATGAAAGCACTTAATGTATCTTGTTCTCCCTTTTGAAAAAGTCGTAATTATTTGGACAAATTCAATTAGTCAAACGTTTATTGGGCTCCCGAGTGACGCAGCAGTCTAAGGCACTGCATCTCAGTGCTTGAGGCGTCACTACAGACCCCCTGGTTCGATTCCAGGCTGTATCACAACCGGCCGTGATTGGGAGTCCCATAGGGCGGCGCACAATTGGCCCAGCATCGTCCGGGTTTGGCAGGAGTAGGCTGTCATTGTAAATAAGAATTTGTTATTATCTGACTTGCCTAGTTAAATAAAATAAAAATACATAAAAAAGTGTTTGGTCCAATATTCCATACCTGCAGTGATTACATCAAGCTTGTGATTCTACAAACTTGTTGAATGCATTTGCAGTTTGTTTTAGTTGTGTTTTGGATGATGTTTTTCCCAATAGAAACTGAATGGTGATTAATGTCCTTTCATTTTGGAGTCACTTCACTTATATTGTCATTAAGAATAGAAGATGTTTCTGAACACTTATACATTCATGTGGATGCTACCATGATTATGAATAATCATGAATGAATCGTGAATGATGATGAATGAGAAAGTTACAGAGGAACAAGGATCATACCCCCTCTGTTATTGGTAATGGTGAGAGGTTAGCATGTTTTGTTGTAGCCTCTGTAACTTTCTCACTCATTATTATTCATGATTCATTCATGATTTGTCTTAATCATGTCATCATCAGGATTAATTTAGTAGTGTTTAGAAACATGCTATCTACTCACTTAGACAGAAAATTACTCAAGTCATCATCCACCATTCAGTTACTATCGGGCAAAACATAACCCAAAACACAACCAAAACAAACTGCAAATGCAACCAACGAGTTTACAGCCAAATACTCAACGTTTGACTACTTTAATACACTATAAGTGAATTGGTCAGAATACTTATGACTTCTTCAAATAGGGGGACTAGATACATAAAGTGCATTTATTTTTCAAAATGGTGACACAGATATGTATGAAAATACCCTCAAATAAAAGGTGACATTATATACTATCACCTCATATGAAACATTTGATCTCAAATCCAAAATGCTGGAGTATAGAGACACATTTAAAATGTTAGCTTCACTGTCAAACTAGATATGGTGTGGACTGTATACTCAATACAATCTAAATCTGATACCTCACTGTCTGTCTTTTGACTGATACTGCTTTTTAAACAGTTCTGGTCAGTCTACTCAAATATTTGTACTATACATGTTTCTCTCTACAAGCAATATTATGATAATTTCTTAATAATGAAACATTCATTAATTTATTAATAGATATGGCAGGTTTCAGGACACTGATGTATCTTAATATGTAGAAAAAATATACTGCCACTATTTTGACCACCAAAGAATAGCAGTGTGGTTTTAATATGATTTGACTCTTTGCAGGCTGTCAGGCTGTCTAGTCACAGAGGAAGGCTGTGCTTCTCTGGTCTCAGCTCTGAGGTCAAACCCCTCACACCTGAGAGAGCTGGACCTGAGCTACAATCACCCAGGAGACTCAGGAGTCAGACTGCTCTCTGCTGGACTGGAGGATCCACACTGCAGACTGGAGAAACTCAAGTATGTAGAGGGTTTATGTCAATGTTCATATCAGACATGTTGGAGTTATCAGGCTAGTTAAGACAAACATTCTGACCACCACTTGGACTAAGTTATATAAAGAATGTGTATGTGTGTGTGTGTGTGTGTGTCCAGTGTGTGTGTGTATCCAGTGTGTGTGTGTGTGTGTGTCCAGTGTTTGTGTGTGTGTGTCCAGTGTGTGTGTGTGTGTGTGTGTGTGTGTGTGTGTGTGTGTCCAGTGTGTGTGTGTATCCAGTGTGTGTGTGTGTGTGTGTCCAGTGTGTGTGTCCAGTGTGTGTCCAGTGTGTGTGTGTGTGTGTGTGTGTGTGTGTGTGTGTGTGTGTGTGTGTGTGTGTGTGTGTGTGTGTGTGTGTGTGTGTGTGTGTGTGTGTGTGTGTGTGTGTGTGTGTGTGTTTGTGTGTGTGTCCAGAGTGTGTGTTTGTTTGTGTGTGTGTGTGTGTGTGTGTGTGTGTGTGTGTGTGTGTGTGTGTGTGTTTCCAGTGTGTGTGTGTGTGTCTGGACACACACACACACACTGGACACACACACACACACACTGGACACACACACACTGGACACACACACAGACACTGGACACACACACACACACACACACACACACACACTGGACACACACACACACACACTGGACACACACACACACACACACACTGGATACACACACACACTGGACACACACACTGGACACACACACACACACTGGACACACACACACACACACACACACACACACACTGGACACACAGACACTGGACACACACACACTGGACAAACACACTGGACACAAACACACACACACTGGACACACACACACACAAACACACACACTGGATACACACACACACACTGGACACACACACACACACACACACACACACTGGACACACACAATGGATACACACACACTGGACACACACATACACACTGGACACACACGCATTGTACACACACACTGGACACACACACACTGGACACACACACAAGACAAACTGGACACACACACTAGACACACACACACACACTAGACACACACACACACACAGACTCGTACGCTGGACACACACACACACACTGGACACACACACACACGCTGGACACACACACACACTGGACACACACACACACTGGACACACACACACACTGTACACACACAAAGTTATATGCTGACTGTTTGTGTGTGTTTGTGTGTGTTCATGTGTATCACTCAATGACACACAGACACACACACGCTGGACACACACACACACACACACAGTGGACACACACACTGGACACACACACACTTGGACAAAGTTATGTGCTGGCTGTTTGTGTGTGTGTGTGTGTGTGTGTGTGTGTGTGTGTGTGTGTCTAGTGTGTGTGTGTGTGTGTGTGTGTGTGTGAGTTCAGGTGTATCCCTCAATGACTGTCTGTTCTTCTGCTTACCGCTACAGTGTGGAACATGGTGGAGAGAACACAATGAACCCTGGAGTTAGAAAATGTGAGTGTTGACTGCTGTGAAGAATATGACTAAGAATAAGTATTTAATTCAAGTGAAGTCAAAGTCAAAGACCACCATCATTACTTACTTGGTCATATTAAATATCAGCTGTAGTTCTACAGAAGCACAAATCAGGGACACCAAAGTTTACAAAGAGTTGCTATGACAATGTGTGTGTCTGTGTGTGTGTGGCGTGTTCATGTTACGTTAGAAATGTGTGTGTGTACGTGTGTGTATGCTTGCATGCATACAGGTGTGTGTGTGTGTTCCGGGTGTGTGTGTGTGTGTGTGTCTAGTGTGTGTGTTCAGTTTGTCTTGTGTGTGTGTCCAGTGTGTGTGTGTCCAGTGTGTGTGTACAATGCGTGTGTGTCCAGTGTGTATGTGTGTGTCCAGTGTGTGTGTGTGTGTGTGTGTCTGTGTTTGTGTGTTCAGGATGATGATGTGTGTGTGTGTTCAGGATGTGTGTGTGTTCATGCACAGAGGTGTGAGTGTGAGTGTGTATCCAGTGTGTGTGTGTGTGTGTGTGTGTTCAGGATGTGTG
Source organism: Coregonus lavaretus (assembly GCF_964263955.1). Taxonomy (NCBI): domain Eukaryota; kingdom Metazoa; phylum Chordata; class Actinopteri; order Salmoniformes; family Salmonidae; genus Coregonus; species Coregonus lavaretus. The sequence continues at coordinate 84,019,522 of NC_139989.1, forward strand.
TGTGTGTGTGTGTCTGTGTGTTTGTGTGTTCAGGATGATGATGATTTCTAATATTGTGTCTGGTTTCATCCATCAGATGTCTGTGATCTCACACTGGACCTAAACACAGTAAACAGATTCCTCTCTCTGTCTAAGAAGAACAGAAAGGTGACATGTAGGGAAGAGGAGCAGCAGTATCCTGATCACCCAGAGAGATTTGAGGACTGTGAACAGGTGCTGTGTAGAGAGGGTCTAACTGGGCGCTGTTACTGGGAGGTAGACTGGAGTGGGGACAGGGTTGATATAGGAGTGGCATATAAAGGAATCGGCAGGAGAGGAGGGGGTAATGACTGTTGTCTTGGAGACAATGACAAGTCCTGGAGTCTGTTCTGCTCTGACAACCGTTACTCTGCCAGTCACAATAATAAGTTCACTACCATAGACGTCCCCTCCTCCAGCTCCCACAGAGTAGGAGTGTATCTGGACTGGCCAGCCGGCACTCTGTCCTTCTACAGAGTCTCCTCTGACACACTGACCCACCTGAAAACATTCCACTCCACATTCACTGAGCCCCTCTATCCAGGGTTTAGGGTTTGGGATGACCCCTTTGACCTTTGGGGTTCCTCAGTGTCCCTGTGTCAAACATAACACACACACACACTGGGAACACACACACTGAACACACTGGACACACACAGGACACTCTGGACACACACACACACTGGACACACACACACACTGGACACACACACTGGACACACACACAAACTGGACACACACACACACACACACACACACACACTGGACACACACACTGACACACACACACTGGACACACAAACACACTTGATACACACACACTGTACACACACACACACACACACACACACACACACTAAACAAACACACTGAACACACACACATTGGACAAACACACACTGGACACACACACACACACACACCCAGGACACACAAACATCTGACACACACACATTTTTACATTTTACATTTACATTTTAGTCATTTAGCAGAAGCTCTTATCCAGAGCGACTTACAAGAGCAATTAGGGTTAAGTGCCTTGCTCAAGGGCACATCAACAGATTTTTCACCTAGTCGGCTCAGGGATTAGAACCAGCGACCTTTCGGTTACTGCCACACTCTTAACCACTAAGCTACCACACACAGGACACACACAGGACACACACACACACTGGACACACACACACACACTGGACACACACACTCACACACACTGGACACACACACACACACACACACCTGACACACACACACACACACACACACAGGACACACACACACTGGACACACACACACACACCTGACACACACACACACACAGGACACACACACAGGACACACACACACACTGGACACACACACTCACACACACTGGACACACACACACACACACACACCTGTCTCATCATTATTGAATTGTTATACAGACGTGGTTATGAATCCAACGAGACATAACAAAAGATTGGTGATGATTAAGTCTGATTAAGGAGCTATTCTGTCTGGAAGAAGTGGGTTTTTACAACTGTTTAAAACTGTTATTTTATGTGGTCCAGAATAGGCTAATGTTAGCACAGTGTATTGCTAGCAGAGGCAAGTGCATAGTCGAGCTAGCTAAGAAAGAGCATTAACCAGTGGTGTAAAGTACTTAAGTAAAAATACTTTAAAGTACTACTTAAGTAGTTTTTTGGGGTATCTGTACTTGACTTTACAATTTATATTTTTGACTACTTTTACTTTTACTTCACTACATTCCTAAAGAAAATAATATACTTTTTACTCCATACATTTTCCCTGACACCCAAAAGTACTCGTTACATTTTGAACGCTTAGCAGGACAGGAAATGGTCCAATTCACGCCCTTATCAAGAGAACATCCCTACTGCCTCTGATCTGGCAGACTCACTAAACACAAATGCTTTGTTTGTAAATTGTCTGAGTGTTGGAGTGTGCCTCTGGCTGAATGTAAATTTTAAAAACAAGAAAATCGTCTGGTTTGCTTTATGTAAGGAATTTGAAATGATTTATACTTGTACTTTTACTTTTGATACTTAAGTATATTTTAGCAATTACATTTACTTTTGATACTTAAGTATATTTAAAACCAAATACTTTTAGACTTTTACTCAAGTAGTATTTTACTGGGTGACTTTCACTTTTAGTTGAGTCATTTTCTATTAAGGTATCTTTACTTTTACTCAAGTATGACAATTGGGTACTTTTTCCACCACTGGAGTTAACATCGTCATGGACGGCAGAAAAGGACTGGAGACGGACATCGGAGTGGGAAAACAACGTGATTAAAAAGGAGGAATATACAGTGATTAAAGGAAAGGACATTTATTCAACTGTGAAGACAAACCTTTTAATTAAAACTGCTAAATTAGCGAACTTAGGAGGAAACGTCAGTGAGTGAAGTGAATGAAGATCACGTGACTGAGGAAAATATTGCTTTGGTTGAGGACAATATTGAAGTGAGTGACAATCAGGAGCTTATTGAGAAACAAAAAATTATTGGAATTGTTGAAAACATTGGACAGTTTGATGAAAGTATTGAGCAGTGGAGCTCATATACAGAACAGTTTGAATATTTTGTTATTGTAAATGACATGGATGAGGAAAACATTGTGTCTACATGTTTTAGTGTAATGGGGCCAAAGACATTTAATTTACTAGGCAGCCTGCTACAGCCAGTCAGAACAGGTAATAAGACGTATGGGGATATTGTGGAGATACTTAAAGGACATTTTTCACCAGAACCACTAGTTAATGCTGAACGGTTCAGATTCCACAGGAGACATCAGGAAGAGGGAGAATCAGTAACAATGTTTGCTGCTGCATTAAAGAAACTACCAGAACACTGTGAGTTTAATGCTGTTCTAAATGACATCATTAGAGACAGACTAGTATGTGGGCTACGGAGTGAAGCTACACAAAAGAGACTGTTGACTGAAAGTCATCTGACCTTGGCAAAGGACATTGAAATCAGTGTGTCCATGGAACTAGCTGCTAAAGAGGCTCACCAGTTGAGTTCATCAGGAACTTAGTGGGTTCATCTAACAATCCTAATCACCAGCTGATACATTTTAATCTCATACACAGGGTAAACCTTCCACCTAGAAAACATCATTTAATAGAAATCACAACCGCTCCTCTGTGTGATCTATGTAATCAAGGTGCCTTGGGCTCCTTTAATCATATGTACTGGGAGTAACCAGGGGACATGTTTTGGAAAGAGGTATCCTCATACCTTGTTCCCCCAGACTGTTATCACTTAATGATAATTCACTACATATTAATTACAGCAAAGCAATGATCTCCTCCCTAAATCAGTGGCGAAAGAGCCAGTAGGCGGGCAGACAGTCCCTGTACCCCTGTTAGCAGCTCTGATTGGCTGTAACTGGTATGTTACTTATATTGATTGACAGCACTAAATGGGCAAGACTATAGGAAAACAGATTCTCCCATTGGAGAATATTGAACGAGGGCTCATTTTGGCCCTAAACATTCCATTTTTACTGGGATTGTTTTGCAGATTCTTTTTAATTAATGTTCAGCATTTATCAAAGGGCCATTCTAAATTGATAAATGGTATGGATCTTGCCTGTGGGCTGCCAGTTGAATAGCCCTGACTGTCAGGGGTGCTGAAGGTGGGTGTGGTGAATTAATCAAGTGCAGGAGGCAGAGGTACAGTCCAAAAGACTTTAGTGCAATATCCACAAGAGAAAAGCACATAATAGCCCGAAGGCGAAAATCACGGCGCACACAGGCGTCAAATAAACGGCGCACAAACATGTGCAAACAAACCTCTCCAAAACACTGGAGGGAGGAACAAAGCTCCAACACGAAAACAGAATGGGCAATCACACACAAACACAGACACACACAACGAGAACTAAATAGAACACTAACGAGGACTAACTAGACACAGGTGTACAACATCAAGACAAAACCAAACGAACATGAAACATAGATCGGTGGCAGCTAGTACTCCGGGGACGACGACCGCCAAAGCCTGCCCGAACCAGGAGGAGGAGCAGCCTCGGCCGAAACCGTGACAGTACCCCCCCCTTGACGTGCGGCTCCAGCCGTGCGCCGACCCCAGCCTCGGGGACGACCATGAGGATGCGGAGCAGGGCGCGCGGGATGGTCCCGGTGGAAATCCGACAGGAGAGATGGGTCTAGGATGTCCCTCCGCGGCACCCAGCACCGCTCCTCCGGGCCGTACCCCTCCCACTCCACGAGATACTGGAGACCCCCCATCCGGCGTCTGGAGTCCAAGATGGACCGAACGGTGTACGCCGGAGCCCCCTCGATGTCCAATGGGGGCGGAGGAGTCTCTCCTATCTCATTGTCCTGGAGTGGACCAGCTACCACCGGCCTGAGAAGAGACACATGGAACGAGGGGTTAATATTCTTATATTCAACAGGTAGATGTAATTTATAACACACCTCGTTCAATCTTCTCAGGACTTTAAAGGTCCCCACAAACCGCCGACCCAGCTTCCGGCAGGGCAGGCGGAGGGGTAGGTTTCTGCTAGAGAGCCAGACTCGATCTCCGGGAGCGTACACCGGCCCCTCACTGCGGTGGAGATCGGCGCTCGCCTTGTGACGAAGGACGGCCCGCTGCAGGTGGACGTGGGCAGCGTTCCACGTCTCTTCCGAGCGCCTCATCCAATCATCCACCGCAGGGGCCTCGATCTGGCTCTGCTGCCACGGTGCCAGAACCGGCTGGTAACCTAATACACATTGGAAAGGTGTTAGGTTGGTAGAGGAGTGGCGGAGAGAGTTCTGGGCCATCTCGGCCCAGGGAATGTAACGCGCCCACTCCTCAGGCCGGTCCTGGCAATACGACCTCAGAAACCTACCCACATCCTGGTTGACACGTTCTACCTGCCCGTTACTCTCCGGGTGGTACCCCGAGGTAAGGCTAACCGAGACCCCCAAATGCTCCATAAACGCTCTCCACACCCGGGAGGTAAACTGGGGGCCTCGATCAGACACTATATCCTCGGGGACCCCGTAATGCCGGAAGACGTGGGTAAATAGGTCCTCAGCGGTCTGTAGGGCAGTAGGAAGACCCGACATAGGGAGAAGACGACAGGCCTTAGAGAACCGGTCCACAACGACCAGGATGGTGGTATTCCCCTGAGAGAGGGGAAGGTCTGTTACAAAATCCACCGAGAGGTGGGACCATGGTCGATGTGGAACGGGTATGGGGCTGTAACTTACCCCTGGGCAGATGTCGGGGCGCCTTACACTGGTCGCACACCGAGCAGGAGGAGACGTAAACCCTCACATCCCTAGCCAAAGTAGGCCACCAGTATTTAGTGCTAAGGCAATGCACTGTCCGGCCAATACCCGGATGTCCAGAGGAGGGTGACGTGTGAGCCCAGTAAATGAGTCGATCCCGAATCTCGAGCGGAACGTACCTCCGACCCTCAGGACATTGTGGAGGGCTGGGGTCGGTACGCAACACTCGCTCGATCTCGGCATCGACCTCCCACACCACCGGTGCCACAAGGCAAGACTCCGGTAGTATGGGAGTAGGCTCAACGGACCTCTCCTCCGTGTCATACCGCCGGGACAGTGCATCTGCCTTACCATTCTGGGACCCAGGGATGTACGTGATTTTAAATACGAACCTGGTGAGAAACATACTCCATCGAGCCTGGCGAGGGTTCAGTCTCCTCGCTGCCCGGATGTACTCCAGGTTTCGATGGTCAGTCAAAATGAGGAAAGGGTGTTGAGCCCCCTCAAGCCAATGCCTCCACACCTTAAGGGCTTGAACTACAGCTAACAGCTCCCTGTCCCCAACGTCATAGTTACGCTCCGCCGGGCTGAGCTTTTTGGAGTAAAAAGCACAGGGGCGGAGTTTAGGTGGCGAGCCGGACTGTTGAGAGAGAACGGCCCCTATACCAGCCTCCGACGCGTCCACCTCAACCTGAAAGGGAATTGTGGGATCCGGATGTGCCAGCACCGGAGCCGACGTAAACAGGTCCTTCAGTCTCCCAAAAGCCCTGTCCGCATCAGCTGACCACTGCAGGCGCACCGGACCCCCCTTCAGAAGTGACGTGATGGGAGCTGCCACCTGTCCAAAACCCCGGATAAACCTCCGGTAGTAATTCGCAAAGCCCAAGAACTGCTGCACCTCTTTTACAGTGGTTGGAGTTTGCCAATTACGCACAGCGGACACACGATCCACCTCCATTCTCACCCCTGACGCGGCCAACCGATACCCCAAAAAGGAGACCGACTCCTGGAAAACAGACATTTCTCTGCCTTGACATATAGGTCGTGCTCCAACAGCCTCCTCAATACACGTCGCACCAGGGTTACATGCTCGGCTCGGGTAGACGAGTACACCAAAATATCATCAATGTACACGACCACCCCTTGTCCCTGCATATCCCGGAAAATGTCGTCTACGAAGGATTGAAAGACTGATGGAGCATTCATCAACCCATATGGCATGACAAGATACTCGAAATGACCCGACGTGGTACTAAACGCTGTTTTCCATTCATCGCCCTCCCTAATGCGCACCAAGTTATACGTGCTCCTGAGATCCAATTTTGTGAAAAACCGCGCTCCATGCAATGACTCCGTCATGGTCGCAATCAGAGGGAGTGGATAGCTGTATTTCACACTAATCTGATTGAGACCACGGTAATCAATGCACGGGCGCAACCCTCCATCTTGTTTTTTCACAAAAAAGAAACTCGAAGAGGCGGGGGAAGTGGAAGGCCGAATGTATCCCTGTCTCAAAGATTTGGCTATGTACGTCTCCATAGCTTTTCTCTCCTCTTGAGACAAAGGATACACATGGCTCCGTGGGAGCGCTGCTCCTGCCTGGAGATCAATCGCACAATCCCCCTGTCTATGGGGAGGTAACTGCGTCGCCCTAGTCTTGCTAAACACGAGAGCTAAATCCCCATATTCAGGCGGAATGTGCAGTGCGGGCACTTGGTTTGGACTCTCCACCGAAGTCGCCCCCACGGAAACACCCAGACATCGCCCCTCACACTGAGCAGACCACCCATCGAGAGCCCTCTGTTGCCACGAAATAGCAGGGTTATGGGTGCTTAACCAGGGAATTCCCAGCACCACTGGGTACGCAGGAGAGTCGATCAGATACAGCTGTATAGTCTCTTCATGACCCCCCTGCGCACACATCTTAAGTGGCGCTGTGACTTCCCTGATCAACCCCGACCCCAACGGGCGGCTATCTAAGGCATGAACGGGAAAAGGTTTGTCAACAGGTAGGAGAGGGATCCCTAACTCTAAACAAAACTTTCGATCAACAAAATTTCCAGCTGCGCCTGAATCTACTAGCGCCTTATGCTGGGAATGAGGTGCGACCTGTGGAAAACTAACAGGTATACAAAAGTGCACAACAGAAAGCTCTGGGTAAGTGGGGCGTCTACTCACCTGGGAGGCCCCCCCAGTGCGTGGCCTGTTGTCTTCTCCCCCGGAGAACCCTCCCCAGCACCTGGTCGCAGTGTGCCCTCCACGACCGCACTTGGTGCAGGAGACAGGCCCCCTCGGGCTCTTCCTCCTCCGTTCTCTAGCGCCGGCACCCCCGAGCTCCATAGGGCTCGGCTCGGAGATGCCGGAGGGCGGAATGGACGGACCCCCCTCGGAACGTCCACGGGTGGCCAGCAGGGTGTCTAAACAGATGGACATATCGACCAACTGGTCGAAAGTCAGATGGGTATCCCTAAAGGCCAACTCCCGTTGAACGTCCTCCCGCAGGCCACACCGAAAATGGTCGATGAGAGCCCGTTCACTCCACCCTGCATCCGCCGCTAGAGTCCGGTACTCCAAAGCAAACGCCTGTGCGCTCCTCCTCCCCTGTCTTAAGTGGACTAGCCGCTCCCCCGCCGCTTTGCCCTCAGGTGGATGGTCAAACACGGCCTTGAAGCGGCGGGAGAACTCGGCGTAGGAGATGGTGTAGGCGTCCATCTTCCTCCACTCCGCGTTAGCCCACTCCAACGCCTTACCGGTGAGACTGGAGATGAGGGCGGAAATGCTCTCGTGTCCCGAGGGCGCCGGGTGTACGGTGGCAAGGTAGAGTTCCACTTGTAAAAGGAACCCCTGACATCCGGCAGCGGTGCCGTCGTATGCCCTCGGGAGCGAGAGCCGAATCCCACTGGGTTCCGGTAGTTGGACGTGCGGGCTGACCGATGGTGATGGTGCGGTAGGTGGGGGTGTGGGTACCCCGCTGGTCTCCCATCTATGGAGGGTGTTCATCACTCGGTCCAGGGCGTGCCCGATTTGGTTGATACGATCCTCCTGACCACGAAGGCGCTCCTCCATGATCTGAGTGGGTACGGGTGCTCCTGCTGATTCCATAAGATGGTGTGTGATTCTGTCAGGGGTGCTGAAGGTGGGTGTGGTGAATGAATCAAGCGCAGGAGGCAAAGGTACAGTCCAAAAGACTTTAGTGCAATATCCACAAGAGAAAAGCACATAATAGCCCGAAGGCGAAAATCACGGCGCACACAGGCGTCAAATAAACGGCGCACAAACATGTGCAAACAAACCTCTCCAAAACACTGGAGGGAGGAACAAAGCTCCAACACGAAAACAGAATGGGCAATCACACACAAACACAGACACACACAACGAGAACTAAATAGAACACTAACGAGGACTAACTAGACACAGGTGTACAACATCAAGACAAAACCAAACGAACATGAAACATAGATCGGTGGCAGCTAGTACTCCGGGGACGACGACCGCCGAAGCCTGCCCGAACCAGGAGGAGGAGCAGCCTCGGCCGAAACCGTGACACTGACCTAGATGTTTAAAAATGTGTTGCTAGTGCTTTGCTTCCTTCTGTTTTTATTTTGGAAGCCAGTCAATTCAACCTCTCATAAGATCCAAGTCACTGACATGAGGATTGTCATTTCATTACTTGAAATGGTTCTTATTTGATTTATTTTTCAGTCGAGCCCAAAAATTGACAATACATCTGTTTCAACCAGAGAAGTGGTTCCGCAACTGGAAAGAACAGAGAGTGTATTTGTAAATATCAATGTACAGTATATCACACAGGGTTGGGGTCAATTCCATTTCAATTCCAGTCAATTCAACAAGTACACTGAAATTCCAATTCTCTTCAATAGTTTTCAATTAGGAAAATGTGGAATTGGAATTTGGTTAACTTTTTTAATTGAATGGAATTTGAATGGAATTGACCCCAACCCCTTATATCTCAACACAAAATGGCTGTGATTATTTCATTCTTGCACAGGTACTAACCACTTGTGTTAGGGAAATGTTTTTGGGATACTTGTGAAATAGCCATTTCGGGGCTTGTTTCAATTCCAAAGTTTAGTATGTATCCCATATTCCGAGCACGCAATGGATACATCAAGCTTGTGACTCTTCAAACTCGATGGATGCATTTGCAGTTTGTTCAGGTCGTTTCTGATTATTTTGTGCCGAACTGAAATGAATGCTAGATAATGTATTGTGTTGTTTTCTAAACACTGTGGATGCTACAGACGTCTTACCGTGCCCCCACCCCAATGGACGTTTCATGCTGAATAACCACCACTAGTCAGCTCCCTGCTCCCCCTGGCTGTCACAGAAGAGGTAGAGGAAGACCATGAGCTCAGGCCAAAATACTGTGGATATCATCTTTCTACACTCTTAGGAAAGAATAGTGCTATCTAGAACCTAAAAGGGTTATTTGGCTGTCCCCATAGGATTTGGGGTGCGTACTATTCTGTGTATTATCCTACAAAATAGGTAATGGAATGATTACAGTTTTTCTTTCTTGATTATATGAAATAACCCTTTTCAGAAAAATCAGGACATGATTGAACAGTTATTGGTTTAGTAAATAAGAGTTGATATGTTGGAGTAAAACAGTTCATATGTTTTCAGTGACCAGACAATGTATTCAGTAAAACAACTGTATGAATTCTGATTGTTTTTATGATTTCAGCTCAACAAACAAATGCTTGGATATGATTCTGAAGACTCAATCAGCACCATAGAAACAACAGAAGATGAATATGTGCCAGGAACAGAACGTGGCAACGAGAGCAGTTTAGAGCTTTACTGTATGGAAGAACAAAGGCCTATAAGGGACATAGAAATACTGAGTCTGACACCTCTGTGCAAGAATCCGCAAGTTCACTTGAAGTCATGCACATTACAAAGACTAAAGATTGATCGAAACATTACTGTCTCTTTTGTGAGAAACCACAATCAAAAATTGCCCGGCATCTGGAAATGATTCATAAAGGTGAAGCTGAAGTGGCAAAAGGCCCTTTCTTTCCCAAAGAACTCCAAAGACTGGAAGCTCCCACTGACCATACTGAGACAACGTGGGGACAGAGCACACAACAGGCAAATCATAAGAGAAGGCAAAGGTGTTATAGTTCCTTGTAAACAAAGCAGTTTCCCAAATGGAAATCCGAAAGATTTCTTGCACTGTGCAAACTGCCAAGGACTCTTTAAAATAACATTCCTATTGTTCAGCATTCACAATGGCATGTTCTGTTGTGACAGGATTGTCATGTTTGGTCTCTCAAGTTTCCACTCTGATGCTGCGTTTGTAACCATGTGGAAGTTGGGAATTTTACCAGTTCTGAAGTCGTAAAAAGCAGTTGGATGCATTCATTTAATTTGAACTCATTGATAAACGGTGGTTGGCTAATGGCCAACAACTTCGTCAACCATGAACTAAAAGTACAGTTATCATGCTTGTAAACAAATTATATAGATAGATTTTTATAAATAATGTTTTGTTGTTGCATTCAACTGCCAAAAATGCTGTTATAGAAACCATTTCCTTAGTAGGTGAGGTCAGAGGTCACCATGTGGGAGAAGTGGGCGCTCAGGATGATAGACCAGTTTCCCACTAGTAATTACCAGTTGGAGGGCCGTTCAAGTGGATTTTTCCCAGTGTTATGTAGTAAATTCCCACTTCCCACTTGGTAACAAACGCACCATGACACTGCCTCCTTCAGTGCCTGATGCGTACTTGTGACTCTCATAAAGGGGGCTTGTCTGTAGCACGGTACATCTCCCACTCCAGGTAATGTGAAAGCCTTGCCCCCACTAAGCCACGCCTCCTAAATCATTTCCCAGTGTGTCTTGCCTTTTATAGTGAATTGTAACGTTACCACTGACTGTACTTGTTAGTGACAGAGACATGGTCGTTGAATTCGTTCATTTTCAGTCCTGTGGCCTTAACCAAGTTAGTTCCTAGGCATATATTATCATCATAAAGTCTATCATCATAAAGCATTTGACAATACATTACATATCTCTGAAGGTACATTGTGTATTTTGATATTTTTGTACTCCAGGGAACTATACTGTACCCATATTTCTAAGTGTGTGTATACAGTCGTGGTCAAAAGTTTTGAGAATGACACAAATATTCATTTTCACAAAGTCTGCTGCCTCAGTTTTTATAATGGCAATTTGCATATACTCCAGAATGAAGAGTGATCAGATGAATTGCAATTAATTGCAAAGTCCCTCTTTGCCATGAAAATGAACTTAATCCCAAAAAAACATTTCCACTGCATTTCAGCCCTGCCACAAAAGGACCAGCTGACATCATGTCAGTGATTCTCTCGTTAACACAGGTGAGAGTGTTGATGAGGACAGGGCTGGAGATCACTCGGTCATGCTGATTGAGTTAGAACAACAGACTGGAAGCTTTAAAAGGAGGGGGGTACTTGAAATCTGTTAATCTCTGTTAACCATGGTTACCTGCAAGGAAACACGTGCCGTCATCATTGCTTTGCACAAAAAGGGCTTCACAGGCAAGGATATTGCTGCTAGTAAGATTGCACCTAAATCAACCATTTATCGGATCATCAAGAACTTCAAGGAGAGAGGTTCAATTGTTGTGAAGAAGGCTTCAGGGCGCCCAAGAAAGTCCAGCAAGCACCAGGACCGTCTCCTAAAGTTGATTCAGCTGCGGGATCGGGGCACCACCAGTGCAGAGCTTGCTCAGGAATGGCAGCAGGCAGTTGTGAGTGCATCTGCACGCACAGTGAGGCAAAGACTTTTGGAGGATGGCTTGGTGTCAAGAAGGGCAGCGAGGAAGCCACTTCTCTCCAGGAAAAACATCAGGGACAGACTGATATTCTGCAAAGGGTACAGGGATTGGACTGCTGAGGACTGGGGTAAAGTCATTTTCTCTGATGAATCCCCTTTCCGATTGTTTGGGGCTTCCGGAAAAAAGCTTGTCCGGAGAAGACAAGGTGAGCGCTACCATCAGTCCTGTGTCATGCCAACAGTAAAGCATCCTGAGACCATTCATGTGTGGGGTTGCTTCTCAGCCAAGGGAGTGGGCTCACTCACAATTTTGCCTAAGAACACAGCCATGAATAAAGAATGGTACCAACACATCCTCCGACAGCAACTTCTCCCAACCATCCAAGAACAGTTCGGTGACGAACAATGCCTTTTCCAGCATGATGGAGCACCTTGCCATAAGGCAAAAGTGATAACTAAGTGGCTCGTGGAACAAAACATCAAGATTTTGGGTCCATGGCCAGGAAACTCCCCAGACCTTAATCCCATTGAGAACTTGTGGTCAATCCTCAAGAGGCGGGTGGACAAACAAAAACCCACAAATTCTGACAAACTCCAAGCATTGATTATGCAAGAATGGGCTGCCATCAGTCAGGATGTGGCCCATAAGTTAATTGACAGCATGCCAGGGCGGATTGCAGAGGTCTTGAAAAAGAAGGGTCAACACTGCAAATATTGCCTCTTTGCATAAACTTAATGTAATTGTCAATAAAAGCCTTTGACACTTATGGAATGCTTGTAATTATACTTCAGTATACCATAGTAACATCTGACAAAAATATCTCATTACACAGAGAGAGAGAGAGAGAGAGAGAGAGAGAGAGAGAGAGAGAGAGAGAGAGAGAGAGAGAGAGAGAGAGAGAGAGAGAGAGAGAGAGAGAGAGAGAGAGAGAGAGAGAGAGAGAGAGAGAGAGAGAGAGAGAGAGAGTCTCTCTGTCTGAGGAGAACAGAAAGGTGACATGTAGGACAGAGGAGCAGCCGTATCCTGATCACCCAGAGAGATTTGAGGGCTGGAGTCAGGTGCTGTGTAGAGAGGGTCTGACTGGGCGCTGTTACTGGGAGGTAGAGTCGAGTGGGAGAGGGGCTGATATAGGAGTGACATATAAAGGAATCAGCAGGAGAGGAGTGGGTTGTGGGATTGGATGTAATGACAAGTCCTGGAGTCTGTTCTGCTCTGACAACAGTTACTCTGCCTGTCACAACAGGAAGTCCAATACCATAGACGTCCCCTCCTCCAGCTCCCACAGAGTAGGAGTGTATCTGGACTGGCCAGCCGGCACTCTGTCCTTCTACAGAGTCTCCTCTGACACACTGACCCACCTGAACACATTCCAATCCTAATTCACTGAGGCCCTCTATCCAGGGTTTAGGGTTTGGTATGATGGCGCCTCAGTGTCCCTGTAAATAATAACCATGGTAACACTGACACACACACACACAAACTGGACAAACACTGGACACACACACACACACTGGACACACACACACACATACTGGACACACACTGGACACACACACACACACTGGACACACACACACTGGACACACAAACACACACTGCACAAACACACACACACTGGACACAAACTGGACACACACACACACACAATGGAGACACACACACTAAACACACACACACTGGACACACACACACACTGGACACACACACACACTGGACACACACACACCGGACACACACACACACAGGACACACACACACACACACACTGGACACACACACTGGGTACACACACACACTGGGCCCACACACACACACACACTGGACAAACACACAGACAGACACACACACACACACACACACGTGCTGGACACACAAACATTGGACACACACACAGGAGACACACACACAGGAGACAAACACACACAAATTGGACACACACACACACACACTGGACACACACACACATTCTGGACACACACACACACACACACTGGACACACACACACACACACAAACTGGACACACACACACACACACTGGACACACACACACACTGGACACACACACACTGGACACACACACTGGACACACACACTGGACACACACACACCGGACACACACCGGACACACACCATACACACACACACACAGAACACACACACACACACACTGGACACACACACTGGGTACACACACACACACACACTGGGCACACACACACACACTGGACAAACACACAGACACACACTGGACACACACACACACACACACACACACACACACACTGGACACACACAAACACTGGACACACACACACTGGGTACACACACACACACTGGACACACACACACCAACACACACTGGACACACACACCGGACACACACACATGCTGGACACACAAACACTGGACACACACTGGACACACACACACTGGACACACACACACACACACACACACACACACACACATACACACACTGGACACACACACACACACACACTGGACACACACACACACACTGGACACACACACAGGAGACACACACTGGACACACACACACTGGACACACACATACTGGACACACACACAGGAGACACACACACACATATTGGACACACACACACACACACACTGGACAGACACACTCACTCTGGACACACACACACTGGATACACACTCACACATCTTCCTATAATAGTGAGGACCTTGACACAGGACCTTCAAATGAGGACCATCATTTCTGATAGAATTGGGAACAAACAGACTCCTCATTCCAGCACTAAGTGTCCAACAAACACAGACATCACTTCAAAACCTGATAAACTCCAATGAACAAATAGACATGCAGGGCACCAGTCTAGTGAGGACCAGTGGTTGCTAGGCAGTTTCTGGATCCCAGGTTCGAGAACAGCTTCTATCCCAGTTCTATCTGCCTGTTAAATCAAGCAACCTAAACTGTTTCCATCAGACTTTTAGAACATCACTGAATTTTTTTTTCCTTTTATGATCTTTTACCACTTTGCAGTTTTTATTGATGTTCTTATGATATATTTTACTGTTTGTGTGTACGTACCACAGGAGGTTGGTGGGACCTTAGTTGGGGAGGACAGGCTTGTAATGGCTGGAGCGGATTGAGTGGAATGGTATCAAATACATCAAATACATGGTTTCCATGGTTTCCATGTGTTTGATGCCATTTAATTGGCTCCGTTCCAGCCATTATTATGAGCCGTCCTCCCCTCAGCAGCCTCCACTGGTATGTACTGTCCTATATGAGCTCCAACAAGGAATTTTTATACTGTTTTAGATGTATCCTCCGTTGAAATACCAATATTATATTTTTTTGTATGTCTTTTATGTTGAAAAACTAATTGTACTATTGTATATGGACATATGCTCCATAATTGTACATGGATATATTGTACTTTTCATAATAAAAATGTTAATTGTCAAAACAATGTCGTTATCGATTTTACATTGTCCTCTCCCAGTCGCAGGTTGACGTTTTGTCATGAATCTTGCCCTGGAGGCAGAACTGCACGATTTCCTCTAGATATGACAGCTGCAAAGTCAAAATTGGCTATATCGTAAACATTTGTGGAAAATAATTTTGTTTTATGGTATTAATTTAAGGTAAGGATTAGCAGTGAGGTTAAGGTTATCATTAAAATCAGATATTATTACTTTATGCCTGTGCCAGCTAGTGACCACTTTGCAGAACTGCCTCCAGGGCAAGATTCATGACAATAAATGCCAACCTGCCTCCCAGTCATCCCCTCCCTATCTCTACAAGGCTGCAGAACATGCAAGCTAGTGATGCGGGGGTTGTCTCATAACCCACAGTCCCCAGGCGGGTGGGTGGCAGGCAGGTTCAATACAGAGAAAACAATAGACTACATAAGAAAATCCATCAATGGATCATTATTGTGCAATTTACACTAAGTGGACAAAACATTAAGGACACCTGCTCTTTCCATGACAGACTGAGCAGGTGAATCCAGGTGAAAGCTATGATCCCTTATTGATGTCACTTGTAGATGAAGGGGACGGGACAGGTTAAAGAAGGATGTTTAAGCCTGGAGACAATTGAGACATGGATTGTGTATGTGTGCCATTCAGAGGGTGAATGGGCAAGACAAAAAATGTAAGTGCCTTTGAACAGGGTATGGTAGTAGGTGCCAGGCATACCAGTTTGTGTCAAGAACTGCAACGCTGCTGGGTTTTTCACGCTCATGGTACACCACACAAAGGACATCCAGCCAACTTGACACAACTGTGGGAAGAATTGGCATCAACATGGGCCAGCATCCCTGTGGAACGCTTTCAACACCTTGTAGAGTCCATGCCCCGATGAATTGAGGCTGTTCTGAGGGCAAAAGTGGGGAGGTAACTCAATATTAGGAAGGTGTTTGATATAACGTCTTTTGATACAGCATTTATTAATGTCTTTAAAGTCATCAGCTGTATTTGAGAGAGAGGAGAAGGACACGCCATGTGTTGTGTCGGTCACGGATGGGGGGCCAGAAGGTCGGCGTGCCAAGATAGATTAGGGGCCACTGTTGCTAATCTTAGAAAGAGTACGTGATGGAATGGCCTGGCTAGGGTGCCACACGATACTATGTATGGGGATCCTATGGTTGGAGATAAGTGACACTCAATAATGGTTGGCAACTGTGGGATGGAAGTAGCTCGGAGAGCGTTATATAAACTGAGAGGTTTTCTATGGAAGTCATTCAGATGACAAGAGGCTACGCACGTACCGCTTGTCATTGAACCCAGTACTGTAACCATTAAATAACAATGAATCAACTCTCCATCTAGGTGGTCGACTACTCTCTTCCATCCTGATGTACGAGATACCAGAGAAACTGGTCATAACAGTGTTGTGAATATTTAGTCCACTCAGTGTATAACCTGTAGCTACACTGTGCAGTTAGCACCTTAACAGACGGCCCCTGTCTTTATCAGCATCATAAAAGATGACAGTATTTCAACCACATCAAATATGCATCCAAGCCAAAAGACTAATGACACAGGAGTGGTATCTGATTCTACACTATAGGAGCCTTTTCAAGTGGTTATGAGAGGTCATATTATTTCATATGAGTCTGCCATAAAACAAAAGGGAATGACATGTGACTGGAGGAGATCGCCTGCCCAACATCCTCTATTCTGACCAACAGAGACAAATCCAGTCCCTTTGAACTACCTAGATCTGTCCAGCAGGGTTGCCCACTCAGTCCTCTGCTCTTCGCTGTCTCCCTTGAACCCCTGGCGATACAAATAAGGGATCATCCTAATATCCAAGGTCTTAAAGTAGGAAACATAGAAAGCATCATTTCGTTATATGCAGACGATGTGCTTTTATACCTCTCAGACCCAGTAGCCTCTGTCCCTAACCTACTAGACTTAATCAATTCATTTGGCAAACTATCTGGAAATTCAATAAATTGGGGAAAAAGTGACCTCATGTGTATCTCAGATAATTTTACAACAAGTGAGCTAGAGAGGATACCATTTAAAGTGGTGCATGATCACTTAACTTACCTGGGACTAAACATACATAGAAACCCAAAGCTCATCTTCAAGCTTAACTACAGTGATCTGGTTGCAAAGCTAAAACAAAACATAGAGAGCTGGGGAATATTGCCTCTTTCTATGATGGGGCGCATTAATGCCATAAAAATGGTTTCTCTTCCCAGGTTCCCTTTGTAACCAACTTCACATATCCCCCCAGAAGAAAGGCACACGGACACCCACAATTCAGGTTGACTCGGGTTTTATCTGCAGTAAAAGATATCAAACAGTGATGACAGGCATTGACAGGACGGTCACATCCACACGTTCACTGCTCTCAGAATATCTCTCTCAGACTGAATCCACAAAGTGATCATATGGTATACATGCGTTGTGTTTAGAAAATAACAAAAATATAGAAAAGCATACCTGCAGTAAAAGATATCAAACAGTGATGACAGGCATTGACAGGACGGTCACAGACTCACGTTCACTGGTTAGGTAGGACACAATATATATTTTAGATAGGCGCAACAGTAGTGAAACATACCCTCAATGTGAAGTAATATTAATCCATAAATACAGAGCACAAGTACAACCCTTTTATATAAACCTTTTAAGGTAGTAAGAAAATAAAACATTCACTTAGTTTCAATAAGTCACCTGCTGGCAATAGCTAGCGTGACGTTGTAGTGCAGTGACCAACAGTGCTAGTTAGCTCATCATTAACATGGCTAGCTAAGCCAGCAAAAACTTGGTTCACTTGCTGAAATAGGTCTTCAATACATTAACGGCAAAATAAATATATACATAGCCACATTTGCTATTGACTTTAGGATATATGAACCCGTTTTCCAACAACACTTATGTTATACAGCTTTAAACCGTTTTTTATATACAGAGGAACACGAACCTGCTCTCAGAATATCACTCTCAGACTGAGGAGCGGGCAGACCAACTTCCCAAATAGGGGAGAGGCACTCCAAACCCACTAGTTGTTCTTTCAAAAGAAAATAGTACAAAAAATGCTAAGTCCGAAGACCTCTCGTATTACCAACCTTACTACAATGGCAGCAAATGTTTTTATGAATTCAGTAACACAAAATGAAAGGAAACTTTATTTATATCATCCCTTTTCCTGAAGTGAATGGTTTCACCCACTACTCTACCACGAACTGCACCGTTCTTTGATGTCTACATTGCGCCCAGGTTGATGGAAACTTTACATTTTCACTTTGTTACACTTGATCTTTGCCAGAATCTTCCTATTTGTCTTACCTCATCATTTTTTAAGACTTTGGACTCGGCAATCTTGTCATTTGTCTGGGGTTACAAAAACCATCGTATTGGTAAAGCCCACTTGCAAAAGCCCAAGGAAAGTGGCGTCTTAGGCCTCCCCATCTTTAAGTATTATTACTGGGCAGCAAATGCCAGGGCATTAACGTCCTGCCAACTGGGTTTCCCTGATCAGTTGGACACTGTTGTCCCCCTGTGGCATTAACGTCCTGCCAACTGGGTTTCCCTGATCAGTTGGACACTGTTGTCCCCCTGTGGCATTAACGTCCTGCCAACTGGGTTTCCCTGATCAGTTGGACACTGTTGCCCCCCTGTGGCATTAACGTCCTGCCAACTGGGTTTCCCTGATCAGTTGGACACTGTTGTCCCCCTGTGGCATTAACGTCCTGCCAACTGGGTTTCCCTGATCAGTTGGACACTGTTGTCCCCCTGTGGCATTAACGTCCTGCCAACTGGGTTTCCCTGATCAGTTGGACACTGTTGTCCCCCTGTGGCATTAACGTCCTGCCAACTGGGTTTCCCTGATCAGTTGGACACTGTTGTCCCCCTGTGGCATTAACGTCCTGCCAACTGGGTTTCCCTGATCAGTTGGACACTGTTGTCCCCCTGTGGCATTAACGTCCTGCCAACTGGGTTTCCCTGATCAGTTGGACACTGTTGCCCCCCTGTGGCATTAACGTCCTGCCAACTGGGTTTCCCTGATCAGTTGGACACTGTTGCCCCCCTGTGGCATTAACGTCCTGCCAACTGGGTTTCCCTGATCAGTTGGACACTGTTGCCCCCCTGTGGCATTAACGTCCTGCCAACTGGGTTTCCCTGATCAGTTGGACACTGTTGCCCCCCTGTGGCATTAACGTCCTGCCAACTGGGTTTCCCTGATCAGTTGGACACTGTTGCCCCCCTGTGGCATTAACGTCCTGCCAACTGGGTTTCCCTGATCAGTTGGACACTGTTGCCCCCCTGTGGCATTAACGTCCTGCCAACTGGGTTTCCCTGATCAGTTGGACACTGTTGTCCCCCTGTGGCATTAACGTCCTGCCAACTGGGTTTCCCTGATCAGTTGGACACTGTTGTCCCCCTGTGGCATTAACGTCCTGCCAACTGGGTTTCCCTGATCAGTTGGACACTGTTGTCCCCCTGTGGCATTAACGTCCTGCCAACTGGGTTTCCCTGATCAGTTGGACACTGTTGTCCCCCTGTGGCATTAACGTCCTGCCAACTGGGTTTCCCTGATCAGTTGGACACTGTTGTCCCCCTGTGGCATTAACGTCCTGCCAACTGGGTTTCCCTGATCAGTTGGACACTGTTGTCCCCCTGTGGCATTAACGTCCTGCCAACTGGGTTTCCCTGATCAGTTGGACACTGTTGCCCCCCTGTGGCATTAACGTCCTGCCAACTGGGTTTCCCTGATCAGTTGGACACTGTTGCCCCCCTGTGGCATTAACGTCCTGCCAACTGGGTTTCCCTGATCAGTTGGACACTGTTGTCCCCCTGTGGCATTAACGTCCTGCCAACTGGGTTTCCCTGATCAGTTGGACACTGTTGCCCCCCTGTGGCATTAACGTCCTGCCAACTGGGTTTCCCTGATCAGTTGGACACTGTTGCCCCCCTGTGGCATTAACGTCCTGCCAACTGGGTTTCCCTGATCAGTTGGACACTGTTGCCCCCCTGTGGCATTAACGTCCTGCCAACTGGGTTTCCCTGATCAGTTGGACACTGTTGTCCCCCTGTGGCATTAACGTCCTGCCAACTGGGTTTCCCTGATCAGTTGGACACTGTTGTCCCCCTGTGGCATTAACGTCCTGCCAACTGGGTTTCCCTGATCAGTTGGACACTGTTGTCCCCCTGTGGCATTAACGTCCTGCCAACTGGGTTTCCCTGATCAGTTGGACACTGTTGTCCCCCTGTGGCATTAACGTCCTGCCAACTGGGTTTCCCTGATCAGTTGGACACTGTTGTCCCCCTGTGGCATTAACGTCATGCCAACTGGGTTTCCCTGATCAGTTGGACACTGTTGTCCCCCTGTGGCATTAACGTCCTGCCAACTGGGTTTCCCTGATCAGTTGGACACTGTTGCCCCCCTGTGGCATTAACGTCCTGTCAACTGGGTTTCCCTGATCAGTTGGACACTGTTGCCCCCCTGTGTCATTAACGTCCTGCCAACTAGGTTTCCCTGATCAGTTGGACACTGTTGTCCCCCTGTGGCATTAACGTCCTGCCAACTGGGTTTCCCTGATCAGTTGGACACTGTTGCCCCCCTGTGGCATTAACGTCCTGCCAACTGGGTTTCCCTGATCAGTTGGACACTGTTGTCCCCCTGTGGCATTAACGTCATGCCAACTGGGTTTCCCTGATCAGTTGGACACTGTTGTCCCCCTGTGGCATTAACGTCCTGCCAACTGGGTTTCCCTGATCAGTTGGACACTGTTGTCCCCCTGTGGCATTAACGTCCTGCCAACTGGGTTTCCCTGATCAGTTGGACACTGTTGTCCCCCTGTGGCATTAACGTCCTGCCAACTGGGTTTCCCTGATATGTTGGACACTGTTGTCCCCCTGTGGCATTAACGTCCTGCCAACTGGGTTTCCCTGATCAGTTGGACACTGTTGTCCCCCTGTGGCATTAACGTCCTGCCAACTGTGTTTCCCTGATCAGTTGGACACTGTTGTCCCCCTGTGGCATTAGCGTCCTGCCAATAGGGTTTCCCTGATCAGTTGGACACTGTTGCCCCCCTGTGGCATTAACGTCCTGCCAACTGGGTTTCCCTGATCAGTTGGACACTGTTGTCCCCCTGTGGCATTAACGTCCTGCCAACTGGGTTTCCCTGATCAGTTGGACACTGTTGTCCCCCTGTGGCATTAACGTCCTGCCAACTGGGTTTCCCTGATCAGTTGGACACTGTTGTCCCCCTGTGGCATTAACGTCCTGCCAACTGGGTTTCCCTGATCAGTTGGACACTGTTGCCCCCCTGTGGCATTAACATCCTGCCAACTGGGTTTCCCTGATCAGTTGGACACTGTTGCCCCCCTGTGGCATTAACGTCCTGTCAACTGGGTTTCCCTGATCAGTTGGACACTGTTGTCCCCCTGTGTCATTAACGTCCTGCCAACTGGGTTTCCCTGATCAGTTGGACACTGTTGTCCCCCTGTGGCATTAACGTCCTGCCAACTGGGTTTCCCTGATCAGTTGGACACTGTTGTCCCCCTGTGGCATTAACGTCCTGCCAACTGGGTTTCCCTGATCAGTTGGACACTGTTGTCCCCCTGTGGCATTAACGTCCTGCCAACTGGGTTTCCCTGATCAGTTGGACACTGTTGTCCCCCTGTGGCATTAACGTCCTGCCAACTGGGTTTCCCTGATCAGTTGGACACTGTTGTCCCCCTGTGGCATTAACGTCCTGCCAACTGGGTTTCCCTGATCAGTTGGACACTGTTGTCCCCCTGTGGCATTAACGTCCTGCCAACTGGGTTTCCCTGATCAGTTGGACACTGTTGTCCCCCTGTGGCATTAACGTCCTGCCAACTGGGTTTCCCTGATCAGTTGGACACTGTTGTCCCCCTGTGGCATTAACGTCCTGCCAACTGGGTTTCCCTGATCTGTTGGACACTGTTGTCCCCCTGTGGCATTAACGTCCTGCCAACTGGGTTTCCCTGATCAGTTGGACACTGTTGTCCCCCTGTGGCATTAACGTCCTGCCAACTGGGTTTCCCTGATCAGTTGGACACTGTTGTCCCCCTGTGGCATTAACGTCCTGCCAACTGGGTTTCCCTGATCAGTTGGACACTGTTGTCCCCCTGTGGCATTAACGTCCTGCCAACTGGGTTTCCCTGATCAGTTGGACACTGTTGTCCCCCTGTGGCATTAACGTCCTGCCAACTGGGTTTCCCTGATCAGTTGGACACTGTTGTCCCCCTGTGGCATTAACGTCCTGCCAACTGGGTTTCCCTGATCAGTTGGACACTGTTGCCCCCCCCTGTGGCATTAACGTCCTGCCAACTGGGTTTCCCTGATCAGTTGGACACTGTTGTCCCCCTGTGGCATTAACGTCCTGCCAACTGGGTTTCCCTGATCAGTTGGACACTGTTGCCCCCCCCTGTGGCATTAACGTCCTGCCAACTGGGTTTCCCTGATCAGTTGGACACTGTTGCCCCCCTGTGGTATTAACGTCCTGCCAACTGGGTTTCCCTGATCAGTTGGACACTGTTGTCCCCCCTGTGGCATTAACGTCCTGCCAACTGGGTTTCCCTGATCAGTTGGACACTGTTGTCCCCCTGTGGCATTAACGTCCTGCCAACTGGGTTTCCCTGATCAGTTGGACACTGTTGTCCCCCTGTGGCATTAACGTCCTGCCAACTGGGTTTCCCTGATCAGTTGGACACTGTTGTCCCCCTGTGGCATTAACGTCCTGCCAACTGGATTTCCCTGATCAGTTGGACACTGTTGTCCCCCTGTGGCATTAACGTCCTGCCAACTGGGTTTCCCTGATCAGTTGGACACTGTTGTCCCCCTGTGGCATTAACGTCCTGCAAACTGGGTTTCCCTGATCAGTTGGACACTGTTGTCCCCCTGTGGCATTAACGTCCTGCCAACTGGGTTTCCCTGATCAGTTGGACACTGTTGCCCCCCTGTGGCATTAACGTCCTGCCAACTGGGTTTCCCTGATCAGTTGGACACTGTTGTCCCCCTGTGGCATTAACGTCCTGCCAACTGGGTTTCCCTGATCAGTTGGACACTGTTGCCCCCCTGTGGCATTAACGTCCTGCCAACTGGGTTTCCCTGATCAGTTGGACACTGTTGTCCCCCTGTGGCATTAACGTCCTGCCAACTGGGTTTCCCTGATCAGTTGGACACTGTTGTCCCCCTGTGGCATTAACGTCCTGCCAACTGGGTTTCCCTGATCAGTTGGACACTGTTGTCCCCCTGTGGCATTAACGTCCTGCCAACTGGGTTTCCCTGATCAGTTGGACACTGTTGCCCCCCTGTGGCATTAACGTCCTGCCAACTGGGTTTCCCTGATCAGTTGGACACTGTTGTCCCCCTGTGGCATTAACGTCCTGCCAACTGGGTTTCCCTGATCAGTTGGACACTGTTGTCCCCCTGTGGCATTAACGTCCTGCCAACTGGATTTCCCTGATCAGTTGGACACTGTTGTCCCCCTGTGGCATTAACGTCCTGCCAACTGGGTTTCCCTGATCAGTTGGACACTGTTTTCCCCCTGTGGCATTAACGTCCTGCCAACTGGGTTTCCCTGATCAGTTAGACACTGTTGTCCCCCTGTGGCATTAACGTCCTGCCAACTGGGTTTCCCTGATCAGTTGGACACTGTTGTACCCCTGTGGCATTAACGTCCTGCCAACTGGGTTTCCCTGATCAGTTGGACACTGTTGTCCCCCTGTGGCATTAACGTCCTGCCAACTGGGTTTCCCTGATCAGTTGGACACTGTTGCCCCCCTGTGGCATTAACGTCCTGCCAACTGGGTTTCCCTGATCAGTTGGACACTGTTGCCCCCCTGTGGCATTAACGTCCTGCCAACTGGGTTTCCCTGATCAGTTGGACACTGTTGTCCCCCTGTGGCATTAACGTCTTGCCAACTGGGTTTCCCTGATCAGTTGGACACTGTTGTCCCCCTGTGGCATTAACGTCCTGCCAACTGGGTTTCCCTGATCAGTTGGACACTGTTGTCCCCCTGTGGCATTAACGTCCTGCCAACTGGGTTTCCCTGATCAGTTGGACACTGTTGTCCCCCTGTGGCATTAACGTCCTGCCAACTGGGTTTCCCTGATCAGTTGGACACTGTTGTCCCCCTGTGGCATTAACGTCCTGCCAACTGGGTTTCCCTGATCAGTTGGACACTGTTGTCCCCCTGTGGCATTAACGTCCTGCCAACTGTGTTTCCCTGATCAGTTGGACACTGTTGTCCCCCTGTGGCATTAACGTCCTGCCAACTGGGTTTCCCTGATCAGTTGGACACTGTTGCCCCCCTGTGGCATTAACGTCCTGCCAACTGGGTTTCCCTGATCAGTTGGACACTGTTGTCCCCCTGTGGCATTAACGTCCTGCCAACTGGGTTTCCCTGATCAGTTGGACACTGTTGCCCCCTGTGGCATTAACGTCCTGCCAACTGGGTTTCCCTGATCAGTTGGACACTGTTGTCCCCCTGTGGCATTAACGTCCTGCCAACTGGGTTTCCCTGATCAGTTGGACACTGTTGTCCCCCTGTGGCATTAACGTCCTGCCAACTGGGTTTCCCTGATCAGTTGGACACTGTTGTCCCCCTGTGGCATTAACGTCCTGCCAACTGGGTTTCCCTGATCAGTTGGACACTGTTGCCCCCCTGTGGCATTAACGTCCTGCCAACTGGGTTTCCCTGATCAGTTGGACACTGTTGTCCCCCTGTGGCATTAACGTCCTGCCAACTGGATTTCCCTGATCAGTTGGACACTGTTGTCCCCCTGTGGCATTAACGTCCTGCCAACTGGGTTTCCCTGATCAGTTGGACACTGTTGTCCCCCTGTGGCATTAACGTCCTGCCAACTGGGTTTCCCTGATCAGTTGGACACTGTTGTCCCCCTGTGGCATTAACGTCCTGCCAACTGGGTTTCCCTGATCAGTTGGACACTGTTGTCCCCCTGTGGCATTAACGTCCTGCCAACTGGGTTTCCCTGATCAGTTGGACACTGTTGTCCCCCTGTGGCATTAACGTCCTGCCAACTGGGTTTCCCTGATCAGTTGGACACTGTTGTCCCCCTGTGGCATTAACGTCCTGCCAACTGGGTTTCCCTGATCAGTTGGACACTGTTGTCCCCCTGTGGCATTAACGTCCTGCCAACTGGGTTTCCCTGATCAGTTGGACACTGTTGTCCCCCTGTGGCATTAACGTCCTGCCAACTGGATTTCCCTGATCAGTTGGACACTGTTGTCCCCCTGTGGCATTAACGTCCTGCCAACTGGGTTTCCCTGATCAGTTGGACACTGTTGTCCCCCTGTGGCATTAACGTCCTGCCAACTGGGTTTCCCTGATCAGTTGGACACTGTTGTCCCCCTGTGGCATTAACGTCCTGCCAACTGGGTTTCCCTGATCAGTTGGACACTGTTGTCCCCCTGTGGCATTAACGTCCTGCCAACTGGGTTTCCCTGATCAGTTGGACACTGTTGTCCCCCTGTGGCATTAACGTCCTGCCAACTGGGTTTCCCTGATCAGTTGGACACTGTTGTCCCCCTGTGGCATTAACGTCCTGCCAACTGGGTTTCCCTGATCAGTTGGACACTGTTGTCCCCCTGTGGC
Source organism: Coregonus lavaretus (assembly GCF_964263955.1). Lineage (NCBI taxonomy): Eukaryota > Metazoa > Chordata > Actinopteri > Salmoniformes > Salmonidae > Coregonus > Coregonus lavaretus. Next base: position 84,045,673 of record NC_139989.1, read on the forward strand.
ATTAACGTCCTGCCAACTGTGTTTCCCTGATCAGTTGGACACTGTTGTCCCCCTGTGGCATTAACGTCCTGCCAACTGGGTTTCCCTGATCAGTTGGACACTGTTGCCCCCCTGTGGCATTAACGTCCTGCCAACTGGGTTTCCCTGATCAGTTGGACACTGTTGTCCCCCTGTGGCATTAACGTCCTGCCAACTGGGTTTCCCTGATCAGTTGGACACTGTTGCCCCCCTGTGGCATTAACGTCCTGCCAACTGGGTTTCCCTGATCAGTTGGACACTGTTGTCCCCCTGTGGCATTAACGTCCTGCCAACTGGGTTTCCCTGATCAGTTGGACACTGTTGCCCCCCTGTGGCATTAACGTCCTGCCAACTGGGTTTCCCTGATCAGTTGGACACTGTTGTCCCCCTGTGGCATTAACGTCCTGCCAACTGGGTTTCCCTGATCAGTTGGACACTGTTGTCCCCCTGTGGCATTAACGTCCTGCCAACTGGGTTTCCCTGATCAGTTGGACACTGTTGTCCCCCTGTGGCATTAACGTCCTGCCAACTGGGTTTCCCTGATCAGTTGGACACTGTTGCCCCCCTGTGGCATTAACGTCCTGCCAACTGGGTTTCCCTGATCAGTTGGACACTGTTGTCCCCCTGTGGCATTAACGTCCTGCCAACTGGATTTCCCTGATCAGTTGGACACTGTTGTCCCCCTGTGGCATTAACGTCCTGCCAACTGGGTTTCCCTGATCAGTTGGACACTGTTGTCCCCCTGTGGCATTAACGTCCTGCAAACTGGGTTTCCCTGATCAGTTGGACACTGTTGTCCCCCTGTGGCATTAACGTCCTGCCAACTGGGTTTCCCTGATCAGTTGGACACTGTTGCCCCCCTGTGGCATTAACGTCCTGCCAACTGGGTTTCCCTGATCAGTTGGACACTGTTGTCCCCCTGTGGCATTAACGTCCTGCCAACTGGGTTTCCCTGATCAGTTGGACACTGTTGTCCCCCTGTGGCATTAACGTCCTGCCAACTGGGTTTCCCTGATCAGTTGGACACTGTTGTCCCCCTGTGGCATTAACGTCCTGCCAACTGGGTTTCCCTGATCAGTTGGACACTGTTGTCCCCCTGTGGCATTAACGTTTGCCAACTGGGTTTCCCTGATCAGTTGGACACTGTTGTCCCCCTGTGGCATTAACGTCCTGCCAACTGGGTTTCCCTGATCAGTTGGACACTGTTGCCCCCCTGTGGCATTAACGTCCTGCCAACTGGGTTTCCCTAATCAGTTGGACACTGTTGTCCCCCTGTGGCATTAACGTCCTGCCAACTGGGTTTCCCTGATCAGTTGGACACTGTTGTCCCCCTGTGGCATTAACGTCCTGCCAACTGGGTTTCCCTGATCAGTTGGACACTGTTGCCCCCCCCTGTGGCATTAACGTCCTGCCAACTGGGTTTCCCTGATCAGTTGGACACTGTTGCCCCCCCCTGTGGCATTAACGTCCTGCCAACTGGGTTTCCCTGATCAGTTGGACACTGTTGTCCCCCTGTGGCATTAACGTCCCGCCAACTGGGTTTCCCTGATCAGTTGGACACTGTTGTCCCCCTGTGGCATTAACGTCCTGCCAACTGGATTTCCCTGATCAGTTGGACACTGTTGTCCCCCTGTGGCATTAACGTCCTGCCAACTGGGTTTCCCTGATCAGTTGGACACTGTTTTCCCCCTGTGGCATTAACGTCCTGCCAACTGGGTTTCCCTGATCAGTTGGACACTGTTGTCCCCCTGTGGCATTAACGTCCTGCCAACTGGGTTTCCCTGATCAGTTGGACACTGTTGTACCCCTGTGGCATTAACGTCCTGCCAACTGGGTTTCCCTGATCAGTTGGACACTGTTGTCCCCCTGTGGCATTAACGTCCTGCCAACTGGGTTTCCCTGATCAGTTGGACACTGTTGCCCCCCTGTGGCATTAACGTCCTGCCAACTGGGTTTCCCTGATCAGTTGGACACTGTTGCCCCCCTGTGGCATTAACGTCCTGCCAACTGGGTTTCCCTGATCAGTTGGACACTGTTGTCCCCCTGTGGCATTAACGTCCTGCCAACTGGGTTTCCCTGATCAGTTGGACACTGTTGTCCCCCCCTGTGGCATTAACGTCCTGCCAACTGGGTTTCCCTGATCAGTTGGACACTGTTTTCCCCCTGTGGCATTAACGTCCTGCCAACTGGGTTTCCCTGATCAGTTGGACACTGTTGTCCCCCTGTGGCATTAACGTCCTGCCAACTGGGTTTCCCTGATCAGTTGGACACTGTTGTCCCCCTGTGGCATTAACGTCCTGCCAACTGGGTTTCCCTGATCAGTTGGACACTGTTGTCCCCCTGTGGCATTAACGTCCTGCCAACTGGGTTTCCCTGATCAGTTGGACACTGTTGTCCCCCTGTGGCATTAACGTCCTGCCAACTGGGTTTCCCTGATCAGTTGGACACTGTTGTCCCCCTGTGGCATTACAGTTTTTCTCAATTGCTAAAACACTAAAACCCATTGGCTTAACAAAGTTCTCAGTTGCCTGGACTCATTTAGCTATTTATGCAGTCTGTTGTCAATACCTTAAACCATTTCACATGGTAAAACACAATATGCAGATCTCACTTAGACATTTCAGCAAAACTCTAAACACGTTCTCATTCTCCAAACACATTCTGCACTCTAATGCACATGTCATCCATACTGGTAAACACAAGAGGCAACAATCAAACACAAATAGAGAACACATGTCATTGATTGAACACAACCACTCAAAATGGATTTAACCTGTTTCAAATGATGCGACACAACCAATATAAGGCAGTTCAGAGAGCAAACAGGTTGTTGAAGGTGGGAAGGAAAAAGTCTGAGAATGGATAGAAGAAACAATGTGAGAGGACGAGGACCAGTGCGTATGCGAGGTGGGCGATGAGGAGGAAGAGGAGGAGGAGGAGGGCAAGAAAGAGGAAGAGGAGGACGAAGAGGAAGAGGAAGACAAAGAGTGGAAATATCTGATGAAATTCGAGCAACAGTCATAGACCATGTTCTTGTCCATGGACTGACAATGAGGGAAGCAGGACTTAGAATGCAACCCAATTTGAGACGATTTTCTGTGTCCACCATAGTAAGGACATTCAGAGAAGAGAACAGGTACAGTGTACTACTGTATTTTTGTATTTTTGTAATTGCAAATTTACTGTACTACACTATATGCAGCTGTTTCAATAGACGTTTGTAAAGTGAATCACTGTATGTATTGTACTGCATGAATATGTTTTTTAACTGCACAACTACTTTTTGTAGAATTGCAAGGCTGCCACATGCACGTGGAAGGACAGCTATGTTCACTGGGGAGCAAGAGGCCGTTATAGTTGGCATGGTCCTTCAAGATAATGCAATACGACTCAGAGAAATCCAGGAACGAGTGATACAAGACAACACACACTTCCAGGGAATCGAACAGTGTGAGCATTTCCACAATTGACCGTGTCCTCCATCGTAACAGGATGCGAATGAAACAAGTATACAGAGTACCTTTTGAGCGCAACTCACCAAGGGTGAAAGAACTGCGAGCTCAGTATGTGCAAGTAAGTGTACATTCAGAAACATTTACTGTAATCCAGATTGTCTACAGTACTAACACATACTATGTGAATGACATTACTCTTCAGTACATACAATGTATGTGAATCAGAAGTGCATACAGTAGGCCTAATTGTACTCTACAGTAGAGCACTGTCTCTGGACCACTTACAACAGGGGTGTCAAACTCATTTTAGCTCAGGGGCCACATGGAGGAAAATCTATTCCCAAGTGGGCCGGACCGGAAAAATCATGGTATATATAACTTAAAAACAACAACTTCAGATTGTTTTCTTTGTTTTAATACGATCAACATACAACATAAAGCTGGAGCCTGAGGACAGTGTGTCCAAAATAGTACAAGCACAACATCACTATTAATCATAAAACACGTCAAGTTTATTTGAAAATTCTAAAGAAAAAGAACACACAAACACACAATGCCTCAGTGATTAACAGAACTGTTTCACAGATCACAGAACTATATCAGGGTGTCATTTCTCAGGCAGAAATGTAGATACAAATAATGAAATCCTGTTGCCCAAACAAGTGCAAGAACCACAGTCAAGAATAGGTTAAATATACAAATAAAATAAAATCAATTAAAAACAATAGCACATCAACATAAAAACATATAAACATAAATTTGAAAGCGTTGCTCAAACTCCCGTAACAGTCCAATTATTTTATCTTTGAACCGCTTCATGTCTGCCACATGTTGGGTCTCGCACACATTTTTCAGACAGGGGAAGTGAGCTGCATCACCACCGGCAAGTTGCGTCTCCCACAATGACAGCTTCAACTTGAAAGAACGTATGCTGTCGTAATACTGCGTGACAACCAGCTGTTTGTTCAAGTTATTCAGGTGCTCTGTAACATCCACCATAAATGCAAGGTCCGGCATCCATTCTGCGGAATGAAATTCTAACACTGGTTTGCCCTTTTCTTCCATGAACTGTTCAATTTCTTCTCGTAAATCAAAGAAACACTTCAGCACAGCACCTCGGCTTAACCATCTTACCTCAGTGTGGTATGGCAGGCCATAGATGTGGTCTTTCTCTCTGAGAAGGCTGTCAAACTGACGGTGATTCAGGCTTCTGGATCGGATGAAATTAACAGTTTGGATGACCACCTTCATGACGTTATCCATCTTTAATGACTTGCAACACAAAGCCTCCTGGTGCAAAATACAGTGAAAAGTCAAAAAATGTCCTCCATTTGCAGATTGCACTTTCTCTCTGAACTTTGTCACAACGCCTGCTTTTTTCCCGATCATTGAGGGCGCACCATCTGTAGCCAGGCTGACAGCGCGGGACCAGTCCACTCCAACCCTGTCCAGCGCGTCGACGAGTGCGGTAAAAATATCAGCTGCTGTCGTTGTATCTGTCATCGGCACCAACTGCACGAACTCCTCGGTGACGGTCAATGTGTCATCAACTCCGCGGATGAAAAAATGGCCAGTTGTGCAACATCTGTAATGTCCGTGCTTTCATCAATTGCAACCGAAAACGCAATAAATGACTTTACTTTTTGCTTCAACTGGCTGTCCAAATCCACTGAAAGATCGGAAATCCTGTCTGCAACTGTGTTTCTTGTCAGGCTGATATTTGCAAAAGCCTGCCGCTTTTCAGGGCACACAATCTCCGCTGCCTTCATAATGCATTTTTTTACAAATTCACCCTCACTAAATGGTTTTGAAGCCACTGCGATTTCATTAGCAATGAGGTAGCTAGCTTTCACTGCAGCGTCACTGATGTCTCGGCTGTGAGTAAACACAGACTGCTGTTTCTTCAGACCCGCCAACAGTTCATTCACCTTCTCTCATCTCCGCTGTCCTTGAAAGTTGTCATATTTGTCGGCATGAAGACTCACATAGTGGCGATGAAGGTTATATTCTTTCAGCACTGCAACATGCTCTGAACACACCAACCATACAGCTTTCCCATTCAATTCCGTGATTCAATAGGATGACAATTTTTCTTGGAACACTCTGCACTCTGCGTCCACTTTTCTCTTTTTTGACAGAGACATATTGGGGCAATGAGGGTGCCAAAGCACATAATGTTAAAAGTAGAAGCCGTAATAAATATCGCGGGCAAAACAAAGTAGCTCATTGGCTGCACGTGCTTGACCTACTTGCTCTGCCCCGGTATAAACAGTTTGCTTGCTTAACACAATTGCTATTGCACCATCCAGTGGACTCAATTGGAACAGCAGTTTATTTTATTGAAAAATTGCAGCGCATTTTTATACTTAAAAAATAAAAAATACAAGTTTTTTTTTTTTTTTTTTTTAAATCATCTCGCGGGCCGGATTAAACCCGTTTGCTGGCCTGATCCGGCCCGCGGGCCGTATGTTTGACACCCCTGACTTACAAAATCCTACATACAGTATATTGTATTTCTACACAGACAATATTTGACTTGGAATCCTTGGACAGACCCGATGAGTTCATCTTTGTCGATGAAGCAAGGCTTCAATCTAACAAAGAGGAGAAGGGAGAGGCCCGAAACATGATTGGACAGCGGGCCGTTGTTGAAGTCCCTGGTCAACGAGGCGGCGATGTCACAATCTGTGTTGCTATCGGCAACCATGGCGTTCTACATCACCATGTTACACTCGGGCCAGATAACACCCGGCACCTTCTAAGATCTATTGCCAATCTAAGAGATATTTTATTTGAGCAGCAGGTTCAAGAGCAGCAGGGTCAAGAGCTAAATGAGAATCCCATTCCCACCTATGTGATAGTGTGGGACAATGTCTGTTTCCACCGAGCTGCTCAGGTAAGGGAATGGTTTAACATCAACGGGCAGTTTATGAACTTGTACCTCCCTCCATACTCGCCTTTCCTGAATCCGATTGAGGAGTTTTTCTCCTCTTGGAGATGGAAAGTGTATGATAGACAACCCTACACCAGAGTAAATCTGCTGCAAGCCATGGATTTAGCCTGTGGTGATACAGGTGAGGAATCATGTCAGGGCTGGATACGGCACACAAGAGGCTTCTTCCCCCGTTGCCTCAGGAGGGACAATATTGCTTGTGATGTGGACGAAGTGCTCTGGCCTGACCCAGCCCAAAGACAAGAAGAAGCACATTGATCACATGTTTACTCCTTTGATTTTTGTCCCTTTTAGTATTGTATACTGTAGTGCAGTGCATTGTAGGCTGTATACTGGACAATGGACAAATTGTATGGCCCTGAACATTGGGCTTTCCATTTGTTAACAGTACTGACTGCTCAATAGATTTTGACTGGTTGCACGTTCATATCAACAAAGAACAAGAATTACAGTATCACAGAGACAAAGGACCAGTTTGTGAGATGCAGGGTACAGTACTGTAAAAATAGGGGTACAAGGAGGAGGAAGAACAAAAAACTAAATTGCAAAGAGCAAAGCAGAGTAGTAATTTCTGATCAATTTTGAGCTACTATGATAGAACATGTTTTCGTTCATCAAAAGACAATGACGGAAAAACATGACATTTGTTTTGAGATTAAAAATGTACTTCTCCCTGAGAACTGTATGTTTGAACAATGTGTTTTCTATTTTTCGGTGTATTGTTTACTGACTGCTTGAGAGTGTTTATCATTTTGATCACTTTGCTTATGATTTGAGAGCAGTGTTTGATTTTGAACACAGGTAAAAACTGTTTTGAGGGTGAATGTTTCATTTTGCGAGAGGAGTCAGAGGTTTTGTAAATAGTGCTTGAAGATGAGGTTTTGTGTTTAATGTTTTCAGGAAATGGAGCAAGGTTTCAGAAATTGTGTTTTAGCAATTGAGAACAACTGTAATGCCAAACACCACAGACTACAATTAAAATGTACTTTCCATAAATATGACCATTTACGTCACATTAAATTAATCTCTTTTTCATATATCACTTCTAAGCTGACAAATAAACATCAAATATACCTTTTACAAATACATCAGCACGTTTAATACATTTGTTTCAAGCAATAGAGCATATGCTTTGAATACTGGTCTGTAGGGCAAATATGCAGTTTTGGGCAAATTCTCATATCACTTTTCTCAATTTGTCACATCTAAGGCGTTTGTATGGCTGTTGAAATGTGCAGAACAGTAATCAGCTATGCCTGCCCCATATGTACGGCCCTCTTTGAGTTGTTGCTGGTGCCGCTTTACTTTCTTGACTGTGTCATGTGACCTGTGCCTCCCCTTGTCACACTCCATTGAAGCAGCATCAGCTCTCACAACTCCTCTCTGATTGCTTCCAGTGTCACCAAAGTGCTGCCAATACACAATTAGTCCATCCCATCTGATATAGCAGTGGCTCCCTCATTGAACGTGGCTACTGCCATACTGGCAATGTGGCTTTTGCCCAAGAAGACAGTTTTGGGGCGTCGCGACCATATTAGAGTTCAGACGTTCATTTGCATTCTGGGTTCCTCCGTGCTACATTCTTTTGAGGACGTTATCATTCGACATCCTGTGATATACAGGTACTATTTTCTGTGCATCCTCTCAATTAAAGAATGTATGGCCTCCATGTTTTTTGCGACTAGGTGGATCTTTACCATTTTCTAGGGCTGGCTGGTACCAGCACCAATGAACACACCTATCCCGTAGTTGGAAGTGAATCCTATAATCTTGTGCCAAGAGCCATCAAAGGATCCATGAATGTCTATGATGGCATCCTCATCCTCCTTCAGCAACTCTGCTATGTCTGGGTCTATATCTGCATATTCTAATTAGCTTTGTAAGTATCACAGTTTCTTTCAGCACAAAGTCACAAAGGATATAGCCATGTATGGACTAGTTGAACAAGCTGTTGAATTATACATGATTCAACATGGAGAGTTTGAAAAATACCGGATGAAGTTCTACATGAAAGATGCTAACAAAAATGACATTTATGCTAGGTGTAGTTGACGGAGTTGGGTTAAAATGATACAAACCAAGTATTTATATACATTATTGCCGATGTAATTGTACATTTTATGAAAGCATGGAAGTTATAGTTCCAAATTATCCCAAAATCGGAACATTGACAGATGGAAGCAAAATCTAATTTTCCTGGCCTTAATATTTTACAATTGGTTTCGATTTATAATGTCCGATTATCAAATGGGCATGAACAGGGTCAGGGGAACAGCTCGACTAGTGAATGGAGGCTGCTTTCCTGCCTGTTTGTTTTTAGTTTTTCAATCATATGCTGTGTATACTCTGGTTATTTCACTCCAAAACCCCACCACTGTTTGAGGAGCATGCAGCCTCTCGCTGCCCGACAGGTGATATTCCGCACAAACTCTGTATGCCATGGGCTCTCCAACGCTGTTCCTGCAGCTACCCAGTGCTTCATTTGTAAGTAATATGTCATCCTATTAATTATGAACATATTTGTTTTCTTCCTATTACTAGACTATATTAAAATCTAATTCTGTAAACCGGAAGGCTAACTCTGTAAGCTGCCCTGCACAATCAATGAACCAACAGCATGGCCCTGGGCCTATACGTTCTCTCCCAGACTCATGGATAGGAAGTGTGGAGTGTAACATAAGGTAACCAGTCCATCCAGTATGTATAATAATACAGTCATCACTCAAAGGACATTACTAGAATGTGTTTACTTGTGGAGTCAAGGCTAGACCAATTATGTACCGAAGACATCTTCAATCCTTTTTTCTGTTTTTAATGTTTTTCTGCCGTGTGTAATATGCAGTAGGCTATGTAATGGATAATGGTTCAATCATTATTTTATCATTAGTTTTTTTCGGGTTTGGGCTCATATATAGCCTATGTGTATACATAATATACAACATCCACAACAACCATGTTTTTCACTCAGTTTCAACCTGTTGAACTTCTTTCTTCTAATGGATCAATCACAGTGATGTGAGTTTTTAAAAGCACGATACTGTTTTGATAATAGGGATTGATGTGATTTTTAAAAAAAAATGGTGTGTGTGTAAGAGAGAGAGAGAGAGAGAGAGAGAGAGCGAGAGAGAGAGAGAGAGAGAGAGAGAGAGAGAGAGAGAGAGAGAGAGAGAGAGGAGAGAGAGAGAGAGAGAGAGAGAGAGAGAAGAGAGAGAGAGAGAGAGAGAGAGAGAGAGAGAGAAGAGAGAGAGAGAGAGAGAGAGAGAGAGAGAGAGAGAGAGAGAGAGGAGAGAGAGAGAGAGAGAGAGAGAGAGAGAGAGAGAGAGAGAGAGAGAGAGAGAGAGAGAGAGAGAGAAAGAGAGAGAGAGAGAGAGAGAGAAAGAGAGAGAGAGAGAGAGAACAGGTAGGACCTGATATGCAAATGTGTTCAGCAGTAACTTTCCACCACCGAATGATCATTCTAGACTCTGTTTCTGTTGAGAGAAATAAAAGGTAAGATGATGATTGTTATGTGTAGTAATATAGTTGATGATATTGTTATGTGTATTCATATAGTTGATGATATTGTTATGATATTAATACAGTTGATGATATTGTTATGTGTATTCATATAGTTGATGATATTGTTATGTGTATTAATATAGTTGATGATATTGTTATGTGTATAAATATAGTTGATGATATTGTTATGTGTATTCATATAGTTGATGATATTGTTATGTGTATTCATATAGTTGATGATATTGTTATGTGTATTCATATAGTTAATATTTTTGGTAGACAGAGTGTTATAATTGGCCTACTCTCCTTAAAATGTATTTGAAGTAAATTCGATGCGGAGGGGGGGTGAATTCGTTCAGTGCCCACCTGTGTTCCCCAGGGTGATCTCCTAGTGTATCATAGACCTATAGACTGTGTTCCCCAGGGTGATCTCCTACTGTATCATAGACCTATAGACTGTGTTCCCCAGGGTGATCTCCTACTGTATCATAGACCTATAGACTGTGTTCCCCAGGGTGATCTCCTACTGTATCATAGACCTATAGGCTTGTCTTCTCAAAACAGGCTTAAAACACAAGCAACTAACAAACATTTTCTCTTTCTAATCTACTGTTAACTCTTTTCACTCAGGAAGGTATGTTGTGTGAAAGAGAGACAAATAAATACTGTGGAAAGATTAACAACAACTTACACTTCCTCAAAACAGGTTGTGTGTGTTCATTAGTGCCCACCGTAGCAAAACGTTTGGCAACAGAAACTGTTTAGGTCACCTTGTACAGTGTTTGGAGTAAACTGTTTATGCAACATTTTAAAACTGTTGGCTGCTGTGTAAACTAATGAATACAACCCAGGTTGTATCCTACAACTCGGCTGTTGATGTCTGCCTGATGCTGTAACCTGAACTTAGCGTGAGGGGTGGACTATGATTGTAAAGTGTGTAGAGAAATTAAATGTATGGTGTGATTTTAGTACAGTGAATGGAAGTAAAACACTCAGACCTAACAGTCTACTTCTACTGAGACAGGTTTGTGTCAGTCTAATCATACAAAATGGTGAAAACTGAACATGGGCAAGTCAAATTCAATATATCAATATTCAAGACTCAACCGTTGCAGAATCAGAATCACCTTTATTCGCCAAGTACATTTGCACATACAGATGTAGGATCTTAATTTGAGCCAGTTTGCTACAGCAGGAAAATATTCCTGCAGGAACAGGAAATGTGAATTATTTTGTTAATTATAATTAATGGACATTTTTGTAGCGGTTGATACATTTCTATTAAGGGAATCTCAAGTCTGACATTTCTAAGTGGAAATTACAATCTTCAGAAGCCTTTTAAAACCTCAAATACACTACAAGTTTTACATTTCCTGCATTGCGGGAAAGTTATTCTGCAGTGGGGGGTGATCAAATTAAGATCCTACATCTGTTCACATAATTATACATGGTGATAGTGACAGACAAGATTTAGAGACAGAATACAGACAGAAGAGTTTACACAAATGTCTGTACAACATTATACACAATTAGGAAGAGTGAGCATAGAGCTATAAGATAATGAACAGTGGATATACAGATATACAGTACAGTGGGAATACAGTTGATATACAGATATACAGTACAGTGGGAATACAGTTGGTATACAGATATACAGTACAGTGGGAATACAGTTGATATACAGATATACAGTACAGTGGGAATACAGTTGGTATACAGATATACAGTACAGTGGGAATACAGTTGATATACAGATATACAGTACAGTGGGAATACAGTTGGTATACAGATATACAGTACAGTGGGTATACAGTTGATATACAGATATACAGTACAGTGGGTATACAGTTGGTATACAGATATACAGTACAGTGGGAATACAGTTGATATACAGATATACAGTACAGTGGGTATACAGTTGGTATACAGATATACAGTACAGTGGGTATACAGTTGATATACAGATATACAGTACAGTGGGAATACAGTTGATATACAGATATACAGTACAGTGGGAATACAGTTGGTATACAGATATACAGTACAGTGGGTATACAGTTGATATACAGATATACAGTACAGTGGGAATACAGTTGATATACAGATATACAGTACAGTGGGAATACAGTTGATATACAGATATACAGTACAGTGGGAATACAGTTGGTATACAGATATACAGTACAGTGGGAATACAGTTGATATACAGATATACAGTACAGTGGGTATACAGTTGATATACAGATATACAGTACAGTGGGAATACAGTTGATATACAGATATACAGTACAGTGGGAATACAGTTGGTATACAGATATACAGTACAGTGGGAATACAGTTGATATACAGATATACAGTACAGTGGGAATACAGTTGGTATACAGATATACAGTACAGTGGGTATACAGTTGATATACAGATATACAGTACAGTGGGTATACAGTTGGTATACAGATATACAGTACAGTGGGAATACAGTTGATATACAGATATACAGTACAGTGGGAATACAGTTGGTATACATATATACAGTACAGTGAGAATACAGTTGATATACAGATATACAGTAGAGTGGGAATACAGTTGATATACAGATATACAGTACAGTGGGAATACAGTTGGTATACAGATATACAGTACAGTGGGAATACAGTTGATATACGGTGGATGTCCACATATACAGTACCAGTATAAATATATCTAAGAGAGATGAACAGAGTGGAGTAAATGTACAGACCACGTCAGTGGAGTAAATGTACAGATCAGATCTACAAAAAGAGCCAACAGAGACTGTATTTTCTAAAAAAGTTGGGTTCTTTTAATATAGACTGTACTATATTGACTCTGTTTTACAAATCCTTTATTGAGAGTATTTTAACTTTTTGTATTGTTTGTTGGTTTGGCAATGCCACTGTCAGTCAGAGAAACATGCTGAGAAGGATTATTACCACAGCAAGTAAGGTACTTGGAGTCAAACAGACAGGCCTGGATGAGATCTTTAAGGTCAGGGCCCTCCGTAAGGCTCACAAAATCATTTTAGACCCAAGTCACCCCCTGTACCTGGACTTTGAATTACTCCCCTCTGGGCGTAGGTATAGGGCACCCCTCAGTAGGAAAAATAGAACGAGACAATCATTTGTGCCAGGTGTGATATCCCTCTTAAATAGCTCGGGCAAATGTTCCCATTGACCCCGTAAGGCCAGCAGGCTAGTCTTTGTTTTAAATGTTTTAAATGTTTTATTTCTTATTTCTTATTTTTATTGGTGCGTGACTGTTATTGAAAGTTGTATTGTCAATCTTGTTTTGTATTTAACGCCACTTTAAATGTGTACATGACACTGCAACAAAATTTCCCCATGGGGACAATAAAGTAAGTAAGTAGAGTGCTAATGCAGTATAGTTCAGTTATTTAGTGTACAGTTCAGAGATGGCTTGATGTGGTGAGCAGCATAGAGTGTATAGTCCTTTAGTCTCTATGGACCAGATGGTAGTGTACAGTTCAGAGATGGCTTGATGTGGTGTGCAGCATAGAGTGTATAGTCCTTTAGTCTCTATGGGCCAGATGGTAGTGTACAGTTCAGAGATGGCTTGATGTGGTGAGCAGCATAGAGTGTATAGTCCTTTAGTCTCTATGGGCCAGATGGCCAGTTGGTGAGGGCTACAGCATGGGGAAAGAAACTGTTCAGATGGGGGTCTATAACATCCAATCACATAGGTTTACAGCAGCTGGCAGATGCAAATTCATCGCTACTAACTCAAACTTCCTTGGTTTAAATACAATTTCTGTAAAGATTAAAAAATATATATAATTTATAAATCATGAGCCTCATCTTGAAGAGTCACCTGCGACAGCAGTCATATGAATGCTGATCTGGGATCAGTTTAGCCTTTTAGATCATAATGAAACAGATTAAATGGACAGGGGGGACCTGATCCTAGATCAGCACTCCTCCTCTGGGAAACTGCATGTATGAAACCGAACACATAGTCGTAGTCTAGTTACAGCAGGTGTTTACTGCCATCTAGTGGAAGATACCAATAAAACACTTTATTATCAGGATGGGGAGACGGTTGAGCTGAAACTGAAAGTAAAGTTGTTCTTTTGTACAGGATACATTTTGAGACGACCGCGCCGAAAACACTATATGGAGAGAACTGAAAAATAAAGTAAGTATTTCTGAACAATAATCTGAACAATAGTCTATTCTAATTGACAGAGTAAGAGAATGAATACCTGGAATGAGATAGTACTAGTTAGTAGAACTGCTACTTGAGCTTAGTTGCTGACAGACAGCAGTTTTCAAAATGGAAACTAATTAGTAGGTCTACGTGTTATCAGCAAAACGTCTGGTAAAGATGGTGCAGGAGCGTTTCAATGATATGGTTTGATGTTTATCTCAGGGTTTCTCAATCCTTTTGTTCTTGGCCAGGATTTACCCACCTGATTCAACTAATCATCAAATATTTTAAGACAGTTTATTTGAAGACTGTTAACAATTATTATAGGCCTACAGTAAATCATATTTTGGAGAGAAAAAACACAACTAAACCTGGTTTGGAGTACATTATAAGTTTAGCTAAAATAATGTAAGAGATGTCCTGAAGAAGCACTATAAAAAAAATAGAATCAAGATTTAGCACAATGTCAGGAGTTACTGCAATCACATGCAACTGACTGTTAGCGCCACCCTCTGGTTACTATTGGTATATAAAGGGGTGAGGCCATGACTGCAGTTGAACTGAAAATAACAAAGTATCTGTACAGGGGCCATTTTGAGATGACAGAGCAGCTCATAGTTTAATCTCTAAACTGCAATGCAGTTTGAAAGTAAAGTGAGTATTTCAGGTTAATAATCTAGAATAAAGGGAACATTAGGAATTCACCAAACTAGTGTTGGAGTGCTGCTGGTCCATTCCTACCATGCAGAGCCTTTTCTGGCCCCAGGAAATATCACTTCTTATTTAGTGGAAAATGTGGATTCCAAAAGGCTTTAAATATAAAGTCAGGTGTCCTTTACCTTAAACTGGAGGCAAAAGAAACGCACACCTGTTTAGGAGAGGTGCTGGCTAGCAGAGTAGAACACCTGTTTAGGAGAGGTGCTGGGTAACAGAGTAGAACACCTGTTTAGGAGAGGTGCTGGCTAGCAGAGGAGAACACCTGTTTAGGAGAGGTGCTGGCTAACAGAGGAGAACACCTGTTTAGGAGAGGTGCTGGCTAACAGAGTAGAACACCTGTTTAGGAGAGGTGCTGGCTAACAGAGTAGAACACCTGTTTAGGAGAGGTGCTGGCTAGCAGAGGAGAACACCTGTTTAGGAGAGGTGCTGGCTAACAGAGGAGAACACCTGTTTAGGAGAGGTGCTGGGTAACAGAGTAGAACACCTGTTTAGGAGAGGTGCTGGGTAGCAGAGTAGAACATGTAGTGTATTAAAATTATGTCTTTGTTAAATGTTTTTCATGAAGAAATGGAAGGTTGATTGTTGCTATCAAGAGGGAAGGTTTTAGCGTGACGTCACATATGACAGACAGGAAGTGGGTTGTAAGATACGGGGATTGAACAGTAGAGGGAGCCATTCAACTCTTGGAAGGCTATATAAAGGGGGGAGCAACGACGGAGAGTTAGAATACAGCAAGATTCCTTTGGGTCTGGTTCTCCGGACATTGTGTCTGTACTTACGCTGGAACCTCGTGGTTTGAATAAAGGCCTTTGAACACGAGACAGCCTAAGCAGACTCCTTGATTGACGGTAACACCTACGAATAACCTACACTACAAACACCTGTTTAGGAGAGGTGCTGGGTAGCAGAGGAGAACACCTGTTTAGGAGAGGTGCTGGCTAGCAGAGGAGAACACCTGTTTAGGAGAGGTGCTGGGTAACAGAGGAGAACACCTGTTTAGGAGAGGTGCTGGGTAACAGAGGAGAACACCTGTTTAGGAGAGGTGCTGGGTAGCAGAGTAGAACACCTGTTTAGGAGAGGTGCTGGGTAACAGAGTAGAACACCTGTTTAGGAGAGGTGCTGGCTAACAGAGTAGAACACCTGTTTAGGAGAGGTGCTGGGTAGCAGAGTAGAACACCTGTTTAGGAGAGGTGCTGGCTAACAGAGTAGAACACCTGTTTAGGAGAGGTGCTGGGTAGCAGAGTAGAACACCTGTTTAGGAGAGGTGCTGGCTAACAGAGTAGAACACCTGTTTAGGAGAGGTGCTGGGTAACAGAGTAGAACACCTGTTTAGGAGAGGTGCTGGGTAGCAGAGTAGAACACCTGTTTAGGAAAGGTGCTGGCTAACAGAGGAGAACACCTGTTTAGGAGAGGTGCTGGGTAGCAGAGGAGAACACCTGTTTAGGAGAGGTGCTGGCTAACAGAGTAGAACACCTGTTTAGGAGAGGTGCTGGGTAGCAGAGGAGAACACCTGTTTAGGAGAGGTGCTGGCTAACAGAGGAGAACACTTGTAAAATAAAAGGAGAGTCTCACTCTGTGAGCTCAGATGAAATAATGTAATAACCTGATAACCAATGTTTCGATAGACAGCGGTCTTCATCATTTACCTTAAAAATACAAAAATATGGATCCTGAAAGGGAATTTGATGCATTTTCATATGGTTAATGTCGACTTTGCTTATGGAAAACCATATCATGCTAAGGTTTTTAAACTCAGTTCTTGGGTTTCGCGAGTGGAAATTTGACATTTTGAAAATGGAAGTTATGGAACTCCATCATGTGCTTCTGTTATGAGAAAAACTCCACAATGAAACAGACATTAAATGTGGAGAATGATAGATCTGTTGGCCATTAAATAGCCTATTAATTTATACAGTGAGGGAAAAAAGTATTTGATCCCCTGCTGATTTTGTACGTTTGCCCACTGACAAAGAAATGATCAGTCTATAATTTTAATGGTAGGTTTATTTGAACAGTGAGAAAAAATCCAGAAAAAACGCATGTCAAAAATGTTATAAATTGATTTTCATTTTAATGAGGGAAATAAGTATTTGACCCCCTCTCAATTAGAAAGATTTCTGCTTCCCAGGTGTCTTTTATACAGGTAACGAGCTGAGATTAGGAGCACACTCTTAAAGGGAGTGCTCCTAATCTCAGCTTGTTACCTGTATAAAAGACACCTGTCCACAGAAGCAATCAATCAATCAGATTCCAAACTCTCCACCATGGCCAAGACCAAAGAGCTCTCCAAGGATGTCAGGGACAAGATTGTAGACCTACACAAGGCAGGAATGGGCTACAAGACCATCGCCAAGCAGCTTGGTAAGAAGGTGACAACAGTTGGGGCGATTATTCGCAAATGGAAGAAACACAAAATAACTGTAAATCTCCCTCGGCCTGGGGCTCCATGCAAGATCTCACCTTGTGGAGTTGCAATGCGGTGAGGAATCAGCCCAGAACTACACGGGAGGATCTTGTCAATGATCTCAAAGCAGCTGGGACCATAGTCACCAAGAAAACAATTGGTAACACACTACGCCGTGAAGGACTGAAATCCTGCAGCGCCCGCAAGGTCCCCCTGCCCAAGAAAGCACATATACAGGCCTGTCTGAAGTTTGCCAATGAACATATGAATGATTCAGAGGAGAACTGGGTGAAAGTGTTGTGGTCAGATGAGACCAAAATCGAGCTCTTTGGCATCAACTCAATTCGCCGTGTTTGGAGGAGGAGGAATGCTGCCTATGACCGTAAGAACACCATCCCCACCATCAAACATGGAGGTGGAAACATTATGCTTTGGGGGTGTTTTTCTGCTAAGGGGACAGGACAACTTCACCGCATCAAAGGGACGATGGACGGGGCCATGTACCATCAAATCTTGGGTGAGAACCTCCTTCCCTCAGCCAGGGCATTGAAAATGGGTCGTGGATGGGTATTCCAGCATGACAATGACCCAAAACACACGGCCAAGGCAACAAAGGAGTGGCTCAAGAAGAAGCACATTAAGTTCCTGGAGTGGCCTAGCCAGTCTCCAGACCTTAATCCCATAGAAAATCTGTGGAGGGAGCTGAAGGTTCGAGTTGCCAAATGTCAGCCTCGAAACCTTAATGACTTGGAGAAGATCTGCAAAGAGGAGTGGGACAAAATCCCTCCTGAGATGTGAGCAAACCTGGTGGCCAACTACAAGAAACATCTGACCTCTGTGATTGCCAACAAGGGTTTTGCCTATCAAGTACTAAGTCATGTTTTGCAGAGGGGTCAAATACTTATTTCCCTCATTAAAATACAAATCAATTTATAACATTTTTGACATGTGTTTTTCTGGATTATTTTGTTGTTATTCTGTCTCTCACTGTTCAAATAAACCTACTATTAAAATTATAGACTGATCATGTCTTTGTCAGTGGGAAAACGTACAAAATCAGCAGGGGATCAAATACTTTTTTCCCCCACTGTATGCCTGTCTAGGCTACTGTAGTCTACCATTATATACTATAAATATGTTGAAATGACTGGAGTCGTTGCAAATCATTTTGTGCCACTTGTGTAGCCAACCTGGAGCTGGCAAACAGATGTAATAAATAGCCTTTAACTTCAGTTTATTGTTGTTGTAGCCTTGTGTTATTATGTAATTATTAATGGCCGTGTTTAGTTCATTCAATTGGAAGTTATCAAGTGTCACCATGGTCACAGTTCTATTGCAATTGCTGATCAGATGTTAGAATGCATTAGATTGAAGGTAACAGTCAGCCAGATTAGGCTACAGGTAAAAAAATAATCTGGCTGTTGTTGACAAGCATGGACCTATTCAGTTAATATCCATATTATTAATATTTGATTCATTGATTGAAATTACGACCCCATCCTCAGTAGCCTATTCCAGCAGGCTACTGGGCAACAGAAGCACTTCCTACCTCAACATCGTCTTGCTGTTCATGTTAAATAAAATAATCTGTCAATTTGAACTAAGCAAGCTGCTAAATCATTCAGCTTACATCTTGCCTACATGTTGCCCAGGCTACTGGAGGCTGTCTGAAATAAGATGTAGGCCTATCAGGGGCTATGTTTTGGCCTAGTTTTCAGGCCTTGTGGGGGCGGGTTTTGAGTAGTCATTGGGCTAGAAAAAGTAATTGCATTAAATCACCTGACTGTTTGGATGTGTCTGTTAGGGGTGGGCGATATGAACAAAAATTCATATCACGATATTTTCCACTGTCCAGACGATAACGATATAATATAACGATATACTGTAAAAAATGTTTTTACATTTTATGAGCCTTCAAAGTTAATAAATTACTAAATATTGCTTTTAACCTTATAGAAACAGAAAGGGGGCATTGCACATTTGTAAAAGTAGTAGTAGTAGTATTTGTTTTACTTCTGTGGTAAACCTGTGCAAACATGAAACATAAAGGTATGAGTTAAATAAATATGCAATAACATTTAATAAAAAAATATTTAGTACTCAGGATGTAAACTTTTTCCTGCCAAATATAAGTGCAGTCTTTTTACAGCATAACACCGGTCATTATGAATTCAACTTGTAAACCTTTTCAAATTAACTTCAAGCATTAACCAGACAGTCTGTATGTTTCTCAGTTCAGCATGTAACAAGTCACTGCCTCCCTCTTCACAAGTTCTGTGCCAGGAACACCAGCCTATTGACACTTTCTGGCTTCAAAGTTGCCCTGTGGCATGTGATCACATTGCCCCCATTGCTAAATGCTCTCTCAGAAGGCAAACTTGTGGCAGAGATGCATAAGTATTTCTTTGTCAGACAACTCAATTGTGGGAAGTTGGATGCGTGAACTCGCCACCACTCCAAAGGATCAGCCTCACTATCTGCTGCCATCATCAGAGTGTAGCTGTCCAGCTCTTGCTCGATGACCTGTCTCTGGGTTCTTAAGGCAGGTGCACTACTAGTTTTCTTAAAGAAGCTCCCAAGGCTCTTCTCGGACTTCTTTGCTGATTGTGGCACAGTGGCAGCTTCTTTCTCTCTCCCACTCTGGTCCTCTTCAAAAGAGAAGTCTCCCACGGCTGTGTTCCCTACCAGGAGGGCGTCTGTCTCGGAGGCAGCTCTCACCTTCACCTCCACCAGCTTCTCAGTGGTCATGTAGGTGGTCTTGAACCTTGGGTCCAGAAAGGTAGCCATGGTGAGCAGCTCATCTGTTTCAGGGTCGGTGTATTTGTCATTCAGGTAATTGAGGACCCTCATCTTAATCTCTGCGGTCAGTTTGGCTTCGCCCTCATTTGAATTCAGAACCTCCATGTTGAACAAACGGCTTCAGATAGGACACACTCACATATGTCTCTCCTGACAGGGCATCTGTGAAATCCTGGAGGGGCTTAAGTGCTGCCGTGATAGATTCAAAGACCTCAATGTCTTCCCAGGAGGGTGCAAGGTGCTGTGTTTTTTTGTCTGCTGCCAGGACTTGTGTGATGGTCTTTTCCTGCTCCAGGACTTTCCATCATCTGCAGTCGAGATCCCCACCTTGTTGGGGATTCCGTGATGAGCTTGTGGAGGGGCAGGCTCAGTTTATCCTGTGCACTTGTCAGGGCCTTCTGCTTCTTCCAACTATAGGAAAATGTGCTGACCACTTTCTTGCACACTCCTGTGGCCCGGGAAACCCGAGGTTCATTTTGGACACTCCTCTCTGCAAAATAAAAAGGTGAAAAATAACTACATATGAATCACAATTATTCAATAGAAATAACATAGCATCTGCTGTAATTACAACAATTTACAGCATGGACACTGGACATGATTACAAATGAAATCCATCTATAGATTTACAACTGTTGTGATTAAGAGAGCTATGTTGCTTTAGAAAACGGGATCATTTATTGAGTAGGCTATTTATTATTGAAAGAGAGAGGTTAGATGAATATATTGAAACCATTGGCTAATGTATCAATTATAAATAAAAGCAATGTAATCCATGTAATGTTTGGATATTGCACACATTTACAAATTACAGATATTCTAGATTTGCATAGCTGTATATATCCGGCTTAACGTATAAGTAGGACCAGGCAGTGTAGTCAGCTCTAACTTTAAACAGAGGAGATAAGGAATACAATAGTTACTCTGCATTTTATGTTGTTGTTTTTAAGTGACGTTATTTTTCTGTGTTTTGGACGTTGAAACTTACCAATAGCAATGTGTAGCCTGTGTCTGAAACACCCTAGTCTTGTCCATTTGTTCAGCTCCAATGCTTTGTCGATGCTTTGTCGGTAGTCATACATACTTGACGCGACTCTTTCAACCCCCAGGATGAAAGTGCCTCCCTCAGCCCAGCTGCAATTATTTCTCCGGTGTGGTCGTCTGGGAAATAAGACGCCTGAAGGCATTTGCTTTGCAGCTTCCAGTTGTCGTCAATGTAATGAATCGTAAGGATAATGTATGGCTCTGTGGTCCCGCTTGACGTCGGCAGTGGTAGAGAAGAATGCAGCGTTACGGATTTCGTTGGCAAATCTGTCCCGACATTCTGTGTAGAGTTCTGGCAGACATGTTTTGCTGAAGTATTTACGGCTCCGGATCTTGTATCTAGAGTTCGAATCAACTTTCTGAAACCGTCTTTCTCCACAGTTTGAATTAGTTCCATGTCTTTCGCTATGTGATACGTAATTGCACTCGTTATCTCATTCCACTTATTGCTCTTCTTGTCAGTTCCAAACGACAGAGGATGCCCCCTTTTTTCGAACCAATTCTTCGTCGTCCTGCAAATCAACCTCAATAGCGTTATTTTCCTCACTCTTCAGTCATCCTCAATGCTTGATTTTCTGACACCTTCTTCTTCTTCAGTGGGGTTTATCGGCAGTTGGCATCCAACGTTATGGTGCATTACCGCCACCTACCGTACTGGAGTGTGGGCCAGCGACATGGATACACTAAATCTTACCTGCCAACCCCGTTTCTCTTAAAAAAGATAACAAAATATTTGAGACTATATCTAATGACGTTCTACTCAATATACTCTTTAAACTAATTTCCTGTATCCCCTTCTCCCTCATACTAAATCTCATCCTCTCTCTTTCCCTCTGATACTGCCCACACTGTAGCAATACATGCTCCACAGTCTCTGTTTCCTGACAATAATCACACTTTCCTGATGGATGCTTTCCTATCACGTTTAATGTCTTATTCAACTGGCTGTGTCCCACCCTTAATCTTGTAAAAATAGCCTCCTCTCTTCTGTCCCTTCCTGCCATCTCCCCTCCCCGACTTTCCTCTGTACTTGAAATAAATGCCTTCCCTTATTATTTCCATTCCACTGCTCCTGCCATCTCTGCACCATCACTGTATATTTCAGTCTTTTTGCCTCTGCCTTGCTCATTGAAACTTCAACATCAACATCCCCACTACTAAGTGCTTGTTTAGCCTGTTCATCTACTGCCTCGTTCCCCTCCACCCCCACATGAGCTGGAACCCATGTAAATCTTATCTGAATACCCATCTGTTTAATCCTGCAATTGGTTTGTAGCACCTCATAAAGCAGGTCTTGTCTGCTACGTGAGCTAAATGACTGGAGACTCATTAACACTGCACATGAATCAGAGCAAATAACATTTTCTGACACCTTTGCTAACGAAAGGAGTTTACTTCACTAAATGTTAGTTTACTCTGCAGTTGCGCATGCTTGTTTGTTGACTTTGATTGGCAGGCAGATCGCGTGTAACGTCCATGCTTCTAGTTTTTTCTTTGCTAAAAAAGGCTATGTTTCTAGTAAAATAAACAATTTGAACTAGCCCACTAGGCTGTATCACTCGACATACATTTTGAACGAAACAAAAACGCCTTATTTCATACATTAATTTATCATGATATGCACGATATGGCAAAATCCATATCATGGCACAACGTCATACCGGTATTCACATTCATACTGGTATACCGCCCACCCCTAGTGTCTGTTAGTTAATGTTTTATTTCTAAGAGATCATGAATAAAAGAGAACAATTGACATTCAATAATTAGTTGTCACTGTGTTCACCACAACAAACATGCTTGATCTCATGTTTAGGGGTCAGTGCTCAAATGGGTCTCTCTGGATCGAGAGAGGAGGAGGGCCCTGCCTCTAAAATGAGTCTCTCTGGGGAGAGAGAGGAGGGGGGCCCTGCCTCTAAAATGAGTCTCTCTGGGGAGAGAGAGGAGGGGGGCCCTGCCTCTAAAATGAGTCTCTCTGGGGAGAGAGAGGAAGGGGTCCCTGCCTCTAAAATGAGTCTCTCTGGGGAGAGAGAGGAGGAGGGCCCTGCCTCTAAAATTAGTCTCTCTGGGGAACATGACACCAAAACTAAGAGGTGAGCTGAAAATATTGTTTAAGAATTTATATTAGAAAATGCTATATAGGAGAAAAGAAAATCACATTTGTGTTTTTTCATCAGAAATGATTACTAATGGGTACCTTCAATATAACTATTGTAGATTTGAGATGTGATTTAAAACCATTGTTTAGCTGGAATGTAATGTTCGTATCCTGTATATTTGACTGTGATACGTGGTTGTCTCACCTAGCTACCTTAAGATGAATGCATTTTCAGATGCCATATCTTAATTTGACCCTGTTTCTCACAGCAGGAACATAATCCTGCAGCAATAGCAAATGTGTATTTTTAGGTGGATTATAATTAAGGGATATTTTCTGTAGGGGTTCATACATTTTTCATCAGGGAAAATCAAGTCTGACATTTTAAAGTGGAAATGACCCACTTTAGACACCTTTATAAAGCCTTGTAGTGGTTTAATAATTTATTTAAACATTAAAAGCTAATTTACCAACATTTCTGAAAATGGATATATAGCGTTTTGGAATGAAACTCTTGTTTCCCCATCTGAACTCAGAGTAGATGAGAGTTGTAATGTTTGTCTCTGTTGTGTTGAAGTCCAATCAAGCAGGAGAGACCAGCCTCCCCTGTACCCAGCTGTGTGTCCATGAAGAGTGACTGGTCTATGGCTGAACCTATAGTGTTCAGAGAGAGAGACTTTTCTGCTGAACAAAGGTAAGAAGAACTCATGGGTCATGGTCAGTGAGTTAAACAACACTGTCTCTAGTCATTTCTCCTCTCCCATTTTCCCATTTCTTTTTGTTGTTTTCATAATCCATAGGCTAAACCTTTTTTCCATTTTCATAGTCCTGAAACAATATTAAACAAACACAACATTCCCTCCCTGTGTGTGTGTGTGTGTGTGAATGTGTGTGTGTGTGTGTGTGTGTGTGTGTGTGTGTGTGTGTGTGTGTGTGTGTGTGCACTCCCTGGATGAGGAGATGTAATCTCTATCCTGATTGCCTAGTCACTTTTACCCCTACCTACATGTACATATTACCTCAATTACCTCAACTACCTGGTACCCCTGCACGTTGACTCAGTACTGGTACTCCTTGTATATAGTCTAGTTATTACCTCAACTACCTGGTACCCCTGCACATTGACTCAGTACTGGTACTCCTTTTAGCCTCATTATTGTTATTTTATTATGTTACTATTTCCTTTTTTTATTTAGCTAATTTTTGTTACTTTTTAACTAAATTGTTGGGAAAGGGCTCGTAAGTAAGCATTTCACGGTAAAGTGTACCACTGTTGTATTCGGCGCATGTGACATACAATTTCATTTGATTGAATTTGAAGGTCATGCGTAAAAACATGTCATCAGGTCGAGCAGTCGTCTCATGCCGAACGGTCGTCTCAGGCCGAACTGCACATGTGCAGGCCGTCAAATCAAAGGCACTCCTTCCATATAAAGTTGTTTTTGATTAACATGAAAACGTGTCAGTTTGTCACTTTCACAAGGTTGAAGTAATAATGTGTTCAATTACTAAAGACAGAACATTTATAAAATGAACAAATCAATCAATCCAAATTAGATTTGTCACATGCTCCTAATACAACAGGTGTAGACCTTACTGTGAAATGCTTACTTACGAGCCCTCAACCAACAATGCTGAGTAAAACATTTTTTTACTAACAACTAAGGAAGTCATTTTTACTTCTTTGACTTCTCAAACCCTAAACCCTGGCCTGGTCTGCTTCATATGCGTACCACAATTATATATTTTTTTACATCAGCAGTTGTCACAAAGTGCTTGTATAGAAACCCAGTCTAAAACCACAAAGAGCAAGCAATGTAGATGTAGAAGCACAGTGGCTAGGAAAAACTCCCTAGAAAGGCAGGAACCTAGGAAGAAACTTAGAGAGGAACCAGGCTCTGAGGGGAGGCCAGTCCTCTTCTGGCTGTGCTGGGGGGAGATTATAAGAGTACATGGCCATTAAGGCCAGATCGTTCTTCAAGATTTTTAAATGTTCATAGATGACCAGCAGGGTCAAATAATAATCACTGTGGTTATAGAGGGTGCAATACGTCAGCACCTCAGGAGTAAATGTCATTTGGCTTTTCATAGCCGAGCATTCAGAGGTCAAGACAGCAGGTGTGGTAGAGAGAGAGAGAGGGTCGAAACAGCAGGTTCGGGACAAGGTCGCACGTCCGGTGAACAGGTCAGAGTTCCATATCCGCAGGCAGACCAGTAGAAACTGGATCAGCAGCATGACAAGGTATCACGTCCGGTGGAGCATGAATCGATACTGATAGGATCGAAAGAAGGGGAGTGCTGCTCTCTGATAAGTTTTCTCCATTAAAATCTTTCCATAACATTATAAATATTTCACAATGCTGACCATGGATCAGCTTCTAGAAAGATATTACTACCTACGGCTGTAAATATTGAGGTAGTTTATTCTTATGCTTACACAATAAAAATGCACTAAATCACAGATTTGGCACATCATTGGGCACATGTTAGGCTACACATCATGAAATAAATTGAGACAAATTACAGACAGTAGCCTACAAGTAGCAAAATAGAACTAAATATATTGAACATGGAATATATTCCAATATGATTGAAATAGGCCTATAGCCTACTGTTTATATTTTAATACAGTCATCTCTGTTTTCATTTGAAGCAAATGTGTGTACTTCCCTTGTTTGAATCAATTGCAAAGACATTGGCAACTTTGTATTTGTAGTCAACTTTGTTCTGAATTTATCTGCGGTCACAAAGAGACGGATAAACCATGTGATTCTATGTTTAGCGGAGATCTTCTGTGTATAAAGTGACGGGGGAGGGCAAAAAAGCATCTAACGAGGCACTTGGCTGTTCTACAAGTGGTCTGAGGCAGGAGTTAGAATATGAGCGTTTTCAAGTGCAACGTTAATAACGATGGTTTTGGGAAACAGCTCAGAGATTTAACAATGCTCCTACGAAGGTTCTAACGATTAACTTGGCCTTAAGATGCTTTTGGGATACCAGGCCCTGGACAAAAACATCTGCTAAATGACTAAAATGTAAAATGTAAATGTTTTACATACAGATCTCATATTACTGTATTGAATTATTATTTATAATATTTAAATATTGATGTCACAAGTGTATCATTTGTACAGTTCTTTATTAAAAATGTAGTTATTTGTTACATTTAACTGTGTAAAATCTATTAGTGCTACTTATTTCTCTGAGAGTTAATTAGATATATAGCATTTTGCAAACAAATGAAATGATGCCATTAAGTGATTGATTTTAATCAAATACATGTCTGTCATTGAACAACACCATGCCATGATTAGCTAGTGAAAAAACACAACCATTTATTTGATAATTTATTTAAACAATAGAAGCTAATTTACGAACATTTCTGAAAATGGATATATAGCGTTTTGGAATGAAACTCTTCTTATGTTTCCCCATCTGAGCTCAGAGTAGATGCGAGACGTAATGTTTGTCTCTGTTGTGTTGAAGCCCAATCAAGCAGGAGAGACCAGCCTCCCCTGTACCCAGCTGTGTGTCCATGAAGAGTGACCGGTCTATGGGTGTTCCTATATCCTTTAGAGAGGGAGACTTTTCTACTGAACAAAGGTAAGAAGAACTCATGGGTCATGGTCAGTGAGTTAAACAACACTGTCTCTAGTCATTTCTCCTCTCCCATTTTCCCATTTCTTTTTGTTGTTTTCATAATCCATAGGCTAATCCTTTTTTCAATTTTCATAGTCGTAAAACAATATTAAACCAACACTACATTCCCTCCCTGTGTGTGTGTGTGTGTGTGTGTGTGTGTGCACTCCCTGGATGAGGAAATGTAATCTCATGTTTTGTCCACAGAAACCAACAGGAGAGATCAGAGTCAGAGATTCTCAGTGGTCAGTCTTCCCAGAGTCATCAAACAGACCTGGTCTCCATATTCAGTGTATGTGGTCCTGTTATGTACATTTGTTTTTGTTTACCTCAAGTAAAGTTGATCTGTCAATCATTCATTAATGTGTTAATGAGAAAGCATTTTGTCTCTTGCTTAACTTATTGACTTTATTTATTTCAGTTGCTTGAAGAGAATATTATGACATTTGTGAAGAACGAGCTGAAGATGTTCAAGAGGATTCTTAGTCCAGAACTGCCAGAAGGCTTTGAGAGTCAGAAGCAGGATAAGGAAGTGGTGGATGCTGAAGATGAGAAGCAGGAGAGCAGTGCCAGAGAGGGGGCTCTGAAGATCACACTGCACGTCCTGAGGAAAATGAACCAGAAGGAGCTTGCTGACACACTGGAGAAAAGTAAGAGCTGTCTGCCTCATGTTGAATGCTGTTTTAGAACATTTAAAAGCTGTAGCTAAAGTACAGCTAAAGTAGCTGTGTAACTAAATGATATTGTAGCAGCCTTAACACAACACCTAGTGACCTCATCAAGTAGCAGCAGGGATGTGTTGTGTTGATTAATTTAGACAGAGAGAAGAGGAGAGACAGAGGAGAGAGAGAGAGAGAGAGAGAGAGAACATTATTAATGCCATCAATAATACCAATAATGATATAAATCAGTCACACCAGTGTGTAATGCATTATGAAAACATTTACAGATTTATACAGACAAGAGAATAAATGATTATAATTTAAACTTTATAAGACAGTCGTACAATACTGTAGGCATTAAAACAGATGTAATATTAATATCCTCTGTGTTATTTCTAGATTCAGATGAGCGTGCTGTGATTCTTCAACGTGAACTCAAATCTAATCTAAAGAAGAAGTTTCAATGTGTATTTGAGGGGATCGCTAAACAAGGAAACCCAACACTTCTCAATAAGATCTACACAGAGCTCTACATCACAGAGGGTGGAACAGGAGAGGTCAATAATGAACATGAGCTGAGACAGATTGAGACAACAACCAGGAAACAAGCAAGACCAGAGACTGCAATCAAATGTAACGACATCTTCAAACCATTAACTGGACAAGACAAACGTATCAGAACTGTGCTGACAAAGGGAGTCGCTGGCATCGGAAAAACAGTCTCTGTGCAGAAGTTAATTCTGGACTGGGCTGAAGGAAAAGCAAATCAGGATGTCCAATTTGTATTTTCATTCCCTTTTCGGGAGCTGAATTTGATGAAAGGTGAAAAACACACTTTGATTGAACTTCTCAATCACTTCTCAATCGAAACCAAAGAATCAAGAATCTCCAACTACGACAAGTACAAAGTTCTGTTCATCTTTGATGGTCTGGATGAGTGCCGACTGCCCCTAGACTTCCAGAAGAACAAGATTTGTTTTGACGTCACAGAGTCAACCTCAGTGGATGTTCTGCTGACAAATCTCATCAAGGGAAATCTGCTTCCCTCTGCTCTCCTCTGGATAACTACCCGACCTGCAGCAGCCAATAAGATCCCTTCAGTGTGTGTTGACCAGGTGACAGAGGTACGAGGGTTCAATGACCCACAGAAGGAGGAGTACTTCAGGAAGAGATTCAGTGATGAGGACCTGGCCAGCAGAATCATCTCACACATAAAGACATCAAGGAGCCTCCACATCATGTGCCACATTCCAGTCTTCTGTTGGATTTCTGCAACAGTCCTTGAACACATGTTGACTACAGACAAGAGAGAAGAGATGCCCAAGACTCTGACTGAGATGTACTCACACCTTGTGGTGTTTCATACCAAACAGAAGAATGAAAAGTATCTTGGGAAAGAAGAGACAGTTCCACACTGGAATAAAGAGAGCATTCTGTCACTGGGAAAACTGGCTTTTCAACAGCTTATGAATGGCAATCTGATTTTCTATGAAGAAGACCTGAAAGAGGCTGGCATTGATGTCAATGAAGCCTCTGTGTACTCAGGATTGTGCACGCAGATCTTTAAAGAGGAATGTGGGCTGTACCAGGACAAGGTGTACTGCTTCGTGCATCTGAGCATTCAGGAGTTTCTGGCTGCTGTATATGTGTTCCTCTCATTCATCAACAACAATGAGAATCTAATGGCCGAACCGCAAGTTACTGAAGTTACTGTCTACAAGAGTGCTGTGGATAAAGCCTTACAAAGTGAGACGGGAAACCTGGACCTTTTCCTCCGCTTCCTTCTGGGCCTCTCACTGGAGTCCAATCAGAAGCACTTACGAGGTCTACTGACAAAGACAAGAAGCAGCTCACAGAGCCATGAAGAAACAGTCAAGTACATCAAGGAGAAGATCAGGGAGAATCCCTCTCCAGAGAGGTGCATCAATCTGTTCCACTGTCTGAATGAACTGAATGACCATTCTCTAGTGGAGGAGATCCAACGCTACCTGAGATCAGGAAGTCTCTCAGAAGTCAAACTGTCACCTGCACAGTGGTCAGCTCTCGTCTTTGTGTTGCTGACTTCAGAAAAGGAGCTGGATGTGTTTGACCCGAAGAAATACTCCAGATCAGAGGAAGGTCTTCTGAGGCTGCTGCCAGTGGTCAAAGCCTCCAGAGCTGCTCTGTGAGTACATAAAATGACATTTAAGTACTAATCATCAGGAAGAAATATTCAGTTTAGAGAAAAATATATATTATAATATGTATATAATATATTATATTATATTGAAAAACTTACTGAATCAATGCATTGATGTTCACATTAGTATAACAATATGACCATGCAATTCTAGGAGACGGAAGATTAATCTATATGTTGTTTAAGAGAATAAACCAAAATGAATCTGCCATTGTCCTTCTACACTACTGGTGTTAAATTAACAGTGTGTTTGTGAAATCATGATGATGTCTTTGCAGGCTGTCATTCTGTGGACTCACAGAGAAAGGCTGTGCTTCTCTGGTCTCAGCTCTGAAGTCAAACCCCTCACACCTGAGAGAGCTGGATCTGAGTAACAATGTCATGAAGGATACAGGAGTGAAGCTGCTCTCTGCTGTCCTGGCGAATCCCCACTGTAAACTGGAGACTCTGAGGTCAGTATTCCTGTAGTTGGTCAACAAGTGATAACTGTTCACCAGATCCACATGTGTTTACCAGGCACACATAGTCCACACCATATGTGTTTGGACAGTGAAGCTTACAGTTTTACATTTGGTGCTATGCTCCAGCATTTTGGATTTCAGAATGAATGTTTCATTATAGAATGTCACCTTTTATTTGATGTTAATGGTGAGAGGTTAGCATGTTTTGTTGTAGCCTCTGTAACTTTCTCACTCATTATTATTCATGATCCATTCATGATCTTTCTCAATCATGGCATCATTAGGATTCATTCAGTAGTGTTTAGAAACATGTTATCTACTCACAGAAAGGAAATTACTCAACACCAAAGAATAGCAGTGTGGTTTTAATATGATTTGACTCTTTGCAGGCTGTCAGGCTGTCTAGTCACAGAGGAAGGCTGTGCTTCTCTGGTCTCAGCTCTGAAGTCAAACCCCTCACACCTGAGAGAGCTGGATCTGAGTAACAATGACCTGAAGGATTCAGGAGTGAAGCTGCTCTCTGCTGGACTGGGGAATCCCCACTGTAAACTGGAGACTCTGAGGTCAGTATTCCTGTATCACTCAATGAACACACACTCATTGGACACACACACAAGGATTAATTTAGTAGT
The DNA here is from genome assembly GCF_964263955.1 of Coregonus lavaretus. Lineage (NCBI taxonomy): Eukaryota > Metazoa > Chordata > Actinopteri > Salmoniformes > Salmonidae > Coregonus > Coregonus lavaretus. The sequence goes on from NC_139989.1 coordinate 84,076,411, forward strand.
GTTTAGAAACATGTTATCTACTGTTAATAATGATACATTAATTCATGTATATACAGTACCAGTCAAAAGTTTGGACACACCTACTCATTCAAGGGTTTGTCTTTATTTTTTCCATTGGAGAATAACAGTGAAGACATCAAAACTATGGAATAACACATATGGAATCATGTAGTAACCAAAAAAGTGTTAAACAAATGAAAATATATTTTATATTTGAAATTCTTCAAATAGCCACGCTTTGTCTTGATGACAGCTTTGCACACTCTTGGCATTCTCTCAACCAGCTTCACCTGGAATACAGTTCCCACATATGCTGAGCACTTGTTGGCTGCTTTTCCTTCACTCTGCCGTCCGACTCATCCCAAACCATCTCAATTGGGTTGAGGTCGGGTGATTATGGAGGCCAGGTCATCTGATGCAGCACTCAATCCCTCTCCTTACACAGCCTGGAAGTGTGTTGGGTCATTGTCCTGTTGAAAAACAAATGATAGTCCCACTAAGCCCAAATTAGATGGGATGGTGTATTGCTGCAGAATGCTGTGGTAGCCATGCTGGTTAAGTGTGCCTTGAATTCTAAATAAATCACAGACAGTGTCACCAGCAAAGCACCCCGACACCATAACACCTCCTCCTCCATGCTTTACGGTGGGAACTACACATGCCGAGATCATCCTTTCACCAACACCGCTTCTCACAAAAACACGGCGGTTGGAACCAAAAATCTTAAATTTGGACTCCAGGCCAAAGGACAAATGTCCACCTGTGTAATGTCCATTGCTCGTGATTCTTGGCCCAAGCAAGTCTCTTCTTCTTATTGGTGTCCTTTAGTAGTGGTTTCTTTGCAGCAATTCAACCATGAAAGCCTGATTCACACAGTCACCTCTGAACAGTTGATGTTGAGCTGTGACTTGAACTCTGTGAAAAATTTATTTGGGCTGCAATTTCTGAGGCTGGTAACTCTAATGAACGTATCCTCTGCAGCAGAGTTAACTCTGGGTCTTCCATTCCTGTGGCGGTCCTCATGAGAGCCAGTTTCATCATAGTGCTTGATTGTTTTTTGCGACTGCACTTGAAGAAACTTTCAAAGTTGTTGAAATGTTCTGTATTGACTGGCCGTCATGTCTTAAAGTAATGATGGACTGTCATTTCTCTTTGCTTATTTGAGATGTTCTTGCCATAATATGGACTTGGTCTTTTGCCAAATAGGGCTATCTTCTGTATACCACCCCTACCTTGTCACAACACAACTGATTGGCTCAAACACATTAAGAAGGAAATAAATTCAACAAATTAACTTTTAAGAAGGCACACCTGTTAATTGAAATGCATTCCAGGTGACTACCTCATGAAGCTGGTTGAGAGAATGCCAAGAGTGTGCAATGCTGTCATCAAGGCAAAGGGTGGCTGTTTGAAGAATCTCAAATATAAAATATATTTGGATTAATTTAACACTTTTTTGGTTACTACATGATTCCATATGTGTTATATCATAGTTTTGATGTCTTCACTATTATTCTACAATGTAAAAAATAGTAAAAATAAAGAAAAACCCTTGAATGTGTAGGTGTGTTCAAACTTTTGACTGGTAGTAGTGTGTATATATACATATATGAATAGATATGGCAGGTTTCAGGACTCTGATGTATCTGAAATTGTTGAAAGAATATCTTTTCACACCAAAGAATAGCAGTGTGATTTTAATATGATTGTACTTTTGCAGGCTGTCACGCTGTCTAGTCACAGAGGAAGGATGTGCTTCTCTGGTCTCAGCTCTGAAGTCAAACCCCTCACACATGAGAGAGCTGGATCTGAGTAACAATGACCTGAAGGATTCAGGAGTGAAGCTGCTCTCTGCTGTCCTGGGGAATCCCCACTGTAAACTGGAGACTCTGAGGTCAGTATTCCTGTAGTTGGTCAACAAGTGATAACTGTTCACCAGATCCACATGTGTTTACCAGGTACACTTAGACCACACCATATGTGTTTGGACAGTGAAGCTTACAGTTTTACATTTGGTGCTATGCTCCAGCATTTTGGATTTGAGATAGAATGTTTCATATTAGGTGACAGTATATAATGTCACCTTTTATTTGAGAGTATTTTCATACATATCTGTGTTACTGTTTAAAAAATGAAATGAAGCACTTTACGTATCTAGTTCTCCCATTTGAAAAAGTCGTAATAATTTGGACATATTCACTTATATTGTATTAAAGTAGTCATAAGTTTAGTATTTGGTCCCATATTCCTTACCCACAGTGATTACATCAAGCTTGTGATTCTACAAACGTGTTGAATACATTTGCAGTTTGTCTTGGTTTTGTTATAGATTATGTTTTTCCCAATAGAAACTGAATTGTGAATAATGTCCTGTCATTTTGGAGTCACTTCACTTGTATTGTCAGTAAGAATAGAAGATGTTTCTCAACACTTCTACATTCATGTGGATGATACTATGATTATGAATAATCATGAATGAATCATGAATGATGATGAATGAGAAAGTTACAGAGGCACAAGGATCATACCCCCTCTGTTATTGGTAATGGTGAGAGGTTAGCATGTTTTGTTGTAGCCTCTGTAACTTTCTCATTCATTATTATTCATGATTCAGTCATTATTTTTCTTAATCATGTCATCGTCAGGATTGATTTAGTAGTGTTTAGAAACCTGTTATTGATACACTGATACTGCTTTTTAAACTGGTCTGGTCAGTACTCAAATATTTGTAATAAGCATTTTTTTATCTACAAGCAATACTTTGATAATTAGTCATTTCTAATAATGATACATTCATTAATGAATAGATATGGCAGGTTTCAGGACACTGATTCATCTGAACATTTTGAAAAAATATACTGCCACTATTTTCACCACCAAAGAATAGCAGTGGTTAGCAGGAGGAACTTCTGGATGCAATTAAAGACTTTAAGTCCGGAAAAACCTTTTTTGATATACTAAGAGGACCGTTATTAGCATGTTTTAACCACTCCTATGTAAATGGTAGATTATCTGACACTCAAGAAGAAGGTCTGATCTCATTATTACTGAAACAGGATACAAGTGGAAAATATAAAGATCCAGTCCATTTACAAAATTGGAGGCCCCTTACACTTCAGTGTTGTGATGCAAAAATCCTACCAAAATGTATAGCGCATAGAATTAAAAAGGTATTGTCGGATATTATTCATTCTAATCAGACAGGCTTTTTACATGGAAGATACATTGGAGATAATATAAGGCAAGTATTGGAAACAATAGAACACTATGGAAAATATGGGAAACCAGGCCTGCTATTCATAGCAGACTTCGAAAAGGCATTTGATAAAGTTCGACTGGGGTTTATATATAAATGCCTGGAGCATTTCAATTTTGGAGAATCTCTTATAAAATGGGTCAAAATCATGTATAGTAACCCTAGGTGTAAAATAGTAAATAATGGCTATTTCTCAGAAAGTTTTAAACTGTCAAGAGGAGTGAAACAAGGTTGTCCACCATCGGCATATCTATTTATTGTGGCCATCGAGATGTTAGCTATTAAAATCAGATCCAATAATAATATCAGAGGATTAGAAATACAGGGCTTAAAAACAAAGGTGTCATTGTACGCTGATGATTCATGTTTTCTTTTAAATCCACAACTAGAATCCCTCCACTGCCTCATAGAGGATTTAGATATATTTTCTAACCTCTCTGGATTACAACCAAATTATGACAAATGTACTATATTACGTATTGGATCACTAAAAAATACAATTTTTACATTAACATGTAGTTTACCAATAAAATGGTCTGATGGTGATGTGGATATACTCAGAATACATATCCCAAAGGAAATAAATGATCTCACTTCAATACATTTTAATAGAAAGTTAGCAAAAATAGATAAGATCTTACTACCATGGAAAGGAAAATACCTGTCAATTTGTGGAAAAATCACCCTGGTTAACTCTTTAGTATTATCCCTGTTTTTCTATTTGCTTATGGTCTTGCCTACGCCTAGCGAACAGATTTTTAAATTATATGAGAAAAAAATATTAAATTTTATTTGGAACGGCAAGCCAGACAAAATTAAAAGGGCATATTTATATAATGAATATGAATTCGGAGGACAGGAATTATTAAATATTAAAGCATTAGACCTATCACTAAAAGCTTCAGTCATACAAAAGTTATACTTAAATCCGAACTGGTTCTCAAGCAAATTAGTAAGATTGTCTCACCCAATGTTCAAGAAAGGCCTTTTTCCCTTTATTCAGATTACAACCTCTCACTTTCAGTTATTTGAAAAGGAAATAATCTCCCAAATATCACTATTTCTAAAACAAGCCATAGAAAGTTGGTTGCAATTTCAATTTAATCCTCCAGAAACGACAGAACAAATAATGCAACAAATATTGTGGTTAAATTCAAATATACTAATTGACAAAAAACCTTTATTTTTTGACAAATGTTTAAAAAAGGTATAATCTTCGTAAATGATATCATCGGTAGGACTGGTGGAGTTATGTCGCACATGCAGCTAACAAAAACATATGGAAATGTCTGCTCTACCCAAAATTACAACCAAATAATTGCAGCCTTACCGCAAAAATGGAAGAGGAAAGTGGAAGGGGGAGAAAGTAAGGAACTTGTCTGTCGGCCTTGCATTAAAGAACATAATTGGTTAAAGAAAACTGTGATAAATAAAAAAGAATATCAGTTTCACTTAAGGACCAAAGGATTGACAGCCGTCCCATATAGTTTGCAAAATAGTTGGGAAGAGATCTTTGACGTACCGATCCCATGGCATAGTGTTTATGAACTGACACGCAAAACGACACCGGATTCAAAAATTTGAATCTTTCAATTTAAATTATTATATAAAATTCTTGCTACCAATAGAATGTTATTTATATGGGGGATACAATCTTCCCAGCTCTGCAGATTTTGCTCTGAAGAGACAAAATCGTTAGATCATTTGTTTTGGTTCTGTCCATTTGTAGCTTGTTTTTGGACACAGGTCCAGGAATGGCTAAAGGATTGCAATATTTACCTGGAGCTAACCTTGCAGATAGCATTACTGGGTGATCTGAAAAGTCATAGTCAATCGATCAATAATATAATAATACTTTTAGCAAAAATGTTTATTTTTAATTCACAATCTGTAGAAGCAATGAGAATAGAAAGGTTCAGAACTTTTGTAAAACATCACAGTACGGTTGAAATATATATGGCAAATAGAAATCCTATATGGATGGTGTTAAGAGATAGATGGGATGTATTGAATAGAGTTGAAGGATGGGACTAATAACAAATAATAACAAATAATAACAAAGATAGCTAATAATGTAAGCATACTGTGTCCATAATAAGTATATAGCTTGTAGGTTGGGAGCTTTTGGGAAAGAGCACAGTTAGAAAGATATGGCATATAGAAGCAAACCGGATGGACATCATGAAAATGATCGGAGAGGTTGAGAGTAGAAGAAGTTCAGGAGCAAAAAAATAAATAAATATATATATATATATATATATATAATATAATTATTGTAAAATTAACTCTGCCCATAAGGTGTAGATAGTAAGTATAGACCGGAAGTAGAGGCCTGGGCATTGTTGTTCACTAATTTACCCCAAGTAGGGAAAGGATGGCGGGGTTGAAAAGTAATAAAGGGGAGTATATATATAAAAAACATGGGAATTGGTTGTGATGCAGACAATTACATTGATAGAAGATACAATCTATCTGCAATATTAAGCTGATATACCCCCCCAAAAAATAATAATATATATATATATATATATATATATATATATATATATATATATTTGCAGTGTGATTTTAATATGATTTGACTCTTTGCAGGCTGTCAGGCTGTCTAGTCACAGAGGAAGGCTGTGCTTCTCTGGCCTCAGCTCTGAGGTCAAACCCCTCACACCTGAGAGAGCTGGATCTGAGCTACAATCACCCAGGAGACTCAGGAGTCAGACTGCTCTCTGCTGGACTGGAGGATCCACACTGCAGACTGGAGAAACTCAAGTATGTAGAGGGTTTATGTCAATGTTCATATCAGACATGTTGGAGTTATCAGGCTAGTTAAGACAAACATTCTGACCACCACTTGGACTAAGTTATATAAAGACTGTGTGTGTGTGTGTGTGTCCAGTGTGTGTGTGTGTGTGTGTGTGTGTGTGTCCAGTGTGTGTGTGTGTCCAGTGTGTGTGTGTGTGAGTCCAGTGTGTGTGTGTGTCCAGTGTGTGTGTGTGTGTGTGTCCGGTGTGTGTGTGTGTCTTGTGTGTGTGTGTGTCCTGTGTGTGTGTGTGTCTGTGTGTCTGTGTGTGTCGTGTGTGTGTGTCATGTGTGTGTCCAGTGTGTGTGTGTGCACGTGTATCAGTACACACACTGGACACACACACACACTGGACACACATACACACTGGACAAACACACACTGGACACACACACACACACACACAGTAAACATACACACTGGACACATACACACACAAATGACGCACACACACACACACACTGGACAAACACACACACTGGACACACACACACACACACCCTAGACAAACACACACACACTAGACACACACACAAACTGGACAAACACACACACACTAGACAAACACACACACACTGGACACACACACACACTGGACAAACACACACACACTAGACACACACACACACACAAACACACACACACATACACACACACACACACACATACTGGACACACACACACACACTTGACACACACACACACACTGGACACACACACACACACACACACTGGACGCACACACTGGACACAAACACAAACACACAGACTTACTCACACTGGACACACACACACACACACACACACACACATACACTAGACACACACACACACACTAGATATACACACACACACTTAACACACACACACACACACACACACACACACACACACACACACACACACACACTGGACACACACACTGGACACACACACAATGGACACACACACACACACACACACACTGGACACACACTGTGTCCAGTGTGTGTGTATACAGTGTGTGTGTCCAGTGTGTGTGTGTGTGTGTGTGTGTGTGTGTGTGTGAGAGTTCAGGTGTATCCCTCAATGACTGTCTGTTCTTCTGCTTACCGCTACAGTGTGGAACATGGTGGAGAGAACACAATGAAACCTGGACTGAGAAAATGTGAGTGTTGACTGCTGTGAAGAATATGACTAAGAATAAGTCTTAATTCAAGTGAAGTCAAAGTCAAAGACCACCATCATTACTTACTTGGTCATATTAAATATCAGCTGTAGTTCTACAGAAGCACAAATGAGGGACACCAAAGTTTACAAAGAGTTGCTTTGACAATGTGTGTGTCTGTGTGTGTGTGTGTGTGTCCAGTGTGCGTGTGTGTGTGTGTCCAGTGTGTGTGTCCAGTGTGTGTGTGTGTGTGTGTGTGTGTGTGTGTGTGTGTGTGTGTGTGTGTGTGTGTGTGTGTGTGTGTGTGTGTGTGTGTGTGTGTGTGTGTGTGTGTGTGTGTGTGTGTGTAATTAATTGGAATAAGTGTGTTTTATATTACCATACAGTATAACATATGATCATTCAACAAGTCTCAAGTTACCTTAACTTCTCGTTTTGATACCTAGAAACATCTACATTAAATGAATTAGTGAAAAGTGAGTTAACATTCTAATGTGAATGATGATGATTTCTAATATTGTGTCTGGTTTCATCCATCAGATGTCTGTGATCTCACACTGGACCTAAACACAGTAAACAGATTCCTCTCTCTGTCTGAGGAGAACAGAAAGGTGACATTTATGTGGAGTGAGAAGCAGCCGTATCCTGATCACCCAGAGAGATTTGATTACCATGGACAGGGGCTGTGTAGAGAGGGTCTGACTGGGCGCTGTTACTGGGAGGTAGAGTGGAGTGGGAAAGGGGCTAATATAGGAGTGGCATATAAAGGAATCAGCAGGAGAGGAGGGAGTGGTGACTGTTGGATTGGAGCCAATGACAAGTCCTGGAGTCTGTTCTGCTCTGACAACAGTTACTCTGCCAGGCACAATGATAAGTCCACTACCATAGACGTCCCCTCCTCCAGCTCCCACAGAGTAGGAGTGTATCTGGACTGGCCAGCCGGCACTCTGTCCTTCTACAGAGTCTCCTCTGACACACTGACCCACCTGAACACATTCCACTCCACATTCACTGAGCCCCTCTATCCAGCGTTTGGGGTTCATGTTGACTCCTCAGTGTCCCTGTAAATAATAACCATGGTAACACTGACACACACACACACACACACACTGGACACACACACTGAACACACAAACACACTCACACTGACACACACACTAGATTCACAAACACACACACTGGACACACACACTGGACACACACACACACGGACACACACTGGACACACACACACACATACTGAACACACACACACACTTGATACACACACTGGACATAAACACACACACACACACACACACAGGACACACACACACTGGACACACACACACAGACACACTGAATAAACACACTGAACACACACTGGACACACACTGGACAAACACACCCACACACTGGACACACACACACAATGGACACACACACACTCTGGACACACACTGGACACACACTGGACAAACACACACACACACACAGGACACACACACATACACACTGGACACAAACACACCTGACACACACACACAAACACAGGACACACACACACTGGACACACACACACACACTGGACACACACACACACACTGGACACACACACTCACACACACAGGACACACACACAGGACACACACACACACTGGACACACACACACCTGACACACACACAGGACACACACACACACTCACACACACTGGACACACACAAACACACACACACACTGGACACACACATACACAGTGGACACACACACGACACACACACATACATACTGGACACACACACTGGACACACACACACACACACACACACACACTCACACTGGACCCACACACATACACACTGGACACACACACACACGACACACACACATACACACTGGACACACACACTGGACACACACACACACACTGGACACACACACACCTGACACACACACACACACAGGACACACACACTGGACACACACACACACACTGGACACACACAGGACACACACACACACTGGACACACACACTGGACACACACACTGGACACACACACACACTGGACACACACACTCACTGGACACACACACACACACTGGACACACACACTGGACACATACAAACTGGACACACACACTCACACACACTGGACACACACAAACACACACACAAACTGGACACACACACACACACACACTCACACTGGACCCACACAAATACACACTGGACACACACACACACACACGACTTACACACTGGACACACACACACCTGACACACACACACACACACACACAGGACACACACACTGGACACACACACACACACTGGACACACACACACACACACTGGACATACACACACACAGGACACACACACACTGGGCACACACACACACACACTGGACACACACACTGGACACACACACTCACACACACTGGACACACACACACACACTGGACACACACACACACTGGACACACACACACACACTGGACATACACACACCTGACACACACACACACAGGACACACACACAGGACACACACACACACTGGACACACACACATACACACTTACACACACACACACTCACACACACTGGACACACACACACACACTGGACACAAACACACACACACACTGGACGCACACACTGGACACACACACATACGCTGGACACACACACACTGGACACACACACACACACTCACACTGGACCCACACACATACACACTGGACACACACACATACACACTGGACACACACACCTGACACACACACACACACATACATACACATTGGACACACACACACTGAACACACACACACACACTGGACACATTTCCATGTGTTGGATTTTGATGAAAGGAAATCCCATATAGCCTACTGGACAGGACTTTGCTATGGCATCTTCTGTTAGGGTGTCTCAGGTCAGGTCTGAGCCATAATCAGAATGTGTCTCTGTGTCTATTTCCAGCCCTGCCATTTCTACCTGTCCTGATCTAGTGTTTCACCCCTGACCTCCTCACACCGTCTCACTGTCCATGTCTGCTTTTAGCTCCCAACTCTACTTCACTGTGTTATAATGGACCTTATGCTTGTTATGTCACCTCTGTAACCAGTTATCAAACATACTGACCTTTCTGACCCTATCCCATGGCCCTACTTTCTACAACTGAACATTTAAATTCCTCTATGAGTTTTGTTTCGTGTCCATTTACTTATCTATGTATATGTTGTATATTGGGGTTGTGCTGCAGAGCATCATGGGGGTTTGTATGTGTTGAGATGATCACGTTCCAGATAAATGGTTGAACTGATTCCTGTCTCCTGTCTCATCATTATTGAATTGTTATACAGACGTGGTTATGAAACCCACGAGACATAACAAAAGATTGGTGATGAGTAAGTCTGAATCTACAGGAACTATTCTGTCTGGAAGAAGTGGGTTTTTACAACTGTTTAAAACTGTTATTTTCTGTGGTACAGTCTAGGCTAATGTTAGCACAGTGTATTGATAGCAGAGGCAAGTGCATAGTCCAGCTAGCTAAGAAAGAGAGTTAACATCGTCATGACGTCAGAAAAGGACTGGAGACGGACGTCGGAGCGGGAAAACAACGTGATTAAAAAGGAGGAATATACAGTGATTAAAGGAAAGGACATTTATTCAACTGTGAAGACAAACCTTTTATTTAAATCTGCTAAATGAGCGAACTTAGGAGGAAACGTTAGTGAGTGAAGTGAATGAAGATCACATGACTGAGGAAAATATTGCTTTGGTTGAGGACAATATTGAAGTGAGTGACAATCAGGAGCTTATTGAGAAATGAACAATTATTGGAATTGTTGGAAACATTGGACAGTTTGATAAGAGTATTGAGCAGTGGAGTTTATATACAGAACAGTTTGAATATTTTGCTCTTGTAAATGACATGGATGAGGACAACATTGTGCCTACATGTTTTAGTGTAATGGGGCCAAAGACATTTAATTTACTAGGCAGCCTGCTACAGCCAGACAGAACAGGTAATAAGACGTATGGGGATATTGTGGAGATACTTAAAGGACATTTTTCACCAGAACCACTAGTTAATGCTGAAAGGTTCAGGATCCACAGGAGACATCAGGAAGAGGGAGAATCAGTAACAATGTTTGCTGCTGCATTAAAGAAACTACCAGAACACTGAGTTTAATGCTGTTCTAAATGACATCATTAGAGACAGACTAGTATGTGGGCTACGGAGTGAAGCTACACAAAAGAGACTGTTGACTGAAAGTCATCTGACCTTGGCAAAGGACATTGGAATCAGTGTGTCCATGGAACTAGCTGCTAAAGAGGCTCACCAGTTGAGTTCATCAGGAACTTAGTGGGTTCATCTAACAATCCTAATCACCAGCTGATACATTTTAATCTCATACACAGGGTATACCTTCCACCTAGAAAACATAATTTAATAGAAATCACAACTCGCTCCTCTGTGTCATCTATGTAATCAAGGTTTAATCATATGTACTGGGAGTGACCAGGGGACATGTTTTGGAAAGAGGTATCCTCATACCTTGTTCCCCCAAACTGTTATTACTGAATGATAATTCACCACTGTCATTACAGCAAAGACGTATAATGTTGTCAGGTTGGACAGCAGCTAAAAAGATGTTGGAACTAAGATGGCAACCACCACTGTCATGAGCCTCTCACTCCACCGGGTTACCACCTTAATTTTCTTCCACTCTGCTCACCACTCTCTCTACTCAGCCTAACTAGCTCCACCTGTCCCTGCTCTGCTCTGCTCTAATTACTCTGCCAGCTGCGCTGCATTACCCACTACCTCTCCCAGTATTTAAGGCCCTGTCTTTCAGCTCTCCGGTGTCAGATCGTCTGCAAAGCTCACACCCGGAACCTGTTTGCTCGCGCTTCTGGCTCACCCTGGTTTTGTGACCCCGGACCTGCCTGATTTTTGGATACTCTTCTGCCCCAGGAGATCCAGACCTGCTTCTGCCATAACGACTCCTGACTACTCTTCAATCCCGGATTTCTGGACCACCCACCACCGGCTTCATAGGACGCATCGCTGCCACTGGGGGGGGCACAGACCCAGCACATTGGACGGGATCCCTGTTACCCCTGGAGCCTTCATTCACTCCCTACTTCCCTTTTCCCTTAAGTTTTAATAAACTTTCTGGTGTGACGCAATTGTGGTCCTCTGGTCGTCTGTCTGAACCGTGACAGTACGATCTGACCATTATGGACTCAGCGCACACTTTCCCCGACATGGAAACCGATGAGCATGAGCAGCAGTTCCAGCAGCAGCAACAACAACTCGCCATGATCATTCAACTCCTCACCAACCTTACCCCAGCCAGTCTGCCCACCAGCCCTGCCCCCGAGTTACCTGCCCCGGTCATTGCAGCCGCTGCTCCGGAACCCAAGATTGGAAACCCCGAGCGGTTCAACGGCGATTCAACCCAGGTCCGGCCATTCCTGACTAGCTGCCGACTTCAGTTCTCCTTGCAGCCAAGGACCTTCGCCACGGAGGGGGCTAAAGTTGGGTATGCCATCACTCACCTGACGGGCCGAGCTCGACTCTGGGGAACAGCAGAGTTCGAACGTCAAACCCCCGCATGTGCAACCTTCGACCTGTTTGCTGAGGAGATGCTGAAGGTGTTTGACCTGGATTCACCAACCGCAGAGGCGTCTCGTGAACTGTTCAGTATTCGACAAGGCAGACGTACAGTCGCAGACCATTCCATCGACTTCCGAACCCTGGCTAGACGAAGTTCTTGGAACACACCATCGTTGGTGGACGCGTTCTTCCATAGTTTGGCTGACTATATCAAGGACGAGTTGGTCTCCCATGAACTGCCTTCCACTCTTGATGAAGCCATCGCACTGACTGTCAGGATCGACAGAAGGATACAGACCCGTCGTCGTGAGAGGGGGCGCCAAGGTCCACCTACTACCGGCATTCGGAGAGATCCGACTGGGCTCCTGTCATCTACTGCCACTCACCCAGGTCAGCTTGATCAGTCTGAGCCTATGGAGATTGGGCGAGCCTCTCTCACTCCTGCAGAGCGCCAGCGCCGCTTCACCTCAAACCTCTGCCTCTATTGTGGAGGTGATGGACATCGTGTGGTAACCTGCCCTTTAAAGGGCCGAAGCTCACCGGGCATAGGGGGAGTCCGGTTGAGTTCAATGACCATCCAGTCCTCCGACCGCAAACCCCTGCTGCAAGTTCACCTCCGCCTCTCTGACTCAACTCACACCCTGGCTGCTCTGGTGGATTCTGGCGCCGAAGCCAACATAATGGACATCAAGCTGGCACGCCAACTGGGACTGGAGAACCTCCGTTTGACACCTCCTATTCCTGCCCGGGCACTGGACGGACACTTACTCGGATCGGTCACTCATGTCACGGCCCCGGTCTCGATGGGTCTGTCCGGAAACCATCAAGAAACTATCCAGTTTCACCTGCTCCCCTCTCCAGGCCAACCCCTCATCCTGGGTTACCCATGGCTCCGCCGGCACAACCCTCAGCTCGACTGGGTGACCGGGGTGATCAGGGAGTGGGGAGAGGACTGCCACCGAACCTGCCTGCTTGCTGCCGCACTACCCCCTCGGCCAGTACCTACTAACTCCGCTCCTGACCTCTCCAATGTCCCAGAATGCTACCATGGTCTCAGAGAGGTGTTTAACAAAGCAAGAGCCACATCTCTGCCCCCTCACCGACCGTACGACTGTGCCATCGACCTCCTCCCTGGAACAGCCCCTCCAAAGGGTCGTCTTTATTCGTTGTCTGCTCCTGAAAGAAAGTCCATGGAGGACTACATCAATGGCTCTCTGTCCGCAGGATTAATCCGTTCATCTTCATCTCCTGCTGGTGCTGGCTTCTTCTTTGTGGGGAAGAAGGACGGATCTCTTCGCCCCTGCATCGACTACAGGGGACTCAACGACATCACAGTGAAAAACCGTTACCCTCTGCCTCTGCTCACCTCTGCTTTTGAGTTGCTCCAGGGAGCCACTGTTTTTACCAAGTTGGATCTCAGAAACGCTTACCACCTAGTGCGGATCCGGGAGGGAGATGAATGGAAAACCGCATTCAATACACCAACAGGCCACTACGAGTATCTGGTTATGCCTTTTGGCCTCACCAATGCTCCTGCTGTGTTCCAGGCTCTAGTGAATGATGTACTGCGGGACATGTTAAACAAGTTTGTCTTCGTTTACCTGGATGACATCTTAATCTACTCCAGAAACCTGTCTGAACACACCCGCCATGTCCAGCAAGTCCTTCATCGTCTTCTGGAGAATTCCCTCTACGCCAAGGCAGAGAAATGTGAGTTTCACGTCAAGACAGTGGCCTTCCTGGGGTACATAGTGGCAGAGGGAAGTATCCAAATGGATCCTGCCAAAGTATCAGCAGTCACTTCATGGCCAGTTCCGGAGAACAGAAAGAAGCTGCAACAGTTTCTGGGGTTTGCTAACTTCTATAGAAAGTTTATCCGGAACTACAGTACCGTTGCTGCCCCTCTCACTGCTCTAACCAGCACCAAGCAACCCTTCACCTGGACCCCAGCAGCCGACAAAGCCTTCAGTACCCTCAAGGTGAGGTTCACCTCCGCTCCCATCCTCCAGATGCCTGATGTGGACCGGCAATTCATTGTGGAGGTGGACGCCTCGGATGTGGGAGTTGGTGCTGTGATTTCTCAGTGGGCTGCGGAGGATAGGAAGCTCCATCCCTGTGCCTTTTTCTCACGTCGGTTGTCCCCCTCTGAGTGCAATTACGACATAGGGAACCGTGAGCTGCTGGCTGTGAAGCTTGCCTTGGAGGAGTGGCGTCACTGGCTGGAGGGGTCCACCATTCCATTTCTCGTTTGGACCGATCATAAGAACTTGGAGTACATCCGCACGGCCAAACGGTTGAACTCCAGGCAGTCCCGCTGGGCCCTGTTCTTCACCAGGTTTAATTTCACTCTGTCATACCGGCCTGGATCACGCAACACCAAGCCAGACGCCCTCTCCCGTCAATTCCAGAAGGATGACACCCCCTCCAAGGACCCTGTGTCGATTCTGCCAAGTCCCTGCATCGTTGCAGCTCTGACCTGGGCTGTTGAGGAACAGGTGCTGGAGGCTCTCCGTAACCAGCCAGGTCCCAGCACTTGCCCAGCTGACCGCCTTTTTGTCCCCGAAGACCTGAGGTCCCAGGTCGTTCAGTGGGGACATGACTCCCGCCTAGCTTGTCACCCTGGCTCCACCCGCACTTACAACCTGCTCGCCCAGAGGTTCTGGTGGCCCTCTCTGAGAAAGGATGTACGGGAATTCGTCCAAGCCTGCCCCATCTGCAACCAACACAAGTCGTCCTGCCAGCCCCCAGCCGGATTGCTGCAGCCCCTGCCTGTGCCCAGACGTCCCTGGTCTCACATCGCCCTTGACTTTGTCACGGGGCTGCCCCCTTCAAGTGGCATGACCGTCATTCTCACCATAGTTGACCGTTTCAGCAAGATGGCACACTTCATTCCCCTCCCCAAGCTCCCAACCGCCAAGGAGACCGCCCAGGTGGTCCTGGAACACGTCTTCCGGATCCACGGACTGCCAAAGGATGTAGTTTCTGACCGTGGTCCACAATTCTCCTCCGCTTTTTGGAAGGAGTTCTGTCACCTGCTGGGAGCCACAGTCAGTCTGACTTCCGGATTCCATCCCCAATCCAATGGGCAGTCAGAGCGGGCTAATCAGGAGCTCGAGAAGGCACTGCGATGCATGACTTCACGCAACCCCCACTCCTGGTCGCAGCAATTGACATGGGTGGAGTACGCACACAATTCTCTGACCTGCTCTGCCATCGGTATGTCCCCTTTCCAATGTGTTTATGGATACCAGCCTCCTCTATTTGCCAGCCAGGAAGAGGAGGTTACTTGCCCATCTGCACTTGCTTTTGCCCGTCGATGTCGCCGCACCTGGTCACAAGCCCGAGCCACACTCCTCAGATCCGTTGCCAGCTACACTACCGGGGCCAACCGTCGGAGAATTCCTGCTCCCACCTACCATGTTGGTCAAAGGGTGTGGTTGTCATCGAAGAACCTGCCACTCAGGGTGGAGTCGCAGAAGCTGGCACCTCGGTTCATTGGCCCATTCCCTATCATAAGAGTGATTAGCCCAACTGCTGTCCGGCTCCAACTGCCTAATTCCCTGAGGGTGCACCCCACTTTCCATGTGTCTAAGATTAAGCCCATCCATGAGAGTCCGCTGGTCCCTGCTGCGCCTTGTCCTCCTCCTCCACGGCTCGTCGATGGTGGTCTGGTTTACACCGTCCGCCGCCTGCTTCGGTCCAGACGGAGGGGTAGGGGTCTCCAGTACCTCATTGACTGGGAGGGCTATGGACCTGAGGAAAGGACCTGGGTGCCAGCTAGTCGGATTGTGGATAGGACTCTCATCACCGCTTTCCACCAACGGCATCCTGATCAACCTGCAATCCGTAGGGGCCGCCCCAGAGGGGTCCCTAACCGTCCTGCCCGCTCGGCTTCCTGTCCTGTGCCTGATCCTGTCTCGGGACCTGTCCCATCTCCCGACCACGGCCCTCCGGCTTCCTCCGAGGATGAGGACGTTCACTCGGACCGTTCGGAGGAGTTCTAGCCCTCCTCCGGCTCCCCTCCTCCCGCCCGGCGTGGTGTTGCTCTTGGGACTTCTGGGGCCGTCCCTTGGGGGGGGGGTTCTGTCATGAGCCTCTCACTCCACCGGGTTACCACCTTAATTTTCTTCCACTCTGCTCACCACTCTCTCTACTCAGCCTAACTAGCTCCACCTGTCCCTGCTCTGCTCTGCTCTAATTACTCTGCCAGCTGCGCTGCATTACCCACTACCTCTCCCAGTATTTAAGGCCCTGTCTTTCAGCTCTCCGGTGTCAGATCGTCTGCAAAGCTCACACCCGGAACCTGTTTGCTCGCGCTTCTGGCTCACCCTGGTTTTGTGACCCCGGACCTGCCTGATTTTTGGATACTCTTCTGCCCCAGGAGATCCAGACCTGCTTCTGCCATAACGACTCCTGACTACTCTTCAATCCCGGATTTCTGGACCACCCACCACCGGCTTCATAGGACGCATCGCTGCCACTGGGGGGGGCACAGACCCAGCACATTGGACGGGATCCCTGTTACCCCTGGAGCCTTCATTCACTCCCTACTTCCCTTTTCCCTTAAGTTTTAATAAACTTTCTGGTGTGACGCAATTGTGGTCCTCTGGTCGTCTGTCTGAACCGTGACAACCACACCTTATTGGATCAGCACTTTTATAGATATAATTTATTTAGAACTATCCACTGCTAGGATCCATGGGGCTAGCCAAACAACAATTGCAGCTGAAACCATAAAATAACTCCTGTAGTGGGTTTTACCCAACAGATTGACCGTTAATTATCATTTTTGTGCAAATGTGTACCTTGATTTAGTATTTCATTTAATGGAGATCAGGTTGGGTGTGCTGGGGTGGTCCCAGGAGGGGTTGGAGGGTGGGTTGGGGTGGTCCCAGGAGGGGTTGGAGGGTGGGTTGGGGTGGTCCCAGGAGGGGTTGGAGGGTGGGTTGGGGTGGTCCCAGGAGGGGTTGGAGGGTGGGTTGGGGTGGTCCCAGGAGGGGTTGGAGGGTGTGTTGGGGTGGTCCCAGGAGGGGTTGGAGGGTGGGTTGGGGTGGTCCCAGGAGGGGTTGGAGGGTGGGTTGGGGTGGTCCCAGGAGGGGTTGGAGGGTGGGTTGGGGTGGTCCCAGGAGGGGTTGGAGGGTGGGTTGGGGTGGTCCCAGGAGGGGTTGGACGGTGGGTTGGGGTGGTCCCAGGAGGGGTTGGAGGGTGGGTTGGGGTGGTCCCAGGAGGGGTTGGAGGGTGGGTTGGGGTGGTCCCAGGAGGGGTTGGAGGGTGGGTTGGGGTGGTCCCAGAAGGGGTTGGAGGGTGGGTTGATGCAGCTGAGGTGGGTGATTGTATATGTGGTTTATTATAATTGTATTTATCTGCAATAACTAGTTTCCATAATATACTGATATATATATTTTAACAGTATTGTGTCTCTAGCTGTATAATCATTCCTGCTGCTATTTGTTCTGATATATATTTTAACAGTATTGTGTCTCTAGCTGTATAACCATTCCTGCTGCTATTTGTCCTGATATATATTTTAACAGTATTGTGTCTCTAGCTGTATAACCATTCCTGATGCTATTTGTTCTGGTCTGTGTTCCTTTAAAATAAATAAAAAGTTTCAACAGAGTTTCAACTGAAAATCAGAGACTGGGAATTCGAGTCACATGCTGGTGTAAGGACATGGATTGTCCAGCCTGTGGTAAAAAGGGCAACATCGGACAAGTCCAGTGGCGGCTCCAGAAAAAATTCTCAGGAGGGGCAATTCTTCTGATGATTTAGGTGACCTGCACACATTTAAAAAAAGATATGTCCAGCAACAACATGAAGACAAGGGCAGCATATAAGTCAATACCAGAAGCATTTATTGACTGATCTGGGGAGATGGATTCCAGTTTCTGTGACAGATTATAAATAATCTCTGATGCCTTTGTTATATTAGCTTTTGGTTGAATGTACTGTCGTAGTACATATATAATGTTATAGCTTGGTCTGACTAAAATCTTGTGCATGACCCATTTTGTGTTGGGCGTTTGTTTTCAATCAATGCTGTTCCTATCCTATAACAATGGAGAAAAGAGTCCTATCTTGTCAGCCTTGTCAGCAGGTGGCCAAGGACAACACCCACGCCATAGGTCTCTCAGTTCTTCCAACTCACAAATTCTTGCTCTGAGGACACACACACACACACACACACACATCATCACTGATAACACACACACACACACACATCATCACTGTTAAACACACACACACACACACACAAAAATCCCCTCTCTTTAGGCTGAACATTTGAAGACAGAGAACCCGACTCAGAAACAATGCAACAGTGGAGGGGACCTCGCCCAACTCATCAGGACCAATCAGAAGATCAGAACTACTAGATTCAACCTACATCATTTATTGTATAAAATGTCTGCACACAATGTTTTCGGGGCTCTCTTCTCCCTAAGAGTTTGACGAACGAGTCTGTGCACGCGATTCCAGATATCTTTACCTCTGAATAAACTGCCTTTATTATACCATATCCACCCTGTCCAAAGTCTCTACTTGGTCACAGTTCTCCAGTAAACTTGTGATTATCAACAGTACACAACGGTAACAAACAATTGGGGGAACTCACGGGGCAGATAGTAAGGTCGCAATGACACAGAAAGCAGTTCAATGTCGGGGTACAGAGTCGCTCTCTTACCAGGATCGCGGTCCGCTCTGACCAGGGTGAAGCCGGCCGGCTCCACTTCTCTGTCCGGGACTCTGTCATCCAGCCAAGTCTCCCAGCTGTATTGGATTCCGCTGCCAGCAGCGTTTTCATTATTTAGTCCGTTCGTAGCGGGTATGTACACGATCAACAAGATCAGTCCAAAATCCACCACTGGAAATCCATGGTTGGCAGAATGTTTGTAAACTAAGTCTACAAATTAAAAACATAAAATAACGCCACACTGCAGGTCGCAACAGAGACGCTGCTAGCCTCTATTGTCTTAGTTACGTTCATGGTTACGTCACGTATGACGAAAGCGCGTAAGTGCAAGCCCACAGACACCCATAGAGAATGTATTGAAAGCTTTGAAATTTGAAAAAAATAGATTTTACATGACAGGCTATGAGAGACTTCTGGGCGATTTTCAACCTGACTGAAATCGCCCCAAAAACGGGCGGGGCCATTTGAAGCACGACTTTAGCCTGATTTGACATTTAGTGGCTGGCAGATCAGACGTGAACACTGATAACTACTGTTGCCGTGATATAATTGATTAGAAAAAAAATCCCTTCCTTTTCCCGTTTGGCAGTGCGTCGCCCATATCGCCCTATTGAACAGGCCATCCCTGGACAAGTCTCCAGAAACAAAAAGAGAACAGAGAAATCACAAAAACGGGAAACAAGAAACAGGCATTCCAACGAAAGACACATAGACATGTTCACACTGTTGAGTAAGAGAACACTGAGGTGAGTGACTCATCAGACGAGGAAGTCACACTGAAAATCCGGACTTTTTCCTGGCGGGCTGCACGGCTACTATGTCTCCCCCTTGCTAGAGGGACAGCCGGTGGGTATGGAGATTGACACAGGGGCAGCTGTTTCTCTTGTGTCAGAAAAAAGACACTGAAACACATTCCACTTCAACCAGCGCACCTCGTGTTAAAGACTTACACAGGTGAATCTGTCGCTGTGAGAGGCATCACTGATGTCACAGTTCAGGAAAACAGACAAACTGAAAAACTGCCACTCTATGTTGTGAAAGGAGACTATGCATCACTACTGGGATGTTCATAGTTGGAGAAAATCACACTGGACTGGCCATCAGTGCATACAATGATACATGGAGAAACAGACCTACCTGCCATCTTTAAAGAAACATGGAGAAGTCTTTAATGGACAGCTGGGTAGTATGAACGACATTACAGGGAAGCTTAGCATTAAGCCAGACAGCAAACCAACGTTTCTGAAAGCAGGACCTGTACATTATGCTATCAGACCAAAAGTCAAGGCTGACTTGGACGCTTTAGTCAAGAACAAAGTACTGGAGCCGGTCAGCATGAGTGAATATATGAGCAACACCCATCTACCAGTCCTTAACACTAGAACCGCCTGTTCTTTCAGCATATAAGAACCCGCTAGAGAAAGTTACCAGGCGTCTACTTTAGCATATGCATCAGATGCATATCAACCAGCAAGGTGCAAGGTGTGCAAAGATGGTTTGTTAAATAAACGATTGATAAATAGTGCATAAACTATTGTAAAGGATTAATTACATGAAGAAGTATCGCCCCATTATGCAGAAGTCACATGCACCATTATCAGTTTCTATCTGGTTTCTATTGGCCATTCATCCATTGGCGACAGAACAGCATATTTTAATTTGATGATGTTACTAGTTTCTGCTTAGTTGCCAGAGCAATGCTGCCGCTGGAGTGGTCATGTGATAAATACATTGACAGCACAGATATTGCTGAGAAAAGTTCACTTCGGAAATAGAGCTTCACCTCTTGAATGTTGAGAGTTATTTGATAAAGGTAAGTGCCATAGAAACTGCAGAATATGCTCTTTCAGATACAGTACTATATAGAAATCACAATGTTTTACCTGCATGTGACTCTGAAGGAGGATTTGATAAAGAGATGCTCCTTTCCCTGCATCTGTCAATTACCAGATGCGCCCATCTCTTCATGTACAATTTGACAACTGATAATATTGTCACTCATCAGACTATTGTCAATGTAATCTGGTCTATAGGCTAACTCTTATCATGTGTGAAATGAATTGAGGTATAGTTCAGGTGTAGTTTTGATGGGCCGGCTGTGAGGCTGACTGGCATCAGTTTGTTTCCCGCTCATCAACTTGGATAGATTCAAGGATATTATTCTAAAGGCCTTCTGCAACTCATAGCATGTTTTCATTTCCCACAATACATTTAATTAGTAATATAATTATAGTAAATAAACAGTCCCATAAGAGCTTATTTTTTACAAAGTAAAACATAAAAGATATATATATATATATATATATATATATATATATATATATATATATATATATTTTTACATTCTATTTATTGGCATTTTATACAATTGAACAATCAGCAACATATGGCACAGTTATTCCTTCCACCTACACAAACCAGCTCCATGGGATCCCATGGTACCACACCTTTCCCTCCCCAACACAGCTCCATGGGATCCCATGGTACCACACCTTTCCCTCCCCAACACAGCTCCATGGGATCCCATGGTACCACACCTTTCCCTCCCCAACACAGCTCCATGGGATCCCATGGTACCACACCTTTCCCTCACCAAAACAGCTCCATGGGATCCATGGTACCAAACCTTTCCCTCCCCAACACAGCTCCATGGGATCCCATGGTACCACACCTTTCCCTCCCCAACACAGCTCCATGGGATCCCATGGTACCACACCTTTCCCTCCCCAACACAGCTCCATGGGATCCCATGGTACCACACCTTTCCCTCCCCAACACAGCTCCATGGGATCCCATGGTACCACACCTTTCCCTCCCCAACACAGCTCCATGGGATCCCATGGTACCACACCTTTCCCTCCCCAACACAGCTCCATGGGATCCCATGGTACCACACCTTTCCCTCCCCAACACAGCTCCATGGGATCCCATGGTACCACACCTTTCCCTCCCCAAACCAGCTCCATGGGATCCCATGGTACCACACCTTTCCCTCCCCAACACAGCTCCATGGGATCCCATGGTACCACACCTTTCCCTCCCCAACACAGCTCCATGGGATCCCATGGTACCACACCTTTCCCTCCCCAACACAGCTCCATGGGATCCCATGGTACCACACCTTTCCCTCCCCAACACAGCTCCATGGGATCCCATGGTACCACACCTTTCCCTCCCCAAACCAGCTCCATGGGATCCCATGGTACCACACCTTTCCCTCCCCAACACAGCTCCATGGGATCCCATGGTACCACACCTTTCCCTCCCCAACGCAGCTCCATGGGATCCCATGGTACCACACCTTTCCCTCCCCAACACAGCTCCATGGGATCCCATGGTACCACACCTTTCCCTCCCCAACACAGCTCCATGGGATCCCATGGTACCACACCTTTCCCTCCCCAACACAGCTCCATGGGATCCCATGGTACCACACCTTTCCCTCCCCAACACAGCTCCATGGGATCCCATGGTACCACACCTTTCCCTCCCCAACACAGCTCCATGGGATCCCATGGTACCACACCTTTCCCTCCCCAACACAGCTCCATGGGATCCCATGGTACCACACCTTTCCCTCCCCAACACAGCTCCATGGGATCCCATGGTACCACACCTTTCCCTCCCCAACACAGCTCCATGGGATCCCATGGTACCACACCTTTCCCTCCCCAACACAGCTCCATGGGATCCCATGGTACCACACCTTTCCCTCCCCAACACAGCTCCATGGGATCCCATGGTACCACACCTTTCCCTCCCCAACACAGCTCCATGGGATCCCATGGTACCACACCTTTCCCTCCCCAACGCAGCTCCATGGGATCCCATGGTACCACACCTTTCCCTCCCCAACACAGCTCCATGGGATCCCATGGTACCACACCTTTCCCTCCCCAACACAGCTCCATGGGATCCCATGGTACCACACCTTTCCCTCCCCAACACAGCTCCATGGGATCCCATGGTACCACACCTTTCCCTCCCCAACACAGCTCCATGGGATCCCATGGTACCACACCTTTCCCTCCCCAACACAGCTCCATGGGATCCCGAGGTACCACACCTTTCCCTCCCCAACACAGCTCCATGGGATCCCATGGTACCACACCTTTCCCTCCCCAACGCAGCTCCATGGGATCCCATGGTACCACACCTTTCCCTCCCCAACACAGCTCCATGGGATCCCATGGTACCACACCTTTCCCTCCCCAACGCAGCTCCATGGGATCCCATGGTACCACACCTTTCCCTCCCCAACACAGCTCCATGGGATCCCATGGTACCACACCTTTCCCTCCCCAACACAGCTCCATAAGATCCCATGGTACCACACCTTTCCCTCCCCAACAAATGAACACTGTCCTCCCTCCCTTGTACTGGTATTAGCTTCAATGATTAACAACAACAAAGGAAACAGAATAACTTCACATTCAATGCTAGAAAATAAATGATTCACCGCAGAAACAAATAATAATAATAATAATAATAATAATAATAATAATAATAGTAATAACAATAATAATAATATTATTAATAATAACAATAATAATAATAATAACAATACTACTACTAATAAGAATGTTAATAATAATAATAATACATTCATGAAGAAACTAATAAATAAGGTGACGACTCTAGAAACTGCTGAAAGTCCCCCCAGACATCAGTCAACTCAAAGGGTTTATTACCTAAATTGTAGGTTCTTTTTTCAGATGGAATATAGGAAGTTAGTTATTTTAGCCACATCTGCTTGCTTCGCAGAGTGTTGCTCCAAAATTAACTGGTAGAACAGAGTCATCTCCAATATTAACTGGTAGAACAGAGTCATCTCCAATATTAACTGGTAGAACAGAGTCATCTCCAATATTAACTGGTAGAACAGAGTCATCTCCAATATTAACTGGTAAAACAGAGTCATCTCCAATATTAACTGGTAGAACAGAGTCATCTCCAATATTAACTGGTAGAACAGAGTTATCTCCAATATTAACTGGTAGAACAGAGTCATCTCCAATATTAACTGGTAGAACAGAGTCATCTCCAATATTAACTGGTAGAACAGAGTCATCTCCAATATTAACTGGTAGAACAGAGTCATCTCCAATATTAACTGGTAAAACAGAGTCATCTCCAATATTAACTGGTAGAACAGAGTCATCTCCAATATTAACTGGTAGAACAGAGTCATCTCCAGTATTAACTGGTAGAACAGAGTCATCTCCAATATTAACTGGTAGAACAGAGTCATCTCCAGTATTAACTGGTAGAACATAGTCATCTCCAGTATTAACTGGTAGAACAGAGTCATCTCCAATATTAACTGGTAGAACAGAGTCATCTCCAATATTAACTGGTAGAACAGAGTCATCTCCAATATTAACTGGTAGAACAGAGTCATCTGCAATATTAACTGGTAGAACAGAGTCATCTCCAATATTAACTGGTAGAACAGAGTCATCTCCAGTATTAACTGGTAGAACAGAGTCATCTCCAATATTAACTGGTAGAACAGAGTCATCTCCAGTATTAACTGGTAGGACAGAGTCATCTCCAATATTAACTGGTAGAACAGAGTCATCTCCAATATTAACTGGTAGAACAGAGTCATCTCCAATATTAACTGGTAGAACAGAGTCATCTACAATATTAACTGGTAGAACAGAGTCATCTCCAGTATTAACTGGTAGAACAGAGTCATCTCCAATATTAACTGGTAGAACAGAGTCATATCCAAAAAGAATAAGGGAAGGATCTAGTGGTACAGTCATATTAGTGACCTGTGATAACATCTGGATAATATCTTCCCAATAATTGCCTAGTTCAGGGCAGGACAGTGGCCACCTCCGTTTTACACCTTGGGCAAAATGATGAATATGTAGAATTGATCTTTTACAGTCTCTCTGGTGTAAAGGAGACCCTATGTAAAATATTGAATTGCATCAACTTGCGCCTTGTGTTAAATGAAAGACGCTGAGCATCTATAAAGAGCTTTCCCCATTTCTCATCCTCAACAATGAGAACAAGGTCATCATGCCACTTCAAATCAAATCAAATTGTATTTGTCACATGCGCCGAATGCAACAGGTGTAGACCTTACAATGAAACGCTTACTTACAAGCCCTTAACCAACAATGCAGTTTTAAGAAAAATAAGTGTTAAGTACAAATAAAAAAAGGAATTTTTTTTTTTATGAAAGAGCAGCAGTAAAATAACAGTAGCGAGGCTATATACAGGGGGTACCGATACAGAGTCAATGTGTAATAACAGTAGGGAAGCTATATACAGGGGGTACCGGTACAGAGTAAATGTGTAATAACAGTAGGGAAGCTATATACAGGGGGTACCGGTACAGAGTAAATGTGTAATAACAGTAGGGAAGCTATATACAGGGGGTACCGGTACAGAGTCAATGTGTAATAACAGTAGGGAAGCTATATACAGGGGGTACCGGTACAGAGTAAATGTGTAATAACAGTAGGGAAGCTATATACAGGGGGTACCGGTACAGAGTCAATGTGTAATAACAGTAGGGAAGCTATATACAGGGGGTACCGGTACAGAGTCAATGTGTAATAACAGTATGGAGGCTATATACAGGGGGTACCGGTAAACTATTAAAAAAAACATTTCAGTCATTTTTTAGCAGACGCTCTCATCCAGAGCGACTTACAGTTTAGTGAATATATTTATTTTTTTATACTGCCCCCCCGTGGGAATCCAACCCACAACCCTGGCGTTGCAAACGCCATGCTCTATCAACTGAGCTACATCCCTGCCGGCCATTCCCTCCCCTACCCTGGACGAGACTGGGCCAATTGTGCGCCGCCCATGAGTCTCCCGGTCGCGTCCGGCTGCGACAGAGCCTGGATTCGAACCAAGATCTCTAGTGGCACAGTTGCAGTGCCTTAGACCACTGCGCCACTCAGGAGTACAGCGTCAATGTGCGGGGGCACAGGTTAGTTAAGGTAGTTGAGGTATTATGTACATGTAGGTAGAGCTAACATGACTATGCATAGATAATAAACAGAGAGTAGCAGCAGCGTAAAAGAGGGCGTGGTGGGGGGGAACAGTGCAAATAGTCCAGGTAGCCATTTGATTAGCTGTTCAGGAGTCTTAGGGCCTGGGGGTAGAAGCTGTTAAGAAGCCTTTTGGACCTAGACTTGGCACTCCGGTACCGCTTGCCATGTGGTAGCAGAGAGAACAGTCTATGACTAGGGTGGCTGGAGACTTTGACAGTTTTTAGGGCCTTCCTCTGACACCGCCTGGTGTAGAGGTCCTGGATAGCAGGAAAGCTTGGCCCCAGTGATGTACTGGGCCGTACGCCCTAACCTCTGTAGTGCCTTGCGGTCGGAGGCCGAGCAGTTGTCATACCAGGAAGTGATGCAACCAGTCAGGATGCTCTCGATGATGCAGCTGTATAACTTTTTGAGGATCTGAGGACCCATGCCAAATCTTTTCAGTCTCCTGAGGGGGAATAGGCTTTGTCGTACCCTCTTCATGACTGTCTTGGTGTGTTTGGACCATGATAGTTTGTTGGTGATGTGGACACCAAGGAACTTGAAGCTCTCAACCTGCTCCACTATAGCCCCGTCGATGAAAATGGGGGCATGCTCGGTTTCTTTTTCCTGTAGTCCACAATCATCTCCTTTGTCTTGATCACGTTGAGGGAGAGGTTGTTATCCTGGCACCACATTTAGCTCGTCTGGTAGGCTCGTGTCACTGTGCAGCTCGCGGCTGTGCTTCCCTTTGTAGTCTGTAATAGTTTGCAAGCCCTGCCACATCCGACGAGCGTCGGAGCCGGTTAAGTACGATTCAATCTTAGTCCTGTATTGACGCTTTGCCTGTTTGATGGTTCGTCGGAGGGCATAGCGGGATTTCTTATAAGCGTCTGGGTTAGAGTCCTGCTCCAATATAATGTAATATAATGCCTAACCTATAGGTACTTAGAAGAAATGAGTTTGAGGTAACTGAAAACGAGATGCCAGTTGTTGAAAGGATAGTAGTTCACCTTCTCTATACAGATGACCAAATGTTTTAATTCCTTTGTTGAACCAAGAAAATGTCATACTATCTCTCAGGGCTTTGGGTAAGATGGGGGTTATTGTAGAAAGGTGTTTGTTCATATATAGATCTATGTCCTTCTGTTTGTTTACAGACTTCAATCAATATATTTCATGTGTTTTTAATGAAAGGGTTGTTTATGAGACCTAGCAAGGCTTTAGGTGGGTTACTATAAGGTATAGATGCCAATGTAACAGGGGACAGACACTCTTCCTCCACTACTATAAGGTATAGATGCCAATGGAACAGGGGACAGACACTCTTCCTCCACCACTATAAGGTATAGATGCCAATGTAACAGGGGACAGACACTCTTCCTCCACTACTATAAGGTATAGATGCCAATGTAACAGGGGACAGACACTCTTCCTCCACTACTATAAGGTATAGATGACAATGGAACAGGGGACAGACACTCTTCCTCCACTACTATAAGGTATAGATGCCAATGTAACAGGGGACATACATTCTTCCTCCACCACTATAAGGTATAGATGCCAATGTAACAGGGGACAGACACTCTTCCTCCACTACTATAAGGTATAGATGCCAATGTAACAGGGGACATACACTCTTCCTCCACTACTATAAGGTATAGATGCCAATGTAACAGGGGACATACACTATTCCTCCACCACTATAAGGTATAGATGCCAATGTAACAGGGGGCAGACACTCTTCCTCCACTACTATAAGGTATAGATGCCAATGTAACAGGGGACATACACTATTCCTCCACTACTATAAGGTATAGATGCCAATGTAACAGGGGACAGACTCTCTTCCTCCACTACTATAAGGTATAGATGCCAATGTAACAGGGGACAGACACTCTTCCTCCACTACTATAAGGTATAGATGCCAATGTAACAGGGGACAGACACTCTTCCTCCACCACTATAAGGTATAGATGCCAATGTAACAGGGGACAGACACTCTTCCTCCACCACTATAAGGTATAGATGCCAATGTAACAGGGGACAGACACTCTTCCTCCACCACTATAAGGTATAGATGCCAATGTAACAGGGGACAGACACTCTTCCTCCACCACTATAAGGTATAGATGCCAATGTAACAGGGGACATACACTCTTCCTCCACCACTATAAGGTATAGATGCCAATGTAACAGGGGACAGACACTCTTCCTCCACTACTATAAGGTATAGATGCCAATGTAACAGGGGACAGACCCTCTTCCTCCACTACTATAAGGTATAGATGCCAATGTAACAGGGGTCAGACACTCTTCCTCCACCACTATAAGGTATAGATGCCAATATAACAGGGGACAGACACTCTTCCTCCACTACTGTAATGTATATATGCCAATGTAACAGGGGACAGACACTCTTCCTCCACCACTATAAGGTATAGATGCCAATGTAACAGGGGACAGACACTCTTCCTCAACTACTATAAGGTATAGATGCCAATGTAACAGGGGACAGACACTCTTCCTCCACTACTATAAGGTATAGATGCCAATGTAACAGGGGGCAGACACTCTTCCTCCACTACTATAAGGTATAGATGCCAATGTAACAGGGGGCAGACACTCTTCCTCCACTACTATAAGGTATAGATGCCAATGTAACAGGGGACAGACACTCTTCCTCAACTACTATAAGGTATAGATGCCAATGTAACAGGGGACAGACACTCTTCCTCCACTACTATAAGGTATAGATGCCAATGTAACAGGGGACAGACACTCTTCCTCTATCTGTCTCCAAGAGGGTGAACCTGTTGTTGTATTAGCTGTACCCACACAGCCTTTAACTGAGATGCCCAGTAATACAACTGGAAGTCAGGTAGAGCTCTCCTTATGAGTATGGTTTGCATAACGTTGTGAGTTTCACTCTAGGGGGGGGGGGGGGGGGGGATGGGGGGGAATAGGAAAGGGCAAGGTTTGAAAAAGGGACAAGAATTTTGGTAATATATTCATCTTTACACAATTGACCCGCCCAACAAGAGAAATGGGTCAATCCCACCATCTATCCAATTCTACCCCAACCTTTATGAGAAGTGGAGTGTAGTTCAGTTTATATGTCTTTCATCATTTCAGAAGGCATTTGCAATCCAAGATATGTCATTTTCTGAGGTCTCCAAGAAAATGGCTGGTCTAAGATTGGGTTCTGCATTGCTGCCCTGTTAAAAGGCATAATTATAGTCTTCGATAGGTTGATTTTATATCCTGAAAAGGTCCCATATTCTTTCAGGATGTCAACTAATGCTCGGAGTGACATTTCTGGTTTAGTGAGGTAAAGCAAAATGTCATCAGCATATAGAGAGACCTGACGTTGGCGCCCACCTATACGGACACCATGGATGGATGGATGAGATCTAGAAGCTTCTGCCAGTGGCTCTATAGGAACACCATGGATGGATGGATAAGATCTAGAAGCTTCTGCCAGTGGCTCTATAGGAACACCATGGATGGATGGATGAGATCTAGAAGCTTCTGCCAGTGGCTCTATAGGAACACCATGGATGGATGGATGAGATCTAGAAGCTTCTGCCAGTGGCTCTATAGGAACACCATGGATGGATGGATGAGATCTAGAAGCTTCTGCCAGTGGCTCTATAGGAACACCATGGATGGATGGATGAGATCTAGAAGCTTCTGCCAGTGGCTATATAGGAACACCATGGATGGATGGATGAGATCTAGAAGCTTCTGCCAGTGGGTCTATAGGAACACCATGGATGGATGGATGAGATCTAGAAGCTTCTGCCAGTGGCTCCATAGGAACAGCATGGATGGATGGATGAGATCTAGAAGCTTCTGCCAGTGGCTCTATAGGAACAGCATGGATGGATGGATGAGATCTAGAAGCTTCTGCCAGTGGCTCCATAGGAACAGCATGGATGGATGGATGAGATCTAGAAGCTTCTGCCAGTGGCTCTATAGGAACACCATGGATGGATGGATGAGATCTAGAAGCTTCTGCCAGTGGCTCTATAGGAACAGCATGGATGGATGGATGAGATCTAGAAGCTTCTGCCAGTGGCTCTATAGGAACAGCATGGATGGATGGATGAGATCTAGAAGCTTCTGCCAGTGGCTCTATAGGAACACCATGGATGGATGGATGAGATCTAGAAGCTTCTGCCAGTGGCTCTATAGGAACAGCATGGATGGATGGATGAGATCTAGAAGCTTCTGCCAGTGGCTCTATAGGAACAGCATGGATGGATGGATGAGATCTAGAAGCTTCTGCCAGTGGCTCTATAGCCAAAGAAGAAAGGAGAGGACTAGCGGGGCAACCCTGTCTTGTGCCACGTGATCGGGAGAACTGGGAGGAAACATTTCCATTAGTCAGGATCTGAGCTACCGGATATTTGTACAGTAATCTAACCAGACCTCCATACTTAGGGCCAATATTCATATTCATAATATGCGATGGACCCTCTCCATTTCCAGTGGGTGCGCGGAAGGGGGTAGATCCAGAATTTTGGGACTCCATTCCTGTAGAAAGGAGATGGCGTCTCGTCCCTCCACGGCCTCCGGGAAACCTTGGAATCTCAAATTCGAGCACTTTTGGAAATTTTCGTAAGAATCTAATTTCTCGAGTTTAGAGATGGCGTCTTCCAACTTCTAGTGCTTTTGATCCACTTCCTCGCGGACGTCCAGGATGGCAGCCTGTTGGTCAGCATGGTCTTTTTGTAACTTTGTCACTCGTTCCCTTTGTGACTTTCTGGTCTTCGTGGAGTTTATCGACCAGCACATCAATTTTGCTGAGGCGTTCAGAAAGTGTCTCTTGGATTTTAGTTATACCCTTGTCCATCACCATTCTGAACCATGCTGGTGCTTCTTCTGAGCTAGCATCCACCGAGGCCGAAGAAGGGCTGTGAGACACTAGCGGTTCTGGGGGGGGGCAGTGCCCCTGTGACAACAAGCTTGGACCCCCTTGTGGCCCCTCTAAATACGGAGTCTGAAATAATTATCACAGAATACAGTTTTGCGATCATGTTTTATTTTATTGATTTTTTTTTACATCCATCATTAGACATTGGCAAAGCGGAACACTAAAGTAACCCAACACATTTTCTAGTGGGACTCCTTTAGGCGGAACACAACAGTATCGTACCACATGGATCTGCAAGTTTTTTTCTATTCAGAAGTTGAAAGAAATTTGGCGCGAATAATATCGTTCAAGCAAGAAGAAGGAAATAAAGAGAGGTGAGCAAAATGTTGAATATGTTGTATTTGTAACATAGTTAACTATTAAATGCATTACAGAAGTGTAAAGTTAGATCAGCTAAAGTTAACCTGTCCGTTTGTTATTTTCTTTGTGAATTAATGAAGGAATTGGCTTGAATCCTGGGCTATGTATTCGTTTGCACTGTTTTTGGTTTAGTTTTGTAGACAGGCATCGAAAATGTATGGCAATATGAAAAAGGATATCATATTTGATCAAAAACGCATGTTGCTGAGCAGTGGCGGCTCCTGAAAAAATTCTCAGGAGGGGCAATTTTTCTGATGATTTAGGTGACCTACACACATTTAAAAAAAGATATGTCCAGCAACAACATGAAGACAGGGGCAGCATATAAGTCAATACCAGAAGCATTTATTGACTGATCTCAAAAGTGTTGGCTTACCAGGGTTGGTGGAGCCCTCAGTTTCATCTTTGCCTCGCAAAGCTAACTCAAACACTCCGCAAAACTTCACACACTGGATTAGCCGGCTGAGGATGTGGCGGTTCTTGCTAATGTCGTAGTAAATATATTTGTTATAGTGAATATGGAATATGATATGTTGAGTAAAATGTTGTGCTAAGATCTATTTAGGTCAGGAGCTGGTTATAAGTTCTGTTCCTATCCAATAACAATGGACAAAAGGGTCCTATCTTGTCAGCCTTGTCAGCAGGTGGCCATGGACAACACCCACGCCATAGGCCTCTCAGTTCTTCCAACTCACGAGTTCTTGCTCTGAGGACACACACACACACACAAACACACACACACACACATCATCACTGTTAAACACACACACACACACACACACATCATCATCACTGTTAAACACACACACACACACACACAAAAATCCCCTCTCTTAGGCTGAACATTTGAAGACCGAGAACCCGACTCAGAGCCAATGCAACAGTGACAGTAGCCTGGAGGGGACCTCACCCAACTCATCAGGACCAATCAGAAGATCAGAACTACTAGATTCAACCTACTTCATTTATTGCATAAAATGTCTGCACACAATGTTTCGGGGCTCTCTTCAGATAATAATAATAATAATAATAATAATGTGCCATTTAGCAGACGCTTTTATCCAAAGCGACTTACAGTCATGCGTGCATACATTTTTGTGTATGGGTGGTCCCGGGGATCGAACCCACTACCTTGGCGTTACAAGCACCATGCTCTACCAGCTGAGCTACAGAAAGTGGATACTCATGGATGCGCATCGCAATTGTAAAATGTCAACACAATTGGAGACACCACGTCATTTTTGGAGACATGTTATTGACAGTAAACTATTGTAGATGCGACTGCTAACTAAATAAAACATTTTAGCTGGCTAGCTAATCATCTTAGCTAAATGTGGGGCAAACAATTCAGTTATTTACCGTTAATTTGAGGGATTGGGGTGAAAGAAATCGAGTTACATAGTGATACTTTACGATATACTGTATTGACAATATCGCAATATTTTAGCGCTAGTTGGCTGTACCTGCACCAAAACACCATTATTGTTCCTTCATAGCTTGTTCTCAATCTTTTCACATTGGGAGCCAATTTGTTTTCAGCACTTTTATTTCCATGACTGATCAAAACTCGTTCTCATGGCTTTCTGATCCCTCTGCAACAGACATATGGTGCGCAATAAAATCACAGTATCGAATCGCAATACGTATAGAATCATGAGACTCGCAATGCTGATGCATATATCTTATCGTGAGGTTCCTGGCAATTCCCAGCCCAAGTTCATTTGCCACAACAAATCTCTTCGCTAGCAAACGCGATGTCTTCTCCAAAACGGCAATGTGTCTCCAGCAATGTTTACTTTTTTGACGTTCTACGGCATCTCCACTTTCCAAGCATATATGACCACATGTAATATTTTGGTAAGTGATGCAAATAGTGAACTATGTAGGGCCAGGATGTAAAATATATGTAGCTGCAGCAATTTCTCTTATCTGATATGGTAAGTAATGGGGCTTAATTTATAGCTCCCTAAGAGTTTGACGAACGGGTCCGTGAACGCGATTCCAGATATCTTTACCTCTGAATAAACTGCCTTTATTATACCATATCCACCCTGTCCAAAGTCTCTACTTGGTCTCAGTTCTCCAGTAAACTTGTGATTATCAACACTAACCTCATCGTTGTGGCGGCGGACAGCTAGCCTGTATCCCTCATCCAGTTGAGTGAGTGGCAATGTCTTTTTTTGTTCGTACCAATTTTTGGAAAATCCTCGGGTGTAGGACTTTCCGCCTTTAGTAGAAACCTGTTGAGTTATTAAATTTGGTCTGGGAGGTCCTAATTGTTTCGTTGCCAATTTATCTTCATTTGTTCGCCGACAAAAAGGAACTTCTTTCAAACAATCCGCTCTTTTCTCAGTTACGTTCATGGTTACGTAACGTATGACGAAAGCGCGTAAGTGCAAGCCCACAGACACCCATTGAGATTGTATTGAAGGCTCTGAAATTTGAAAAAAATTGATTTTACATGGGAGTCTATGACAGACTTCTGGGCGATTTTCAACGTGACTGAAATCTCCCCAAAAGGGGGGGGAGCCATTTGAAGCACGACTTTAGCCTGATTCGACATTTAGTGGCAGTGTGGCACTGTGGCAGATCAGACGTATAGATTACAACACTGATAACTACTGTTGCCGTGATATAATTGATTAGAAAAAAAATCCCTTCCTTTTCCCGTTTGGCAGTGCGTCGCCCATATCGCCCTATTGAACAGGCCGCCCCTGTTGCTGAGTGCTTTTACTTAAACCACACTCAGTAAACGCATTGTAACGTTAAAAGGTTAGACATGAAAGCTAGCTACCTAGCGAGTCAGTTATTTTCAGTAAATGAATGAATAAGCTTGGTCCCCATTGCTTTTGCTCTATAGTTGTCACCAACACGAAGAGAAAAAAGGGCTTCATGTTTCTTCCAAAGAAAAGACAAGGCAGAAAGTCAGACAGAGCCAGAGGGTTCAGGTGTGGAGAGAGCAAGAGAGAGCAGAGAGAGACAGCAGGAAGACCATTGGAGAGACTGAGAGTGATGTCAGCCAATCCCGGGAGGAGCCACCGGTGCAGCCAGTGATGAACATGGACCTAAGAACTCTGATGGGGGACAGGAGGAGGAGCTTCAAGGCGGCCTGGTACCACATCCACCCCTGGCTGCAATATTCAAACAAATCAGACTCTTGTGTTTTGTTACGCCTGTCTCAGAGACTGGATTGGATTCAAAATGGGGTTTTAAGAACTGGAAGAAGGCAACTTACAAAGACGGGGGGATTTGCAATTCATGCAAGGGCTGAGCGGCACAAACAAGCAATGATTACGTGGAGAGTCTATCAGAAAGCTGTAAAAAGTAATGCAACACTGGTAAATGCCCTAAACAAGGAACACAACAAACAGGTTCAAGAAAATGGGGACTATATTAAAACAATAGGAGAAGTACTAATACTTACAGCCACACAAAACATTGCACAAAGAGGACACGATGAGTCTGCAGAGTCTGATAATAAAGGGAACTTCATGGCAATCCTAGAAACAATAGCTAAGCATGACACAACTGTGGAAAAAAAAAGGTTGACTTCCATTCATAATGCAAAATACACAAGCAAAGGGATTCAGAATGAGGTTCTGAGTTGTTTGGCAGACATGGTTCCAACAGAGATGATAGAAGAAGTGGAAGACAGTGAGGTCTTCAGCATAATGGCAGACGGAAAACAAAAGATGTTAAAACAAAAGGATCAGATATCTCCAGTACTCAGGTACTATTTCAGTGGAGCTGTCCATGAGAGCTGTCTCCACTTTGAATCGGCTGATCCACTAGATGCAGCAGGGCTTACTGACTAAATCATACACATATTAGAAAGTCATGGTCTTGAATACAAAAACAACCTAGTAGGCCAAGCATATGACGGTGCTTCAGTTATGAGTGGCAAACATTCAGGCGTCCAGGCAACGCATTAAAGAACAAGCAAAGCCTTTTACCTCCACTGCAGTGCACACTGTCTAAACTTAGTTTTAGTGGATACAGTCAAAGCTGTCCCTGAGGTAGGACAGTTCTTCTCCTTACTAGAAAGACTGTATGTCTTCACATCTGGGTCATACATGTGCATCAAAAATGGCTTAGCGTACAAAGAGAGATGTACCCAGGTGCACCTAGAGAGCTTCAGAGACTAAGTGACACTCGCTGGGCATGTCGATATATGACTCTACATACTATTATGGATAGATTGCCTGCCGTTAAGCGAGTCCTGCAAGACATAGTCCAAGAACACAACGGTGACAGATCTGTTGAGGCACGAGGTCTGCTTGCACAGATAGATTTACAATTCATTGTGTTCCTTGTTCCACTCCATAAAGTTTTTGGAGAAGCAACATTTCTATCAGATATGCTACAGTCTTCATCACTTGACCTGTCAAAGGCTGTTGATTTAGTTGAAGCCTTAGTTAAAACTTTGAATGACTGCAGGGATGAGTCATTTTCTGATGACCTATGGAATGAAGTGTTGAACACAGCTGAGCAATGTGATACTGCAATACAGCCCCCTGCAAAACCTTGCCTTGGGAGAGGTGTGCACATTTAATGGGCGGGATCTGTACCCAGGTGTCCTATGGGAAAAACCAGTGTCTTGACCATTAAACCAAGAGGTAATGCCTTCTTGACCTGAGGGTGACACTGATTTTGAATTTGAAGGCAGGACTACCTCATTACCAGATCATGAGACAGACTTGTGTTTTCTCCACACATGGGATAGTGTAAAAGGAACTTAGCCTAGGAAGCCCATGCTAGAAGTGTTAGGAGGTGGAAGTTAGAGAATTAGTCCAGTAACTGAAAGGTCACTGGTTTGACTCCTGAGCCAGACAACAAAACGTGGGATTTGATCTGAACTGGCAGATCTGTGACCAACCCCTTTCAGAAAGACAAATTCCCCTTGTTCCCTGTAACATGGACTAATAAAGTTGTACTGTACTGTGCTGTGCTGCACTTTATTGAACAGAACCTGAGAGTCCAGCATGTCAGGGGATGGGGTGGGGGGTGGGGGGTGAGAGCAGCAGTGGGGGATGGGTAGCTAGTCCTTGATTGGCTGTAGTCCTGGGAGCCACAACTGCCAAGAGAAATTCAATCTACCCTTTTTATCAGCCAAGCCAACATAATGTTTTACACACCCTTTTTGTGGACTGTTAATGTTTATATTTAAAATCAACACTGAGCTTTTCATGTTATAATCTGTTATTTATCAAATCTGATAGTAAGATATTGAAACCATATACAATATACACTAGAAATGGTTGTAATGAAAACCTGAGACACTCCTATAGACCGATGGAATTATGAGGAGGGGAAAATTATGTATATCTGAAAGATATCAAGTAATTTAGGATTTGAAGTCAATTATTGCGTTGGAAACTGCAGTCTGGTTTGTTTGTCTGAGTGAACAGAGCAGTTGAGGGAAGGGAATACACATACAATGTTTCAATCTCCAACTGTCTTGTTTCACAGACTCCTGTGAGAGAGAATATAGTAGACGGTTACTGTCAAAAAGTGATTGGTGAGTTTTCCTGTGTCCTGTGTTCATGACCTTTTAAGGACATCCTGTCCGGATGTTCTCTTCACTATTTAGGGTGTGCTTATGTAACTTGATAGTGCAGCTGTTTCTTTGAGGTAAAGCACATTGATGAGGAATATATGATCTATTATGCTGTGAGAGAAAGAGCACATATTTACCTGATTTGTTAAATATTA
The DNA here is from genome assembly GCF_964263955.1 of Coregonus lavaretus. Taxonomy (NCBI): domain Eukaryota; kingdom Metazoa; phylum Chordata; class Actinopteri; order Salmoniformes; family Salmonidae; genus Coregonus; species Coregonus lavaretus. The sequence continues at coordinate 84,113,924 of NC_139989.1, forward strand.
ATAGTTAACAATGAATATGCTTAACAATAGTAGAGACATTTCTTAACTACCAATGCTGTGCTTTTGGTAAGGATGGTTCCCTCTAGCTCCCTGCAGCTGGTCTGGGCGTGTAGTCAAGGACATGGGATAGAGATCAACTGGAGGAACAGGTAGACCTGGTAGCTCCCTGCAGCTGGTCTGGGCGTGTAGTCAAGGACATGGGATAGAGATCAACTGGAGGAACAGGTAGACCTGGTAGCTCCCTGCAGCTGGTCTGGGCGTGTAGTCAAGGACATGGGATAGAGATCAACTGGAGGAACAGGTAGACCTGGTAGCTCCCTGCAGCTGGTCTGGGCGTGTAGTCAAGGACATGGGATAGAGATCAACTGGAGGAACAGACAGACCTGTATTGTTTCAATTTCTCGTTGCTTCCACACAGCCACAAGAAGAAAACATGGTGGCTCCTGATCTGCCAGGGAGGGGCGTGCTTGGATGAAAAGCAGAGATTGTTTTGGACAATTTGCAGAACTAATGAAGAGCGATACAAATCCCGTTGACTCTGTATTAACTTCTGCCTGCAATTGCATAACTAAAGATATTTTACATATACTCAGAAGCCGTTGTCTGTGTCATTTTCTAAAGTGTAAAGTTTGTTAAAGAATAAGAGTATATCAGCACTGTGCAAAGAACCCTCAACAACATGTTTGAAATAAAAAGTAATGGCCTGGTGATTGATTTGTTGTGTACTGACCTAGTTGAACTTTTTGAGGGAATTTGAGGGAATTTTTGTAGTGAACTTATGGAGCTGCTGTGTAGTGAGCTTGTGACCCCTTGTAGAATGAAAAAGTAATTTCTGGGTAGGTCTGCCTGAGTATAAGTAAGTGTTAGACTTGTCCTGTGAACACTACGAGCGACAAGAAACCTCAAGAGAGATCAACCACAGAAAACTCCAGAAAACACGTCTCCTAGACCAATTCTAGGTGTGTTGTGTCCTTCATGTCTGGGCCACAAGGACAAAACCATCGATGCCATTCTTTGTGATGCACCTGATTGTTTTAATGGTGGGATTGATATGAGTGGAGGCCATATGGGTTACATTTTCCAACTGGACGATTCAACAGTGAAGATTTTCACACACAGCTGTCTCAATAATCATGAAAATGCGTGCCAAACCAAGTCTCTACTCAACAGTGGACCACTGGCTCCACCTAGTGGATGTACAGCTACATCACAGTTATAGAAAAATTACTAGTCAATTAAATATGTGTGTGTGTGTGTGTGTGTGTGTGTGTGTGTGTGTGTATGTGTGTGTGTGTGTATCTAGACTGTTAGTATAATATATATATATATATATATATATATATATATATATATACCTACATATGTATTTATCCTACTGTTTTAACCAAACAAATTTCTATTTTATGTGAAGTGTCTAATCAAGAGTGGACCACTGGCTCCACCTAGTGGATTTTCAGTTACATCACAGTTATAGAAAATAATTACCCAGCACGTTAGTATACTATTCTATATCCCTCTCTCAATGGATAACAATTCACTCAATGTATAACAATGGTTTTTAAAATATTTAACAGTATTTCAATATTTGGTTTTTGCAGACATTTTAAGACTGGATGACATACAATTTTTTTTTAAGGGGGTAGATCAGCTTAATATTGCAGATAGATTGTAACTTCCATCAATGTAATTGTCTGCATCACTTCCAATCCCCCATGTTTTTTATATATATACACACACACACACACATATTTACATTTACGTCATTTAGCAGACCCTCTTATCCAGAGTGAGTGAGTGCATATATTATTAAAACATTTTCTCTATACTGGCCCCCCGTGGGAATCGAACCCACAACCCTGGCGTTGCAAACGCCATGCTCTACCAACTGAGCTACATCCCTGCCGGCCATTCCCTCCCCTACCCTGGACGACGCTGGGCCAATTGTGAGCCGCCCCATGGGTCTCCCGGTCGCGGCCGGCTACGACAGAGCCTGGATTAGAACCAGGATCTCTAGTAGACCACTGCGCCACTCGGGAGATAATACACATACACATACATATACACATATATATATATTATACACACATATATATATATATACACACATACATATACACATATAAATATATATACATATATATACACACATACATACACACATACAGTGAGGGAAAAAGGTATTTGATCCCCTGCTGATTTTGTGATTGACAGTTCTTTTGTGTTTCTTCCATTTGCGAATAATCGCACCAACTGTTGTCACCTTCTCATCAAGCTGCTTGGCGATGGTCTTGTAGCCCATTCCAGCCTTGTGTAGGTCTACAATCTTGTCCCTGACATCCTTGGAGAGCTCTTTGGTCTTGGCCATGGTGGAGAGTTTGGAATCTGATTGATTGATTGCTTCTGTGGACAGGTGTCTTTTATACAGGTAACAAACTGAGAATGTGTACTTCCTAATATAAAAGGCTTATCAGGATTGATAAGAAGACAGGATGAAGTAGCATGCTGTGTCTCAACTAACAATGTTATGCAGACTTTCTTTTGAAAAGGTGAAGGCTTCTCTGCCAGACCTACCAGGAGAATCTGGACATTTTCTGCGACTTGGAGACGATGTGGTGGTAAAGGATTAAGGAAGTAATTGATGGACAACACCCAAGTGGGAAGGTTAGTAATAGGGGTTGATGGCTACCTTGATGGAGGGCCAAGTAAGAGAGAGAGATTCCTAGATCTATATGTACCATTGTAGGACTTTTCTAACGCAGAGGAGGAAGGTGGCACCGTTTCGGCTGAGCATTGTTTTGTTTTGTCTGTGTGTTTTTGCAGCAGAGACTATTGGTACGCTGATAGAAGGATACACTCCACAGAGAGATGGTGATAAATGGAGAAGGACTCTGCATGATCATAGAACTAGTGAAGGAAGAAGGTTCATGCATCATCACACAGTCTACACCAACGGAGGTATGGATAGAGGGGAGATTGAACAGGTATCATGTCACCCAATGCTACAGATGGCTACGAGGAAACTGACGATCTGGAGATGGTAGTAGGTATATACACTGCTAAAGTGATAGTATTGAGAATGCATTGAGATAATGATCTGTATTTATTTTCAGGATGAGGAAAGTCATAATTGAATTCTGAATGTTTCTAATGTATGTTAATATAAGTATACATTCTGAAAGTTGTAATGGGTGATTAAAGTTGAGAGTTTTCATTTTCAGTGATAAGGATAAAGTGAATAAGAATTGTCATTTTAAATTTGGTTGAGTTAAGTAATTTGGTTGGTTATAATTTATAAGATTAATGAGTGATTTAAGTGAATTATTAGTATGTATAAGGATATAAATGTTTTCTATAGATATTATGGGTTTAAACAGTGATACATTAAGGTCATGTCTTAGGATACATTTATATGGTTTATTGAATAGACATTGTTGACTCATACTGTTTGAAACATGGAAGTTAAGGTGAGGATTGTGAATGAAATCATTAATATGTTGATTAATTGGGTTAAAGTATTAACATATTAGTAATGATATAGATTTGAAGTATGGGGTGATATTGATATGGATGTTTAGAGTGGTAAATATCTATGTTGATAGGCAAGTAATGAATTGGTTATTATCATGGGGTTATGATATTTTCATATGATGTGAATTTGGTTGAATGATTAAAGCAGGAATAGTCTAGGGATGTGATGATGTAACAGGGAGTGATAATAGTGTTATAATGTGTATGTTATATCAGGTATATTAGGAGGACAAAAGCGGAGTTGAACATTGTATATTTTAACAATCATGGGTTTTTAAGAATTGGGTCTGAGATGTTAATCATTAGCATTGGATGCTATTATATTAAGATTAGGAGGATATGGTGATTTGAATGCTGTTGAAGTCTTTTCAAAGTTTTTTTAGTGGTAATTCCATAGGAACATGGATGGCAAGTATTATATGTCCTCTAGTGGCAATAGTACTTACTGTAGCTATAGTTATGGGGGGTTGTTTTCACATTTTTCGGGGATTGATTTTAAGATCTGTACAAACGATTACTAACATGGCAGTTATTACAGCTAGAGATGTATCAGTTAATGTTAATATAAGGAGGGAGAGGACTAATTATTCTGCTATGTCATCTTGTTCCAGTTTAGAGTCCATTGATAATGTTGATTGAGGAATGGGAATGTTAAGTTGGAAATGTATACCATGGCATTTAAGGTTTACAGGATCGAAGATGGATATCTCAGTGGATCAGATAAAGCCCCTTGTGACCAGGGAGAAACTTGGGGTTCCTCTGACTGCGCGTGGATGATGAAGACGGATGTTTTTGTTATTTTTATATTCATGTGTTCAGATTATAATATCCATGTAAGTACAAAGTGTCATGGATCTTTGTATTTGTGGGGATGATGTCAGGATGGTCACAATTTCGTTGATGTATGTTTTCTTGGTAGCATGAATAAGTAATGGGTATATTTGATTAGCATGTATCAGAAAAAGGGGTCATTTTAAAAGGGAGGATGTCTGTGGGATTTTTCCTTATATATAAAAATAAGGTTTTGAATACATAGATTATTATCATGAATATATAGTAGTTAAATATCTGTTTATCTTTTACTCTGACTGAGTTTATAAAGGTTTGAGAGGTTTGATATCACATAAGATAGATGACTGGGAATTTATACCTTTGTTGATTAAATATATGGAGAATCAGGTTGGATTCAGGTATAGAATGTAGAAGGGGATCAATTCTCAGTTATCTAGCATAGTTTAGGATCTAGTCAGAGATATATGTGATACTGAGTAGAGAATATTGTATTTTATATAAAGTTATATGTGAATTGTTGAGGTTAAGTCATGTCACTTACCACAAAAAAAAGAAAAGAAAAAAGAAAAGAAAAGAGTGGATTGATATGATGTTTTTATGGTATAATGATGTCATGTCATAGTGTTGTGGGCACCAGGGAAGAGTTATTGGATAAGTGGTTAGGAGACAGAAAGTCTACATTCTATTATGTCAAAGGAGATTACTGATGTTTAGGATAGCATGATGGATGGACAGGATATATGACCTGGGGTAAAGAGTGATGAACACCAAAGACAGGGAGTGCCCATGGAGACTTGCCAGATGTATGTCAGGAAGAGGGTAACAGAAGGGTATATAAGGTAGAGGGTTTCCGTTGTAAAGGAGTCCAACTGACGAAGGCCAAAGCCACGTCCGTTGGTTAGATGAACCCACGAGCTCGTGATTCAATAAATACTTGGTATGAAATCTCCACAGAATGTCTAAGTATAACCTTGCATCCTTGATTCTTTGAGCACCCTAGAAACTCATCATAACAGTTGGTACCGTTAAAAATCCCTTAGCCACCTCCTCTATATAACAAGTATATAACACCTGGAATCACCCCTTTCTGTTTATGTAGTAATAAAGGGTATATAAGGTAGAGTGTCTTCTTTGTTCAAATTAGTTCGTAGCATCAAGGGCAAAGCTCTGGTCATTGTTGTCTCTAACCCGGTACCGATCATTAAACATTTGCATTAACTTTCTACAAAGTGTCTCAGTATATCCTTGCATCCTTGATTCTTTGACACCCTAGAAACTCATCATAACAGATTGGCGTCTTCTCGAACAGGATACGGTTTGCAGCTCAACTAACAGGTAAGCAGACTTTCATTCTATTATTATGTTAAAATCTGCTTATCTGTGGTAAAGCTGAACTGTAACGAACGTTTAGAGTTCTATATTTTAAAGGGGGAAGATGAGTGGTGTTGAGCGATTTTAAGGGATGTAAGGACAATATCAAATTAGGACTATTACATGGTGTTATGATTCAAAATAAAAATAGGGTATGGTCGAAGTAGAGAGATAAGGCGCAGTGCACCTTTAATGGTAAATACATCATAAAGAGAGATAAGGCGCAGAGCACCCTTAATATGATTTAAAAGATTATATTATAAAGAGAGTGGGATAGATACCCTTGATGTAAGCTTAAATACATCATAAAATGAGTGGGCGGACGGCACCCTTAATGTAAAATACATTATAAAGATAGTGTTTTTTTTAGATGTTTTTACCTTTAGATGTGAAAGTACGTCATAAAATGAAATAAGATACTGAAATACTGAAAACGGTCAGGAGAGGGAGCCGATGACATGAAAACATTTGAATCATGACACCAAACACTAAATAAGGTAATGTAATTTTGATAAGATCAAGGTAGAAAATTGATGCAAAACATTTAATTACTAACATTGTATAAACTAATATACACGAGAATGGGGAGTCAATTCAGTATACCGAATACGGGCAAGACAGTGACAATAAAGAATAAATCAGAGCTAGATTTACCCAGGAGGGAAAGGAAGGCTATGACAAAATTGTTACAAACGAATCCGCATCTCAAACATATCACTTGTAAAAATGTAGAGAATCAAACACAGCGTGATTGGATGTTAATTAAATTAGTTTTTTTTTAATGTGGAACCATATCTTAGTGATTTATCAGCATAGACAGATAATGACTATCCTCTAGATGGTAGTTTTAGAAGCGATAAATTACAAATAGCAAGGAAATATATAGTGGATAATACAGCAATAAGCAACCCAAAATGGGATTTAGATTACATGAAAGAAGTATGTACAGCATGGGATTTAATGGCTGGTAAATATAATGAGGAAGGAGGAAACATCTGTTAGGAAATTACGTAATTTGGCAATGGAGCAACATAATGGAACCTATGAAAAGGCTCAGTCCATAGAGGCTATTAAAGGGTCTGAAAGTATTAAAGGAATTTATCCACAATTAGCGCCCTCTATTGAGCCTCCAGCGTATACAGTATTAACGTAGAAGAGGATAGAGATATATATGATTGGTTATTCATAGAATCTTATGAAAGTCAGGATTAAAAAATGTGTATTCCTAAAATCAGGTCAATATATATGTTTCCCAAAGTCAAAAGAGATAATTTGGAAATTAAACGGTGGCGAGAGGAATGCAGAGAGTTGTGGTTAAAACGTTTTGGTAAAGCTTGTGAGACAGCAGAAAGAAGGTTTAAAGGTCAGACAGGACGAATAAACATTGAAAAAATTAGATATACTAGAGAGTGTTTAGAAAGTGAAAATAAAATGATATTTAAAATACTCAAACAAAAGCGTGAGGTTGATTGCAGCGACAGTTTAGCAAATACAATTATGGAATTCCTCATTGAAGCAATAGAAGCAATAGAAGCAATAGAACGGTACCAAATACAGAAAAAGATTACACTGAACCCAAACTCAGCCGTACAACCAAAAGATATTAAAGGGGTTTTGTCTTGTATTTTAGAAAGAGAGTATAATATTTGTAAAAGAGTTGAATGGAGGGTGGATGATTTAGCAAGTAGAGATAGGTGTAGACAGGAAGAAGAGGATAATATTCAGGAAGAAATAATGGCACCACTTTCAGTAATGGAAGATAGAGTCTTAGATAAGCCACTTACGTTAGCTGACATTTCTCAAGTTATAAAAGATGCGCCGCAACCATTGGTAAATCCATTAGGATTTATGAATTGGTGGCGCACAGCTTTAATGCATGGGTCGATGAGTGGTAAAGACGTAAGATACATTCTAAATACTCTAATGCCAAATGTTAACATGGAAGCATTGATAAATTCATGTGAGACTTTATCATATGATAATGATGGACCGGTAGATGGTAATACCCCAGAAAATAGATTTCCGTGGTTGAGTAGGGATCATAAGGAAACACATATAGAGGAAAGAGATGTTTCCCAATTGTTAAATTGTAAGCGTAAACCAAATGAAACAATGTCTGAATACGCGACACGTTTTCAAAAAACATGGAGAGAGGACGCTAAATTGGAAATAAATGATGCGGAGGACACTTTTTTCGTAAGCATGTTTTGAATGGCTTGGACCAAGGGTCTGCATATACACTTAAACTAGCAACACCTGAAATATACACAGTAAGACCTTTACAGCTATTAAAACAGATTAGGCAATTAGAGGCGGTAGGATTATTCAATGAGCATAAACCTACAATTCAGGCAATGCAATTTCCCCCATACAAACCGCAGGATAAACAGGTGCCATATCAGCAGCAGGTGGATGGGCAATCCATGCCCTATAATACTAATCAAGGTAGAGGCAGGTCTAATGGTAATTCCAGAGGAGGAAGAAGGAAGTTTAATAGAGATAAAGATACTTGTAATTATTGCAAACAATGGGGACATTGGTGGAAAGATTGTACCGTCCGATTGATGGATGAGAATAGACGGGAATATGGTGATAGGGAGAGGGGGAATTGGAATCCGGATAAACCGCAACCTAATTCCCAAAATAACCCTAGAGTTGAAAATCCGGGGAATTAATTGTGGGGACAATGACATAGAACTCCGATAGACAGGAAAGAAGTTAAATACATGATAAATGCACCACAATCGCATATTTCGGACAACCCATTACAAATACCACAGTTAAGTTTATGTGTATCTGGTAAAATAATCCCATTTCTAATTGATACAGGGGCAACTATGTCATGTTTATGGCAACAAGATTTAAAGTGTCCTTTAAGTACTCAGAAGGTCCAATCTATCGGAATTAGTGGAACTACACAAATTGATCTTATATCTTTACCATTGCAAATTGATTTGGATGATAGTAATTTCCAACATTCATTTATAGTCAGCGCTACAACTCCGATGGCGTTAATGGGAAGAGACCTTCTAAGTAAACTTAATGCGACCATTTTTTGCTCACAAGAGGGCATGGAGGTACACATTCCGCCAAGTTCTGCATATCAATTATTCTCTAATAGCACTCAATGTACATACTGTGCGAAATCCACATTGATTAAGGCAGAGTTTGTGTTCAAATGATTTACTATGGAAGGGATAAAAAGACTAGCTTCTTGCCATGCAGCAGCGGCTGCAATGATAATTTCAATGAAGATTGTAAATATGCCTTTTTCGGATAAAGTAATTGAAGTGGATGCAATGCAGGAAATTCCACAACGTTTTTTCATATCACCACACGGCCTGTTATTATTATTGAAAGATACTTCTAATGATATTGTTACATTTGTATGTGCAGTAAGAAATGATTTTAGCGATGTTAGTGCGTTGGTATTAGTCCTATAATGGTATTAGTCCTATAATGGACAGTTTGTTACAACAAGAGGTTTTTTACAAAGGCATGTCCCCGAATAATACACCTATAAACACGATTTTGAAACCAGGCAGTAAGAAATATCGATTTACACAGGATTTCAGGAAAATTAACGAGGCAATAATACCGATATCTCCGATTGTGCCTGATGTTAATTCAATATTAACGGCTTTACCTGCTAATTCTAAGTTGTATACTGTTGTTGATTTATGCTCGGCATACTTCTCCATTCCTGTACATGAAAAAACACAGCCTTTTTTTGCTTTTACATTTAAAGGGGAACAATATATTTGGCGCCGTCTACCAATGGAATTTATTGATTCAGCAGCAGTATATAGTTCAGCGGTTAATAGGCACTTGGCTTAATTGTCTCTCCCATGCAATTCGACGCTTTTACAGTACGTTGATGACATATTAATTGCTTCTTCATGCGAGGAAGAGTGTGCAAAGGATTCAATTGCACTACTAACGCATCTGGCTAATGGGGGTCACAGGGCGTCTCTCGCCAAGCTACAGTATTGTAAGGAGGCTGTCAATTATCTGGGATATATACTACGCAATGGATGTAGATTTTAGTCACCAGAGAGGGTGCAAGCGATCAAAGACATTGAAAGGCCAATGAATAAGACTGGAATGTTGTCTTTTTTGGGACTTGTGAATTATTGCAGACCTTGGTTGGCTGAATACGCAGTGTATGATTCGATACTGCGCTGTGCAACGAAGAAGGATGCTCCTGAGGATATTGTGTGGACTGATGAAATGAAACACTCTTTTCGTCACATCAAGTATATTTTATGCAATTCTCCAGCACTGGGGTTACCGGATTACAATCTGACATTCCATCTATATGTGTCAGAGGATGACAGTGTTGTGTCAGCTGTTTTATCTCAAATGCATGGAGAGGGTAAGCGACCTGTTGCTTATTATAGTAAGATGCTGCCAATGATTGTGCAAGGTATGGCTCCTTGTTTGAGAGCCGTGGCTGCTGCTGCATTGATGGTAGAAAAATCCCAAACTATTGTGTTAGCACATCCATTGATATTGCACACTTCCCACACAGTGAATATCATTTAGCTAAATATAACAACGGAACACATGACTAGCCAAAGGCGTAGCAATTACGAACATATTTTGACGGGAACTCAAAATGTGACTATTTCTACTGCAACACATACGAACCCAGCTTTGAATCTAAAGGCATTGTTACATGGAGTTGAAAGTAGTATAGATGATGAAGATCTCATACATGATTGTATGGAACTCATTAATGCCACATCTAGCATGAGGGCTGATTTGAAACAGACTGCATTAGATAATAATGATATGGTTTTGTATTGTGATGGTTCAGCAATGAGACCAGATGATAAAACGGTATTGTCAGGATTTTCTGTTGTGGATAATGAAGGACAGTGCATTGAAGCATATAAAATACCAGTTTCCTCAGCTCAGGCTGCTGAATTAATTGCGTTAACAAGAGCGTGTATTTATGCTGCGGATAAAACTGTAACAATATACACTGATTCCAAATATGCTTTTTCAGTAGCACATGATTTTAGCAAAATATGGGAAAATAGAGGTTTTGTGACTAATGCAGGGAAACATATTCAGCCAATTTAGTTAAAAGTTTAATTAAGGCTATGATGTTACCTGATAACATTGCTATTGTCAAATGTAAAGGTCATTCAAAGGAAGATTCGGAGATAGCAAGAGGGAATCATTTAGCAGATAAATGTGCTCATGATGCAGCTATGTTTGGATCTTTTCCACCATGGATGGAAAAGGAACTAATTGCAGTACAACTAATTAGTCAGGAGAATCCTCCGTTCACATGTGATAATTTAAGGTATTTTCAGAACCAAGCAACTGATTATGAAGTGAGATGATGGGGCATAAAGGGTTGTAAGAAGGATGAAAACGGTTTATGGAAATGTATCGATGATAGAGTTGCGTTACCGAAGTTAGCTTATGATTCTGTTATTGCCTACGTTCATTGGAGTAACACATGTAGGGTACGAGGGAGTGACAGCTTCTATAAATAAGGTGTTTTTTACGATAGGTTTGGAGAAACAAGTTAGACAATTCATACAAAGATGTTTCATTTGTGCTAGATGTAATCCATGCATCAATCCACCTAAAAGGGAACATTTACCAAAACCTGAGGGTCCATTCCAACAATTACAAATAGATTTTACGCATATGCCAAAGTATAAGGGGTATTCATATCTTTTGGTAATTGTCGATAGGTTTTCTAAATGGACAGAGGCTTTTGCGACAAGAAAAGAGAATGCTCAAACAGTAGTGAAGTGTCTGATGGAACATATCGTTCCTAGGTTTGGTTTACCTATGGGTATTGATTCCGATAATGGCACGCCTTTTACGTCGAGAATAACTAGACAGTTATCAGCAGCGTTAGGGATGAAGTGGACGTTTCATATTCCTTATTCTCCGCAAAGTTCGGCACAGGTGGAACGCACTAATAAAACGATTAAGGATAAACTGAAGTACATCTAGAGAGGAGGATGAATTGGTTGGAGGCATTACCTTTAGTGCTCTTATCAATAAGAGCGATGCCTAATGCGTGTATGGGATTGTCTCCTCATGAAGTGTTGATGGCTTGACCTTTTCCTCTAGGTGCACTGATGAAGGAGAATCCAGTGGTGGATATGACACAGCTACAGGAATTGCAACAAAATTATGTTCAACATTTTCCAAATATTCTCAACAGGTAATCGATTCCCTTCCCTCACCAGGGGAGAAACCGATACACAATTTTCAACCAGGAGATGATGTTCTGGTACGAAGTTTAAAACCTGTGGTTATACAAGGAGAGCCACGTTATGGATGTCCAACCCAGGTTCTTCTGGTGACACGTACATCGGTTAAGGTTAAAGGTCAACCGCAGTGGATACATGCGTCCAGGCTTAAAGGAGCACCTAGGACACAGACACCAACTTCGGAGGAGTTGGGGAAGGACTGAACTTAAGGGGATATTTGTATTGGCTTCGATTGTTATTATAGTGTTGTATTATTCTCATATTCATTATTATTTATTTGTTTGTTTTTGTGTATTTGTTTTTCTTTTATCAAACCTAGGTGGTGGTGGAGAGAAAAGTGGCAGTTTCTGGAGGGATCATGGAGAAAACCATGACGAGATGCAAACTCCTTGGAAGGATGAGTGGAGATGTTGCATCAGGGACATTTATCATAGTCCTTATAACTCTGACAGAAGTTATCTCTGGGGGGGCTAGTGATTGACAATTCTGAGATGAGGGAGAAGATGGTTAAGGACAATACCGACTTCAGCAAATCTGACAATGAAAATAGAAGGTTAAATCATGACTATATGAACAATAATGTAAACATGAGACTTAGCGACAAGGACCAGCACCCTGAGCGTACACAGAGACAGGTTAGTCAGACGGACCAGCACCCTGAGCGTACACAGAGACAGGTTAGTCAGACGGACCAGCACCCTGAGCGTACACAGAGACAGGTTAGTCAGACGGACCAGCACCCTGAGCGTACACAGAGACAGGTTAGTCAGACGGACCAGCACCCTGAGCGTACACAGAGACAGGTTAGTCAGACGGACCAGCACCCTGAGCGTACACAGAGACAGGTTAGTCAGACGGACCAGCACCCTGAGCGGACACAGAGACAGGTTAGTCAGACGGACCAGCACCCTGAGCGTACACAGAGACAGGTTAGTCAGACGGACCAGCACCCTGAGCGTACACAGAGACAGGTTAGTCAGACGGACCAGCACCCTGAGCGTACACAGAGACAGGTTAGTCAGACGGACCAGCACCCTGAGCGTACACAGAGACAGGTTAGTCAGACGGACCAGCACCCTGAGCGTACACAGAGACAGGTTAGTCAGACGGACCAGCACCCTGAGCGTACACAGAGACAGGTTAGTCAGACGGACCAGCACCCTGAGCGTACACAGAGACAGGTTAGTCAGACGGACCAGCACCCTGAGCGTACACAGAGACAGGTTAGTCAGACGGACCAGCACCCTGAGCGTACACAGAGACAGGTGAGTCAGACGGACCAGCACCCTGAGCGTACACAGAGACAGGTTAGTCAGACGGACCAGCACCCTGAGCGTACACAGAGACAGGTTAGTCAGACGGACCAGCACCCTGAGCGTACACAGAGACAGGTTAGTCAGACGGACCAGCACCCTGAGCGTACACAGAGACAGGTTAGTCAGACGGACCAGCACCCTGAGCGGACACAGAGACAGGTTAGTCAGACGGACCAGCACCCTGAGCGTACACAGAGACAGGTTAGTCAGACGGACCAGCACCCTGAGCGTACACAGAGACAGGTTAGTCAGACGGACCAGCACCCTGAGCGTACACAGAGACAGGTTAGTCAGACGGACCAGCACCCTGAGCGTACACAGAGACAGGTTAGTCAGACGGACCAGCACCCTGAGCGTACACAGAGACAGGTTAGTCAGACGGACCAGCACCCTGAGCGTACACAGAGACAGGTTAGTCAGACGGACCAGCACCCTGAGCGTACACAGAGACAGGTTAGTCAGACGGACCAGCACCCTGAGCGTACACAGAGACAGGTTAGTCAGACGGACCAGCACCCTGAGCGTACACAGAGACAGGTTAGTCAGACGGACCAGCACCCTGAGCGTACACAGAGACAGGTTAGTCAGACGGACCAGCACCCTGAGCGTACACAGAGACAGGTTAGTCAGACGGACCAGCACCCTGAGCGGACACAGAGACAGGTTAGTCAGACGGACCAGCACCCTGAGCGTACACAGAGACAGGTTAGTCAGACGGACCAGCACCCTGAGCGTACACAGAGACAGGTTAGTCAGACGGACCAGCACCCTGAGCGTACACAGAGACAGGTTAGTCAGACGGACCAGCACCCTGAGCGTACACAGAGACAGGTTAGTCAGACGGACCAGCACCCTGAGCGTACACAGAGACAGGTTAGTCAGACGGACCAGCACCCTGAGCGGACACAGAGACAGGTTAGTCAGACGGACCAGCACCCTGAGCGTACACAGAGACAGGTTAGTCAGACGGACCAGCACCCTGAGCGTACACAGAGACAGGTTAGTCAGACGGACCAGCACCCTGAGCGTACACAGAGACAGGTTAGTCAGACGGACCAGCACCCTGAGCGTACACAGAGACAGGTTAGTCAGACGGACCAGCACCCTGAGCGTACACAGAGACAGGTTAGTCAGACGGACCAGCACCCTGAGCGAACACAGAGACAGGTTAGTCAGACGGACCAGCACCCTGAGCGTACACAGAGACAGGTTAGTCAGACGGACCAGCACCCTGAGCGTACACAGAGACAGGTTAGTCAGACGGACCAGCACCCTGAGCGGACACAGAGACAGGTTAGTCAGACGGACCAGCACCCTGAGCGTACACAGAGACAGGTTAGTCAGACGGACCAGCACCCTGAGCGTACACAGAGACAGGTTAGTCAGACGGACCAGCACCCTGAGCGTACACAGAGACAGGTTAGTCAGACGGACCAGCACCCTGAGCGTACACAGAGACAGGTTAGTCAGACGGACCAGCACCCTGAGCGTACACAGAGACAGGTTAGTCAGACGGACCAGCACCCTGAGCGTACACAGAGACAGGTTAGTCAGACGGACCAGCACCCTGAGCGTACACAGAGACAGGTTAGTCAGACGGACCAGCACCCTGAGCGTACACAGAGACAGGTTAGTCAGACGGACCAGCACCCTGAGCGTACACAGAGACAGGTTAGTCAGACGGACCAGCACCCTGAGCGTACACAGAGACAGGTTAGTCAGACGGACCAGCACCCTGAGCGTACACAGAGACAGGTTAGTCAGACGGACCAGCACCCTGAGCGGACACAGAGACAGGTTAGTCAGACGGACCAGCACCCTGAGCGTACACAGAGACAGGTTAGTCAGACGGACCAGCACCCTGAGCGTACACAGAGACAGGTTAGTCAGACGGACCAGCACCCTGAGCGGACACAGAGACAGGTTAGTCAGACGGACCAGCACCCTGAGCGTACACAGAGACAGGTTAGTCAGACGGACCAGCACCCTGAGCGTACACAGAGACAGGTTAGTCAGACGGACCAGCACCCTGAGCGGACACAGAGACAGGTTAGTCAGACGGACGTCTACATAGAAATGGAGGCGATGGAACACGTTCCTGTATCTGAGCATGACATGCATTGTTTGTATTATCCTCTCAGAGCTACAGGGAGTAAAATCCTTTTTATGTTAATAATGTTACTTTTGTGGTTTTAAGGGAGGAATTGACAAGGGTTAACGTTGAATATGAATCGGTTGAAGGAGAGGAAGTCTTAATACTTATAATGTCATTAGCGGCAACAGGTGCTAGCACACCAACCGTAGAATATTGTAATGGGTTATGGAAAGGGTTGACGGCAACATTTTTGGTTCAGAGAGATTCGCTAGCTTATGCAAGTATGCAACCAGTAGCAATCAGGACTAAGCAGAAGGCAGTACCTCTAACCAGCATGGCTTCTATAGCTAGTCCTACAATTCTATATAAAATGGGGATTACACAGGGATGTCCAGATAAGAAGATTGTTTTGGATACTAATTTTCCCTGGCCAGCAGCTGGTTACATGGTATGGTATTGTGGGGATCACTTATATACCGACCTTCCACAATATTGGCAAGGGGTTTGTGCTCCTTATTGGATACCAAGGAAAGTGGTATTTGGGGGTATAAATGATCCAATCACACGGCCAGCAACTTTACCTGAGGATCAGACTGCTGAGTTGGTAGAGAAGGAGGAAATTATTATTTATGAGAATATGGATTCACAAGTGAATTCTATTAATCCCATAGCGTCTAATTTGTGGTACAAAACCCTTAAGCAGAAAGTTAGGAAGTTGACTCAAAATTCATGTTATGTGTGTTCACTGATTCCCAAATCGACGGAGGATATATTTCCTTATTGGGCGGTTCCTCTGCAAGGGTCAGAAGGATTGCCGACCCTATGCATTATTGCTTATCAATATGTATTGAACACTCATCCTGAGATGGGATCACAATCAGTCAGACCGATAATTTTGCCGAAATAACATTTACATTGGTAAAACCAATAACATGATTATCAAGGTTGATGGCATTCTTCACAAGATGTCTCAGTATGTTATTTATACTAATATATCTGTAAGACAGGAGAATGGGAGGGATCTGAATAAGGTCCATTCAACCATTTATGGGATTCAGGAACATTGGCCTTCCCTTACTAGATGTCCGATCTTTTATGATCAGCATATCATTCAAGGACCAAGTGATTTATCAATTGTACCCACTAAAGTCTCTGCTATGGTAAATGCGTCTTCTGTATTTGATGTGTGTGTAAAAGGAAGAAAGGGAGGAGAGTTATCTGTAATAGATATTGGTTTTCTGAGAGCTTCTCAATGTCTCATGATGTTTAAGGATATGGGGGAAAAGTATCGCATTTCAAAAAAGGGAACATTAAAAATCCCAGTGTTTTTTTTGGTGTTGTGGAAATAATATATGGGCTACTCTTCCTCCACTGTTCAGGGGAATATGTGGAGTCTGTACTTTAAACAACCTTCTCTATGTTGTTCAGCCTGTTGAATTGGTTGATAAGAATCTTACTGGACGTTTTAGGAGGGATACTACGGAACTTATGGGATATGTACATTTAAAGAACACACATCCAATTGATTTGGCTACTAGATACAAAGCAATACCTCAAGATTTTAAGATATTTACACGTACTCAGTTAGTTTTTAAGACTATTTTTGGAAATACAGAATTTCAATATTCTAATCATTATCTCATAGCATTGACATGTCATGATGTTGCTAGAGTGGTTAATGCTACTGTCATGGGTTTTCAAGCTATTGGTTCTGAGTTGGATCTTATTAGACAGTATGCTACTGATAATCGCATAGCCTTGGATGCTATTACGGCTGCTCAAGGAGGTGTGTGTGCAATTGTTGGAGGAGATACTTGTACATACAGTGAGGGAAAAAAGTATTTGATCCCCTGCTGATTTTGTACACATTTGCCCACTGATAAAGAAATGATCAGTCTATAATTTTAATGGTAGGTTTATTTGAACAGTGAGAGACAGAATAACAACAAAAAAATCCAGAAAAACCCATGTTAAAAATGTTATAAAATGATTTGCATTTTAATGAGGGAAATAAGTATTTGACCCCCTCTCAATCAGAAAGATTTCTGTCTCCCAGGTGTCTTTTATACATGTAACAAGCTGAGATTAAGAGCACACTCTTAAAGGGAGTGCTCCTAATCTCAGTTTGTTACCTGTATAAAAGACACCTGTCCACAGAAGCAATCAATCAATCAGATTCCAAATTCTCCACCATGGCCAAGACCAAAGAGCTCTCCAAGGATGTCAGGGACAATATTGTAGACCTACACAAGGCTGGAATGGGCTACAAGACCATCGCCAAGCAGCTTGGTGAGAAGGTGACAACAGTTGGTGTGATTATTCGCAAATGGAAGAAACACAAAAGAACTGTCAATCTCCCTCGGCCTGGGGCTCCATACAAGATCTCACCTTGTGGAGTTGCAATGATCATGAGAACGGTGAGGAATCAGCCAGAACTACACGGGAGGATCTTGTCAATGATCTCAAGGCAGCTGGGACCATAGTCACCACGAAAACCATTGGTAACACACTACGCCGTGAAGGACTGAAATCCTGCAGCGCCCGCAAGATCCCCCTGCTCAAGAAAGCACATATACAGGGCCGTCTGAAGTTTGCCAATGAACATCTGAATGATTCAGAGGAGAACTGGGTGAAAGTGTTGTGGTCAGATGAGACCAAAATCGAGCTCTTTGGCATCAACTCAACTCACCGTGTTTGGAGGAGGAGGAATGCTGCCTATGATCCCAAGATCACCATCCCCACCGTCAAACATGGAGGTGGAAACATTATGCTTTGGGGGTGTTTTTCTGCTAAGGGGACAGAAGAACTGCACCGCATCAAAGGGACAATGGACAGGGCCATGTACCGTCAAATCTTGGGTGAGAACCTCCTTCCCTCAGCCAGGGCATTGAAAATGGGTCGTGGATGGGTATTCCAGCATAACAATGACCCAAAACACACGGCCAAGGCAACAAAGGAGTGGCTCAAGAAGAAGCACATTAAGGTCCTGGAGTGGCCTAGCCAGTCTCCAGACCTTAATCCCATAGTAAATCTCTGGAGGGAGCTGAAGGTTCGAGTTGCCAAACGTCAGCCTCGAAACCTTAATGACTTGGAGAAGATCTGCAAAGAGGAGTGGAACAAAATCCCTCCTGAGATGTGTGCAAACCTGGTGGCCAACTACAAGAAACTTCTGACCTCTGTGATTGCCAACAAGGGTTTTGCCACCAAGTACTAAGTCATGTTTTGCAGAGGGGTCAAATACTTATTTCCCTCATTAAAATGCAAATCAATTTATAACATTTTTGACATGCGTTTTTCTGGATTTTTTTGTTGTTATTCCATCTCTCACTGTTCAAATAAACCTACCATTAAAATTATAGACTGATCATGTCTTTATCAGTGGGCAAACGTACAAAATCAGTAGGGGATCAAATACTTTTTTCCCTCACTGTACCTACCGTAAGTCGCTCTGGATAAGAGCGTCTGCTAAATGAGGAAAATGTAATGTAAATGTCTTGGGAATGTAACTACAGTTAGGGGTAATATTAGAGATATACAGGATGGCATTAAGCGTACTAATAGGGATGCTAAGATAGGGATGCTAATAGGGATGCTAATAGGGATGCTAATAGGGATGCTAATAGGGATGCTAATAGGGATGCTAATAGGGATGCTAATAGGGATGCTAAGATAGGGATGCTAATAGGGATGCTAATAGGGATGCTAATAGGGATGCTAATAGGGATGCTAAGATAGGGATGCTAATAGGGATGCTAATAGGGATGCTAAGATAGGGATGCTAATAGGGATGCTAATAGGGATGCTAATAGGGATGCTAAGATAGGGGGAGAATATGGTCATTTGAATGCTTTTGAAGTCTTTTTCAAGGTTTTTTAGTGGTAATTCCATAGGAACATGGATGGCAAGTATTATATGTCCTCTAGTGGCAATAGTTCTTACTGTAGCTATAGTCATGGGGTGTTGGTTTCCAATTTTTCGGGGATTGATTTTAAGATCTGTACAAATGATTACTAACATGCCAGATATTACAGCTAGAGATGTATCAGTTAATGGTAATACAAGGAGGGAGAGGACTAATTATTCCTCTATGTCATCTTGTTACAGTTTAGAGTCCATTGATAATGTTGATTGAGGAATGGGAATGTTAAGTTGGAAATCTTAGTGGATCAGATAGCGCCTCTTGTGACCAGTGATAAGCTTGAGGTTCCTCTGACGGCGCAGGAATGATGAAGACGGATGTTTTTGTTATTTTTATATTTATGTGTATAGATTATAATATCCATGTAACTTAGTAATGAGTATGTATAATTGTTGTGTATGGATGATGTCATTATGTTAACAATTTATTTCTATGTATGTTTTTTTGATTGCGTGTATCAGAAAAAGGGGTAATTTTAAAAGGGAGGATGTCTGTGGGATTTTTTCCATATATATATTTAAAAAATAAGGTTTTGAATACATAGATTATTAGCATGAATATATAGTAGTTAATTATGTGTTTATCTTTTACTCAGACTGAGTTTATAGAGGTTTGAGAGGTTTGATATCACATAAGATAGATGACTGAGAAGTATACCTTTGTTGATTAGATAAATGGTGAATCAAGTTGGATTCAGGTATAAAAGGTTGAAAGGGGTCAATTCTCAGTTATCTAGCATAGTTTAGGATCTAGTCAGAGATATACAGTAGGGAGAACAAGTATTTGATACACTGCCAATTTTGCAGGTTTTCCTACTTACAAAGCATGCAGAGGTCTATAATTTTTATCCTAGGTACACTTCAACTGTGAGAGACGGAATCTAAAACAAAAATCCAGAAAATCACATTGTATGATTTTTAAGTAATGAATTTGCATTTTATTGCATGACATAAGTATTTGATCACCTACCAACCAGTAAGAATTCCGGCTCTCACAGAACTGTTAGTTTTTCTTTAAGAAGCCCTCCTGTTCTCCACTCATTACCTGTATTAACTGCACCTGTTTGAACTCGTTACCTGTATAAAAGACAACTGTCCACCCACTCAATCAAACAGACTCCAACCTCTCCACAATGGCCAAGACCAGAGAGCTGTGTAAGGACATCAGGGATAAAACTGTAGACCTGCACAAGGCTGGGATGGGCTACAGGACAATAGGCAAGCAGCTTGGTGAGAAGGCAACAACTGTTGGCGCAATTATTAAAAAATGGAAGAAGTTCAAGATGACGGTCAATCACCCTCAATCTGGGGCTCCATGCAAGATCTCACCTCGTGGGGCATCAATAATCATGATGAAGGTGAGGGATCAGCCCAGAACTACACAGCAGGACCTGGTCAATGACCTGAAGAGAGCTGGGACCAAAGTCTCAAAGAAAACCATTAGTAACACACTACGCCGTCATGGATTAAATTCCTGCAGCGCACGCAAGGTCCCCCTGCTCAAGCCAGCGCATGTCCAGGCCCGTCTGAAGTTTGCCAATGACCATCTGGATGATCCAGAGGAGGAATGATATAAGGTCATGTGGTCTGATGAGACAAAAATATAGCTTTTTGGTCTAAACTTCACTCGCCGTGTTTGGAGGAAGAAGAAGGATGAGTACAACCCCAAGAACACCATCCCAACCTTGAAGCGTGGAGGTGGAAACATCATTCTTTGGGGATGCTTTTCTGCAAAGGGGACAGGACGACTGCACCGTATTGAGGGGAGGATGGATTGGGCCATGTATCACGAGATCTTGGCCAACAACCTCCTTCCCTCAGTAAGAGCATTGAAGATGGGTCGTGGCTGGGTCTTCCAGCATATATAATATAATATATAATATGCCATTTAGCAGACGCTTTTATCCAAAGCGACTTACAGTCATGCGTGCATTTATTTTTTGTGTATGGGTGGTCCCGGGGATCGAACCCACTACCTTGGCGTTACAAGCGCCATGCTCTACCAGCTGAGCTACAGAGGACCACAGCATGACAATGACCCGAAACACACAGCCAGGGCAACTAAGGAGTGGCTCCATAAGAAGCATCTCAAGGTCCTGAAGTGGCCTAGTCTCCAGACCTGAACCCAATAGAAAATCTTTGGAGGGAGCTGAAAGTCTGTATTGCCCAGCGACAGCCCCAAAACCTGAAGGATCTGGAGAAGGTCTGTATGAAGGAGTGGGCCAAAATCCCTGCTGAAGAGTGTGCAAACCTGGTCAAGACCTACAGGAAACGTATCATCTCTGTAATTGCAAACAAAGGTTTCTGTACCAAATATTAAGTTCTGCTTTTCGGATGTATCAAATACGTATGTCATGCAATAAAATGCAAATTAATTACTTTAAAATCATACAATGTGATTTTCTGGATTTTTTAGATTCTGTCTCTCACAGTTGAAGTGTACCTATGATAAAAATTACAGACCTCTACATGCTTTGTAAGTAGGAAAACCTGCAAAATCGGCAGTGTATCAAATACTTGTCGTGGTCCTCTGTAGCTCAGCTGGTAGAGCACGGCGCTTGTAACGCCAAGGTAGTGGGTTCGATCCCCGGGACCACCCATACACAAAAAATAAATGTATGCACGCATGACTGTAAGTCGCTTTGGATAAAAGCGTCTGCTAAATGGCATATTATTATGGGGCGGCAGGTAGCTTAGTGGTTAAGAGCGTTGTACCAGTAACCGAAAGGTTGCTGGTTCTAATAACTGAGCCGACTAGGTGAAAAATCTGTCGATGTGCCCTTGAGCAAGGCACTTAACCCTAATTGCTCCTGTAAGTCGCTCTGGATAAGAGCGTCTGCTAAATGACCAATTTTTGTTTTATTTTTTTTTGTTCTCCCCACTGTATGTACTACTGATTGGAGAAGAATGTATTTTACACAAAGTTATATATGAACTTATGGGGGTTAAGTGATCTTACTTACCACAAGATAAGAACAAAAAAAGTGGATTGATATGATGTTTTTATGGTATAATGATGTCATGTCATAGTATTGTTAGGACAGAGGTAGAGTTACTATATAAGTGGTTTGGGGCCATGAAGTCTACATTCCATTATGTCAAGGTAGATTAGTGATGTTTAGGATAGCATGAGTGATGTTTAGGATAGTGACTTGGGGTAAAGAGTGATGAACATCAAAGACAGGGAGTGCCCATGGAGACTTGCCAGATGTATGCCAGTAAGATGGTAATAGGAGGTATATAAGGTAGAGTGTCTTCTTTGTTCAAGATAGTTCGTAACATCAAGGGCAAAGCTCTGGTCATTGCTGTAACGAACCCGGTACCAATCATTAAACATTTGCATTAACTGTCTACAAAGTGTCTCAGTATATCCTTGCATCCTTGATTCTTTGATACCCGAGAAACTCATCATAACGGTCCATTAATACAAGGTTTGGTTTACTGTCACAATGTTAGGTCCCTTACTACGACGGTTGGTTTACTGTCTCAATGTTAGGTCCATTAATACAAGGTTTGGTTTACTGTCACAATGTTAGGTCCCTTACTACGACGGTTGGTTTACTGTCTCAATGTTAGGTCCATTAATACAAGGTTTGGTTTACTGTCTCAATGTTAGGTCCATTAATACAAGGTTTGGTTTACTGTCTCAATGTTAGGTCCATTAATACAAGGTTTGGTTTACTGTCTCAATGTTAGGTCCCTTAATACAAGGGTTGGTTTACTGTCTCAATGTTAGGTCCCTTAATACAAGGTTTGGTTTACTGTCTCAATGTTAGGTCCATTAATACAAGGTTTGGTTTACTGTCTCAATGTTAGGTCCATTAATACAAGTTTTGGTTTACTGTCTCAATGTTAGGTCCATTAATACAAGGGTTGGTTTACTGTCTCAATGTTAGGTCCATTAATACAAGGTTTGGTTTACTGTCTCAATGTTAGGTCCCTTAATACAAGGTTTGGTTTACTGTCTCAATGTTAGGTCCATTAATACAAGGGTTGGTTTACTGTCTCAATGTTAGGTCCCTTACTACGACGGTTGGTTTACTGTCTCAATATTAGGTCCCTTAATACAAGGGTTGGTTTACTGTCTCTAAAAAATAAGTGTATTTTGAACAGAAAAGGATTTAATCCCTATGATAAGGTCCAAAAATACACAAAGCTCTTTGCCAAGGTATTTGGCCTTGGTAAAACAAGGTGAGAGAGAGACTAACCATTTATCGCTTTCCCTACCGGAACTCTTAAAGGAGGAAGAGCATAGAGAGAGGCCTGCCCTGGTAATGCCTGGACCGGACACCTTACAGGTTGAAGATCAAATACATGTTGAAGATAATGTTCTGCCTGACATGTTGACACATGTTCCAGCACGTAACCGGAAAAATGTTAGATACATTATGAACAAAATAAAAGACTCACCAGTCGTGGGGTCTATGGCTTCCATAGAAGCTCCAGCAGTATCCTTGCTAAACAGCCCAGCGCTGAACTGTGTCTTCAAAGTGTCTTCGGAGTAGTTTAGTAAACATTCCAGGATAGCCCTGTAAGGATAGGTGGCACTGCTTTGACTGATAAGGCGTTCACCCAAAGTCACATCCACTTGGGAGAAGATGGTAGCCAAGGGGTAATTAATGAGGCTCACCTTGGCATCATTTGCAATATTGGTCCCATCTCTTTAGGCCACTCTGAGACGCAAAGGTAATAAGGTGTTGTTGAGGTCCAGGTAGTTGTCACCATGGCCTGGGATGGACAACTCTACAAGTCCATTGTCTGTGTTGTTGAGGTCCAGGTAGTTGTCACCATGGCCTGGGATGGACAACTCTATAGGTCCATTGTCTGTGTTGTTGAGGTCCAGGTAGTTGTCACCATGGCCTGGGATGGACAACTCTATAGGTCCATTGTCTGTGTTGTTGAGGTCCAGGTAGTTGTCACCATGGCCTGGGATGGACAACTCTATAGGTCCATTGTCTGTGTTGTTGAGGTCCAGGTAGTTGTCACCATGGCCTGGGGTGAACAACTCTATAGGTCCATTGTCTGTGTTGTTGAGGTCCAGGTAGTTGTCACCATGGCCTGGGATGGACAACTCTATAGGTCCATTGTCTGTGTTGTTGAGGTCCAGGTAGTTGTCACCATGGCCTGGGGTGAAAACTCTATAGGTCCATTGTCTGTGTTGTTGAGGTCCAGGTAGTTGTCACCATGGCCTGGGATGAACAACTCTATAGGTCCATTGTCTGTGTTGTTGAGGTCCAGGTAGTTGTCACCATGGCCTGGGATGAACAACTCTATAGGTCCATTGTCTGTGTTGTTGAGGTCCAGGTAGTTGTCACCATGGCCTGGGATGAACAACTCTATAGGTCCATTGTCTGTGTTGTTGAGGTCCAGGTAGTTGTCACCATGGCCTGGGATGAACAACTCTATAGGTTATTGTCTGTGTTGTTGAGGTCCAGGTAGTTGTCACCATAGTCTGGGATGAACAACTCTATAGGTCCATTGTCTGTGTTGTTGAGGTCCAGGTAGTTGTCACCATGGCCTGGGGTGAACAACTCTATAGGTCCATTGTCTGTGTTGTTGAGGTCCAGGTAGTTGTCACCATGGCCTGGGATGGACAACTCTATAGGTCCATTGTCTGTGTTGTTGAGGTCCAGATAGTTGTCACCATGGCCTGGGGTGAACAACTCTATAGGTCAATTGTCTGTGTTGTTGAGGTCCAGGTAGTTGTCACCATGGCCTGGGATGAACAACTCTATAGGTCCATTGTCTGTGTTGTTGAGGTCCAGGTAGTTGTCACCATTGCCTGGGATGAACAACTCTATAGGCCCATTGTCTGTGTTGTTGAGGTCCAGGTAGTTGTCACCATGGCCTGGGATGGACAACTCTATAGGTCCATTGTCTGTGTTGTTGAGGTCCAGGTAGTTGTCACCATGGCCTGGGATGAACAACTCTATAGGTCCATTGTCTGTGTTGTTGAGGTCCAGGTAGTTGTCACCATGGCCTGGGATGAACAACTCTATAGGTCCATTGTCTGTGTTGTTGAGGTCCAGGTAGTTGTCACCATGGCCTGGGATGGACAACTCTATAGGTCCATTGTCTGTGATGGCAGAGAGTGGGGCTATCTCCACATAACAGGACCTATCTATTGGAAACTGGGTTAAGGGGGCCGTGAAAAGATGGAGCTCTGTCTTTATAGCTTCAGAGGACATGCGGTGTAAAAGAGACATGTTGATTGTTCTTTTAGAAAACGCTTCTGAGTTTATATTTTAGCAGTTTTTGGTCGAGACCTCCTCACTTTACGTCGTCTTTGACTTACTGACTTTCTTCCAGCGGTTAATCTCTGCTTTTTAAGGGAGGACATACGTCTTCTACCCAGAGGTCTCTTTTTAAGGGAGGACATACGTCTTCTACCCAGAGGTCTCTTTTTAAGGGTGGACATACGTCTTATAGCCAGAGGTCTCTTTTTAAGGGAGGACATACGTCTTCTACCCAGAGGTCTCTTTTTAAGGGAGGACATACGTCTTATACCCAGAGGTCTCTTTTTAAGGGAGGACATACGTCTTCTACCCAGAGGTCTCCTTTTAAGGGAGGACATACGTCTTATACCCAGAGGTCTCTTTTTAAGGGAGGACATACGTCTTCTACCCAGAGGTCTCTTTTTAAGGGAGGACATACGTCTTATACCCAGAGGTCTCTTTTTAAGGGAGGACATACGTCTTCTACTCAGAGGTCTTTTTTTAAGGGAGGACATACGTCTTCTACCCAGAGGTCTCTTTTTAAGGGAGGACATACGTCTTATACCCAGAGGTCTCTTTTTAAGGGAGGACATACGTCTTCTACCCAGAGGTCTCTTTTCAAGGGAGGACATACGTCTTCTACCCAGAGGTTTTTTTTTAAGGGAGGACATACGTCTTATACCCAGAGGTCTCTTTTTAAGGGAGGACATACGTCTTCTACCCAGAGGTCTCTTTTTAAGGGAGCAGGTACGTCTTCTACCCAGAGGTCTCTTTTTAAGGGAGCACATATGTCTTCTACCCAGAGGCCTCTTTTTAAGGGAGGACATACGTCTTCTACCCAGAGGTCTCTTTTTAAGGGAGGACATACGTCTTCTACCCAGAGGTCTCTTTTTAAGGGAGGACATACGTCTTCTACCCAGAGGTCTCTTTTTAAGGGAGGACATACGTCTTATACCCAGAGGTCT
This sequence comes from Coregonus lavaretus, assembly GCF_964263955.1. Lineage (NCBI taxonomy): Eukaryota > Metazoa > Chordata > Actinopteri > Salmoniformes > Salmonidae > Coregonus > Coregonus lavaretus. The sequence continues at coordinate 84,140,369 of NC_139989.1, forward strand.
CTTTTTAAGGGAGCACATATGTCTTCTACCCAGAGGCCTCTTTTTAAGGGAGGATATACGTCTTTTACCCAGAGGTCTCTTTTTAAGGGAGGACATACGTCTTCTACCCAGAGGTCTCTTTTTAAGGGAGGACATACGTCTTCTACCCAGAGGTCTCTTTTTAAGGGAGGACATACGTCTTCTACCCAGAGGTCTCTTTTTTGGTCTTTGAGACAACAGCATGAGGCCTGATCCTTCTTGATGGTCAGGATCTGATGACCCACGTCTAGTCATAGCATTAGCCACCACTTCACTTACTATGTTTTTGGCTGCTGATTTTAAATGAGGTTTGGCTATGCTAATGCCTCTCTTCATAAAGGGTATAACCATCCTAAAGAGGTTACGATATATACCCCCTATCCCCGAACCATACATGGTCTGGGTTCCATAATAACCAGGAAATCCATTACCCACTTGATCAACATAGTATGATACATAGTGGTTAGGATCGAGATGGTATTTGTCTACCATAACCATTTTGTTTTTGTATTGAAATATATATATTTTATTATTATTATTATTATTAATATTGTTTTTGTTTTTTATTAGATATGTAGAGAAGCTTTGACAGGTCTAAAGTGGAGTTTTACAATCACTTTTCCAGAAGTAAACTCTATATTTTGGTTCTGATCCGTTTTGATCTCAAGCTGAATGTTTTCAATATGTTTCTTGCTTACAGTTACGTAGTGTGGCTTGTCATAGTTAACACTGACTACATCCCCATCCTTGCCATCTATATGAACTGTTCTCAGGAGTGGTACATAACTGTCTCCTACCCTTTGATAGGATATGATGTCGGTATGCACAAACATGGTGTAAAGCCCTGCATGTATATCCTCAGGGTATGGGAATAATCTATCTGTCACAGCCACCCCTTTATTGGGCGTCGTCCCCAACATGGTGTAAAGCCCTGCATGTATATCCACAGGGTATGGGAATAATCTATCTGTCACAGCCACCCCTTTATTGGGCGTCGTCCCCAACATGGTGTAAAGCCCTGCATGTATATCCACAGGGTATGGGAATAATCTATCTGTCACAGCCACCCCTTTATTGGGCGTCGTCCCCAACATGGAGGATAAATGACCACTGGTCTGTATAGCTAGCTCATCACCCCCTGTGATTTATACACGTTGTTGAATAGGGTTGTAGGTCAACACTATTTTCATATGATTCAGGGCTAGGAGGCCGTTCATCTCAAAGACCATCCTCTCTACAGTTCTACAGAATCCTTTTTTTAAGCTGAACAGGTTTAGGGGGTTCAGATATCCTTTAAAAATAAAAATCACCGTCTTTTTCCTTGACATTATACCAACTATGGGGGTATGTAATCTCGCTGAGACCTACTTCCCAGGCCTCTGATAACTCGATAGGTTTTGGAAAATTGGTTGTAAAATCCAAACTTGTGTTATTCCTATATAAATCTGCAGACGAATTACTGGGGAGAGTCGGGTAAAATCCACTGTGCTCCATGATGCACTCCAGTGTACACTGGAATGGAAGTGTGTTTATCATGCATTGGGGTTTAAGTTTACGCCCCCTGCCTCCACGACCTCTTCCTCTAATACCAATTTTTTCCCCTCTTTCTCTCTTTTGATCCAGAATCTTCTCCACATGAACGACTTTGTCTTTACCCATCTTTACCCTCTGGAGTTCCTTCTCATAAAAGGACCCCTCTATATGCTCCCCATCATCATCTTTTAACTTGTAGACAGGAGGTATACGGGGTGAACATTCTGTAACTGTGAACAGCTCATCGCTGTAACCTTGCTCATATGTTTTGTCTAAAAACACCCCTCAACTTGGAGATACGTACCAAGTAACCAACTATGAATTTAAAATCAATGTCTTTCTTACGGTGAAGGGGATCAACCCATACAGATTTTTAAAGACATGAAAAGAGTTATCCAAAGACACCTCACAGGGCTTCATACGGACACTCTTGTAGTAGCTGTAGTTATACCCCTTTACTAAATCTTGAACTATTGTGAGCCGTAAAGCATTTCCCCATCCTCTCCTTCAAAGTCCCGTTAAAGCGTTCGACCACTGAAGCTTTCAAATCCGAGCCTGTAGCAAAATGCACGATATTGTCCTTCTTCACGAGTTTCTGAAAAATTCTTTACCACCGTCAGTCTGTACTTTCTTGGGTGCTCCTCCTTCCTCCAAGATAGAGTCAAAGGCCCGAGTCTCCTCTGCCCCACTCTTATTTTTTAAGACCCTTACAAAAGCTATTTTAGAGGAAAACGTCTATAACCGTTAGCATGTATCGATCTCCATCATTTTTATCGGCAAGTGCCTGCATGTCACATAGATCAGCCTGAAACTGTGACAAGGGATGAATAGAAAAAAACTATATTTCGGTTAGAGGGGGTATAATACATGACCCTGGGTTAGAGGGGGTATAATACATGACCCTGGGTTAGAGGGGGTATAATACATGACCCTGGGTTAGAGGGGGTATAATACATGACCCTGGGTTAGAGGGGGTATAATACATGACTCTGGGTTAGAGGGGGTATAATACATGACCCTGGGTTAGAGGGGGTATAATACATGGCCCTGGGTTAGAGGGGGTATAATACATGACCCTGGGTTAGAGGGGGTATAATACATGACCCTGGGTTAGAGGGGGTATAATACATGACCCTGGGTTAGAGGGGGTATAATACATGACCCTGGGTTAGAGGGGGTATAATACATGACCCTGGGTTAGAGGGGGTATAATACATGACCCTGGGTTAGAGGGGGTATAATACATGACCCTGGGTTAGAGGGGGTATAATACATGACCCTGGGTTAGAGGGGGTATAATACATGACCCTGGGTTAGAGGGGGTATAATACATGACCCTGGGTTAGAGGGGGTATAATACATGACCCTGGGTTAGAGGGGGTATAATACATGACCCTGGGTTAGAGGGGGTATAATACATGACCCTGGGTTAGAGGGGGTATAATACATGACCCTGGGTTAGAGGGGGTATAATACATGACCCTGGGTTAGAGGGGGTATAATACATGACCCTGGGTTAGAGGGGGTATAATACATGACCCTGGGTTAGAGGGGGTATAATACATGACCCTGGGTTAGAGGGGGTATAATACATGACCCTGGGTTAGAGGGGGTATAATACATGTTTTTAATCAACTGCTCAGCCATCCTTCTGGCCTCTTTGATGACCATAACAATAATTCACCCATTTCAAATAACGAGAACATTTCATTTGCATTTTTGCAATTTATTTTTGCGTAAATTTTTATGTATTACGTATCCATACAATTTAGGTTGTAAAGACATATCTAGGATGATCAATGGAAACAGGATGCACATGAGCTCAATTTCCAGTCTCAAAGCAAAGGGTCTGAATACATCTGTAAATAAGGCATTTCAGTTTTTTTTAAAATAAATTTGCAAACATTTCTAAAAACCTGTTTTCGCTTCATCATATTATTTTTTTTATTTATTTTTAGAATAAGGCTGTAACGTAACAAAATGTGGAAAAAGGGAAGGGGTCTGAATACTTTCCGAATGCACTGTATATGGGAAATGCCATTTGGAAGATATATTCTTGTTTTACTGAACTATCACAATAATAAATATAATGTTAGACCACACATTTTGGACATGCTTGGACATTGTCCCAGGTCATTGAGAACGTTCCGTACATCACAGTTTCCTCCTGTGAATAGGCCAGTCTCCTCTTAAATATCTTAGTCTGGAATTAACATTGAGATTACTGACATACACGTAATAACCACTCATTGTACTCATAAATAAGGCAGCCTGTGTAATCACCTTGAAATAATAGAATTATGAAATAGGCTGAAACAAATTGTGTTTACATATGTTTAAGACTCACACTTACCTCAGCCTGTTTCTTCCACTTCATGATCTGGGTATCATTGCCGACCCTCAACCTGTTAACATGTCCTCTAGTGGCATCAGAACATAGGCAGATGGCCATGGAGTTCAGAGTGAAGAATATCTTCTCACAGCATCCTCCCCTCCACAGCTCCATCTCCAGGCATGTTGGTACAAACTTCATTTTATTTTCCCTGCTGGTGAACAAGGCCATTGACAGCACCATCCATGTCCCTCTGTCAAGGAGGTCCTGCTTCTTACGTTGAAAGTCGTCTCTGAAAAGAGGAGACATTAGAAGGTTTCTTCTCTTAGTTTTGTCTTTTGTCTCAGACAAGGCTTACATGTCAGAGGCGTACTTACTTTACTAATTTACTTGTAGAAACGGTACAACTATATACAACATGTCAATTGTGAAATGATTGATATTGGACATCTAGTGTGAACATGATATTGGGTTAATCCTCACATTGTGGTGATTTCTCTACCTTTGGTGAGGTCTACATTGAGGTTTCTGGCCTGGGGAAGGGTTGCCCTCTAACAGGTGGTCATCAAAGGTGCCTTCTCCTCTGCCCACACCAGAGTCTCACTCGAGGAAAAGGTCTGAAAGACCTCTGTCTCCACCGGTTGGGACAAGGGACCATCTTTTTCCTGCACTAACTCCTTTTCTCTGAAAGTACATAGAAATCACACAAACCTATGATTCTACATTGTAGAGATATGGTATGGCATATCAACTGAATTATAATCTCAAGTCTAAAAAACAATCACTCTTATCACATACTTCTACTACCTTACCTCTTGATGATGACCTCTTTGTACTTCTTCACGTATGACCTCATAAACAAAGCATGGAGGTATTGATGGCAATCCAGGTAATATCTGACCCTGGCAAGGGGACCAGACCCATAGACTGGAGGTGTCCTCTTCACCTCGGGGACAGGGGACTTTGTTGGTCTTCCAGACAATCTCACCTTCTTCACCTTAGCTGGTGTAACAGCCAATCTCACCTTCTCCTCCTTAGCTGGTGTAACAGCCAATCTCACCTTCTTCTCCTTAGCTGGTGTAACAGCCAATCTCACCTTCTCCTCCTTAGCTGGTGTAACAGACAATCTCACCTTCTTCACCTTAGCTGGTGTAACAGCCAATCTCACCTTCTTCACCTTAGCTGGTGTAACAGCCAATCTCAACTTCTCCTCCTTAGCTGGTGTAACAGCCAATCTCACCTTCTTCTCCTTAGCTGGTGTAACAGCCAATCTCACCTTCTCCTCATTAGCTGGTGTAACAGCCAATCTCACCTTCTTCACCTTAGCTGGTGTAACAGCCAATCTCACCTTCTTCTCCTTAGCTGGTGTAACAGCCAATCTCACCTTCTCCTCATTAGCTGGTGTAACAGCCAATCTCACCTTCTTCTCCTTAGCTGGTGTAACAGCCAATCTCACCTTCTTCTCCTTAGCTGGTGTAACAGCCAATCTCACCTTCTTCTCCTTAGCTGGTGTAACAGCCAATCTCACCTTCTTCTCCTTAGCTGGTGTAACAGCCAATCTCACCTTCTCCTCATTAGCTGGTGTAACAGCCAATCTCACCTTCTTCACCTTAGCTGGTGTAACAGCCAATCTCACCTTCTTCTCCTTAGCTGTGTGTGTGTGTGTGTGTGTGTGTGTATATATAGTACATTATATATCTATTAAATGGTTATATATTGATCATTATATATTATATTTATATAAATGACATATATATATATAATATAAAGTGTAAAACTAGCAGTGTAAATGTTAAAACAATAAATGTTATAGAATAAGAGTTTACTGAAAATAATAAGTAATTAAGTGAATAATTAAACAAATGTAGTGAATGTGTAGTGAATGTATGTTTGTAAATGAAACCTAGGCTATACAATTATTGTAATATGTAAAAGAAAAATATATTTCTATGATTTATCTTTCCTGGTTTTTTTTTCTCAGTGTCCCTGGACAGAAAATGTGCCAATCAATAAAGTTGTATTTGGTTGACGCCCCATCTGTAGATTGTGTGATTTGATTGGACAACAAGTATTTGGAGCCCTTGGTCTACGTCATTGGATATTCAATTGACACATGCACTCAGTTTCCACCTTCGAGAAACAAAAAGGAGGAAAATGTTGGTGTTTGTATTTGATTAACGTTTAATAAAAAAGTATGGATTTCAGCAAAAAAATTAAGACTCGCAACTACAGAGGACAAACATTTTATGATGAATTATTAGTATTGACCTTTTTGGTGTTTTTTTAAATTGTTATTACACGACAAATTCAAGCCAATTTTGTTTGCATTTTCAAATGATATATACTTATGGCTTATGCCTTAATTGTAGCAGCGTAACTGTGTTGTGAGATCTTAACTAGAACAATAAGAAACTATTACTGGATATAGTCAATGGGATAGTTGTTGTCATGGTAGACTTTTAAAACGAATTATGTTGCTGGCCACCCCTTTACAACTCGGAAGGCATGGTTTTGCAGATAAATGAGTAAACGTGAACTACACTCTTAAAAGAAAAGCTTCCTGTAGGATCCTTTAGGATAATATAAGGTTAAAAAATATACCTTAAGATGAATTTACAAGCCTATACTCTGCCATCAGCTCGTTGTTGAACCGTTGTAGATTTAAGGGGTGCTTTGAAGAACCCTTTTCAAAAGAGGGGTTCGTTTTGGAACCAGCAGTGCCCTCGTGAGTAAAGGCGTAGAATTCAAATTGAGACCGTTGGTCAAAAGACAACTGGAAGCGGGAAGCGCGCGGATGGTTGGAGAGACGCGACCAATAAGAGATGACTTGCAACGGATTGACGTGAAAGGTGAGTGATACCTTAGCTATTCGCTTAGCTAAGATAATAATTCATCAAACTACTATCAAATAACTTAAAAACAATACATGATGTAATGTACTCTTGGTTTTTCATTAGCTAGCCAAGCTACATAGCCTGTAATGTTAGCTGGTAATTGTTGTATAAATGTTGGTACGTTTTAGCTAACGTTAGCTACAGTAGCTAGCTAGTTAAAGTTACTGTAACGTTAGCTAACTTTAGCTAGCTAGACTCAATATTGAGAAATTGTAGTCATTTAAACCCATGATATACTTTCTCACCATCTCCTTCCATCCTCCTCCCTTTAGTACCTGGCTTATCCTGCCCCTGTCCAGTTAAGTGGTGGAGAGTTTGGGAGCTGTGAGCTCTGATAGAGAAATGTATCAACCACCACGAACAGGTAAAACAGACACACACACACACACAGATGACCCAATGTAGATTATGTTCGACTTGACAAAAAGAAGAATACATAAAACAGATCAGATTAGTTAGATGCATTTGATATTGAATACTCATGTTGTTTATGTTGTGTTTGTGTCTAATTGATGTCGTTCAGGTTGGTGTATTGGGGCGGATTGTTCTGTCCTCTGTATTTCAGACCAAAGCAAGACAATGTTTAAAGCTCGCTATGGATCTACTAACAGGTTAGCCTCTATAAAGTATTTGGATGTATTTACAGTGTGATTATAGTGTGTTCTGTGTTACTCCTTTGTCAATCCAATACTAACTGAATAGTGAATCAATCAATCAATACAGTGTGATTATAGTGTGTTCTGTGTAATTCCTTCATCTTTTCCAACACTAACTGAATGGTGAATGAATGTATTTGCAGTCAATCAATCAATCAATCAATACAGTGTTTGAACAAAATTCAACTCCAGTTGAAGAACTGGGACAAGCTACACATCTCATTGTGGGGTAGGCCACATGTTATAAAGATGGTTAAAGCTCCTAAACTGAATTACATCATCAGCATGTTTCCACTGTCCATACCTGCCTACACCTTTAACACCATAGACAAAATGATTCATTTGGACTATTAAAAGGGCGAGAATGAACAAAGCTAGATTACAGGTAAAGACTTAGAAGGGAGGATTAAAGCTCCCTAACATTTAATTATAGCAAGAAGCCTTTATACCTGCCCAGATAGGCTCTCTTTATTGAGAACTCTAATAGGCCAATTTGGGTTGACATGGAAGAATAACTTAATGCCCGATTTGGAGCATCATATTATCTGAGTCAACACTTAAATGTGGGACTGCAGAATCCCATATTATAAGAGACAGACATCTTCACCTTTCCTGACAAGCTCTGCTTCTTTATGGAACAACCATAAATACAAATTAGGAGGAAAGGTGGTTGTCTGGAAAGAGTGGGATAGGTTTTGTTTTAGCCTCAACACTAATACATTTCACTTTTGCGCTATGTGTCAACTTTTATTTGAGTGTGGCTGTGGAAGACTGGTCCCTTGATGATGTCTGCAAGTGGCTGAGTACCAATGATCTCCATGATTCCATCCCATCATTCCAAGGTTCACAATCTTTCTGAAGAATGCCAACTCTCTTCAATTGTCCACTTTGCAACGAGCATTCTTTCTCTGTGTCCAAACTACTCACACATTGGCCTCTATCACCAGCATGAACCACATTTTCTAATTACCTGTGGACTTAATGGGTGTGGGAAAACAAATAGATGTTTCAGCGTCTATCGGTCTCACATCTACCAAAACCACAGAGCTTTTAAGCGCCAACTTAGATGAGAATTGCCCTCATGATGAATTTGAGATTAGGACTGATCCCATTGAAGATGACATGAGCGATGTAGAAGGTCTGCCAGAGGCTGAATATGTTCAAGCCACAGAGATCAACACTGAGCAGCTAATTGAAGATCTCAAAAACGATCTGTCTTTTTATTTAGAACATCAGTGAAGAACACTGCATCCCAGCTACGGTATAGAATAGCATTGTTGAGGACCTCAGAACCATTTTTGATGCATTTATGACACACTACAGCGATCCCCTCAGGTTTCATCTTACAAATAAGCAAATAAATGTGGTTGAACATGACGATCTCAGGGACTTGCTTAACAACTCTGCAATATTTGAGGAATGCATTAGATGCATAAGCTCTGAGTGGATGCTGGAGCATTACTGTGTGAAAGAATTGGGCATGGTCCGGCCAATTGAAGTACCACTGAGCAACAATGAAGGTTATATAACAAGGTGATTTCAATACAGCTACATGGTCCCCAGGGTATATGAATATAAAGAGACATGAGACAAAACAATCATAATGAATAAGATTACATGGACAGGGGGACCTGATCCTAGGTCAGCACTCCTCCTCTGAGACACTTCCCAGGAGTCACCAGGACCAAGAAACATAACACTTACTGTTGTAAAGTCTAGTTACAGCAGGTGTTTACTGCCATCTAGTGGAAGATACCAATAAAACACTTTATTATCAGGGTGTGGAGACTGCTGAGATGAAACAGAAAGTAAATGTGTTATTTTGTACAGGATCCATTTTGAGACGACAGAGCAGTAAACACTATATGGAGAGAAACAAAAAATAAAGTGAGTATTTCTAAGTATTTCTGAACAATAATCTATTCTAAAGGACAGAGTAAGAATGAATACCTGGAATGAGATATTACTAGTTAGTAGAACTGCTACTTGAGCAGAGTTGCTGACAGACAGCAGTTTTCAAAGTGGAAACTAATCAATAGGCCCACATGTTATGAGGTAGGCTATTATCATTGTCATTAAAGTAAGCCTATAACTTCAGTTTATTGTTGTTGTAGCCTCGTGTTATTATGTAATTAATAATGGCCGTGTTTAGTTAATTCAATTGGAAGTTATCAAGTGTCACCATGGTCACAGTTCTATTGCAATTGCTGATCAGATGTTAGAATGCATTAGATTGAAGGTAACAGTCAGCCAGATTAGGCTACAGGTATAAAAATAACCTGGCTGTTGTTGACAAGCATGGACCTATTCAGTTCATATCCATATTATTAATATTTGATTCATTGATTGAAATTACGACCCCATCCTCAGTAGCCTATTCCAGCAGGCTACTGGGCAACAGAAGCACTTCCTACCTCAAAATCGTCTTGCTATTCATGTTAAATAAATTCATCTGTCAATTTGAACTAAGCAAGCTGCTAAATCATTCAGCTTACATCTTGCCTACATGTTGCCCAGGCTACTGGAGGCTGTCTGAAATAAGATGTAGGCCTATCAGGGGCTATGTTTTGGCCTAGTTTTCAGGCCTTGTTGGTGGGTTTTGAGTAGTCATTGGGCTAGAAAAAGTAATTGCATTACATCACCTGACTGTTTGGATGTGTCTGTTAGTAAACTGTTTTATTTCGAAGAGATAATGAATCAAAGAGAACAATTGACATTCAATAATTAGTTGTCACTGTGTTAACGACAACCAACATGCTGGATCTCTGTTTAAGGGTCAGTGCTCAAATGACTCTCTCTGGGGAGAGAGAGGAGGGGGGCCCTGCCTCTAAAATGAGTCTCTTTGGGGGACATGACACCAAAGCTAAGAGGTGAGATGACAATATTGTTTAAGAATTTATATTCCAAAGTGCTATATAGGAGAGAGAAAATCACATTTGTGATTTTTCATCAGAAATGATTACTAATGGGTACCTTCAATGTAACTATTGTAGATTTGAGATGTGATTTAAAACCATTGTTTAGCTGGAATGTAATGTTCGTATCCTGTATATTTGACTGTGATACGTGGTTGTCTCACCTAGCTACCTTAAGATGAATGCATTTACAGATGCCATATCTTAATTTGACCCTTTTTCTCACAGCAGGAACATAATCCTGCAGCAACAGCAAATGTGCATTTTTATGTGGATTATAATTAAGGGATATTTTCTGTAGGGGTTCATACATTTTTCATCAGGGCAAATCAAGTCTGACATTTTAAAGTGGAAATTACACTTTAGACACCTTTATAAAGCCTTGTAGTGGTTTAATAATTTATTTAAACAATAATAGCTAATTGACCAACATTTCTGAAAATGGATATATAGCGTTTTGGAATGAAACTCTTGTTTCCCCATCTGAGCTCAGAGTAGATGAGAGATGTAATGTTTGTCTCTGTTGTATTGAAGCCCAATCAAGCAGGAGAGACCAGCCTCCCCTGTACCCAGCTGTGTGTCCATGAAGAGTGACCTGTCTATGAATCTTCCTGAACACTTTAGAGAGGGAGTCTTTTCTACTGAACAAAGGTAAGAAGAACTCATGGGTCATGGTCAGTGAGTTAAACAACACTGTCTCTAGTCATTTCTCCTCTCCCATTTTAGCATTTATTTTTGTTGTTTTCATAATCCATAGGCTAATCCTTTTTTCCATTTTCATAGTCCTGAAACAATATTAAACAAACACAATATTCCCTTCCTGTGAGTGTGTGTGTGTGTGTGTGTGTGTGTGTGTGTGTGTGTGTTTGTGTGTGTGTGTGTGTGTGTGTGTGTGTGTGTGTGTGTGTGTTTGTGTGTGTGTGTGTGTGTGTGTGTGTGTGTGTGTGTACTCCCTGGATGAGGAGATGTAATCTCATGTTTTGTCCACAGAAACCAACAGGAGAGATCAGAGTCAGAGATTCTCAGTGGTCAGTCTTCCCAGAGTCATCAAACAGACCTGGCCTCCATATTCAGTGTATGTGGTTCTGTTATGTACATTTGTTTTTGTTTACCTCAAGTAAAGTTGATCTGTCAATCATTCATTTATGTGTTAATGAGAAAGCATTTAGTATCTTGCTTAACTTATTTACTTGATTTATTTCAGTTGCTTGAAGAGAATATTATGACATTTGTAAAGAACGAGCTGAAGATGTTCAAGAGGATTCTTAGTCCAGAACTCCCAGAAGGCTTTGAGAGTCAGAAGCAGGATAAGGAAGTGGTGGACGCTGAAGATGAGAAGCAGGAGAGCAGTGCCAGAGAGGGGGCTCTGAAGATCACACTGCACGTCCTGAGGAAAATGAACCAGAAGGAGCTTGCTGACACACTGGAGAAAAGTAAGAGCTGTCTGCCTCATGTTGAATGCTGTTTTAGAACATTTAAAAGCTGTAGCTAAAGTACAGCTAAAATAGCTGTGTAACTCAATGATATTGTAGCAGCCTTAACACAACACCTAGTGACCTCATCAAGGAGCAGCAGGGATGTGTTGTGTTGTGTTGAGAGAGAGAGAGAGAGAGAGAGAGAGAGAGAGAGAGAGAGAGAGAGAGAGAGAGAGAGATCATAATAATATAATCAGTCACACCAGTATGTAATGCATTATGAAAACATTTATACAGTCAGTTAAGAGAATAAAGTATTAACATTTAAAATGTTATAACAGTCCTAGAATACTGTAGGCATTAAAAGAGACGTAATATTAATATCCTCTGTGTTATTTCTAGATTCAGATGAGCGTGCTGTGATTCTTCAACGTGAACTCAAATCTAATCTAAAGAAGAAGTTTCAATGTGTATTTGAGGGGATCGCTAAACAAGGAAACCCAACACTTCTCAATAAGATCTACACAGAGCTCTACATCACAGAGGGTGGAACAGGAGAGGTCAATAATGAACATGAGCTGAGACAGATTGAGACAACAACCAGGAAACAAGCAAGACCAGAGACTGCAGTCAAATGCAACGACATCTTCAAACCCTTACCTGGACAAAACAAACCTATCAGAACTGTGCTGACAAAGGGAGTCGCTGGCATTGGAAAAACAGTCTCTGTGCAGAAATTCATTCTTGACTGGGCTGAAGGAAAAGCAAATCAGGATGTCCAATTTGTATTTTCATTCCCTTTTCGGGAGCTGAATTTGATGAAAAATGAAAAACACACTTTGATTGAACTTCTCAATCACTTCTCAATCGAAACCAAAGAATCAAGGATCTCCAACTACGACAAGTACAAAGTTCTGTTCATCTTTGATGGTCTGGATGAGTGCCGACTGCCCCTAGACTTCCAGAAGAACAAGATCTGTTGTGACGTCACAGAGTCAACCTCAGTGGATGTTCTGCTGACAAATCTCATCAAGGGAAATCTGCTTCCCTCTGCTCTCCTCTGGATAACTACCCGACCTGCAGCATCCAATAAGATCCCTTCAGTGTGTGTTGACCAGGTGACAGAGGTACGAGGGTTCAATGACCCACAGAAGGAGGAGTACTTCAGAAGGAGATTCAGTGATGAGGACCTGGCCAGCAGAATCATCTCACACATAAAGACATTAAGGAGCCTCCACATCATGTGCCACATTCCAGTCTTCTGTTGGATTTCTGCAACAGTCCTTGAACACATGTTGAGTACAGACAAGACAGAAGAGATGCCCAAGACTCTGACTGAGATGTTCATACACCTTGTGGTGTTTCAAACCAAACAGAAGAATGAAAAGTATCTTGGGAAAGAAGAGACAGGTCCACACTGGAATAAAGAGAGCATTCTGTCACTGGGAAAACTGGCTTTTCAACAGCTTGTGAATGGCAATCTGATTTTCTATGAAGAAGACCTGAAAGAGGCTGGCATTGATGTCAATGAAGCCTCAGTGTGCTCAGGATTGTGCACACAGCTCTTTAAAGAGGAATGTGTCCTGTACCAGGACAAGGTGTACTGCTTCGTGCATCTGAGCATTCAGGAGTTTCTGGCTGCTGTATATGTGTTCCTCTCATTCATCAACAACAATGAGAATCTAATGGCCGAACCGCAAGTTACTGAAGTTACTTTCTACAAGAGTGCTGTGGATAAAGCCTTACAAAGTGAGACAGGAAACCTGGACCTGTTCCTCCGCTTCCTTCTGGGCCTCTCACTGGAGTCCAATCAGAAGCACTTACGAGGTCTACTGACAAAGACAAGAAGCAGCTCACAGAGCCATGAAGAAACAGTCAATTACATCAAGGAGAAGATCAGGGAGAATCCCTCTCCAGAGAGGTGCATCAATCTGTTCCACTGTCTGAATGAACTGAATGACCATTCTCTAGTGGAGGAGATCCAAAGCTACCTGAGATCAGGAAGTCTCTCAGAAGTCAAACTGTCACCTGCACAGTGGTCAGCTCTGGTCTTTGTGTTGCTGTCTTCAGAAAAGGAGCTGGATGTGTTTGACCTGAAGAAATACTCCAGATCAGAGGAAGGTCTTCTGAGGCTGCTGCCAGTGGTCAAAGCCTCCAGAGCTGCTCTGTGAGTACATAAAATGACATTTAAGTACTAATCATCAGGAAGAAATATTCAGTTTAGAGTAAAATATGTATTATAATATGTATATAATATTCAATTGAAAAACATAAAGAATAAATGCATTGATTTTCACATTAGTATAACATTATGACCATACAATTCTAGGAGACAGAAGATGAATATATATGTTGTTTGAGAGAATAAACCAAATGCATCTGCCATTGTCCTTCTACACTACTGGTGTTATATTAACAGTGTGTTTGTGAAATCATGATGATCTCTTTGCAGGCTGTCAGGCTGTGGAGTCACAGAGGAAGGCTGTTCTTCTCTGGTCTCAGCTCTGAGGTCAAACCCCTCACACCTGAGAGAGCTGGATCTGAGTAACAATGACCTGAAGGATTCAGGAGTGAAGCTGCTCTCTGCTGGACTGGGGAATCCCCACTGTAAACTGGAGACTCTGAGGTCAGTATTCCTGTAGTTGGTCAACAAGTGATAACTGTTCACCAGATCCACATGTGTTTACCAGGCACACATAGTCCACACCATATGTGTTTGGACGGTGAAGCTAACAGTTTTAAATTTGGTGCTATGCTCCAGCATTTTGGATTTGAGATATAATGTTTCATTTTAGGCGACAGTACAGAATGTCACCTTTATTTAAAGTTATTCATAAATATATATTTTACCGTTTAGTAATGAAAGCACTTAATGTATGTAGTTCTCCCATTTGAAAAAGTCGTAATTATTTGGACAAATTCATTTAGTAAAAAGTTTAGTGTTTGGTCCAATATTCTTTGCCTGCAGTGATTACATCAAGCTTGTGATTCTACAAACTTGTTGAATGCATTTGCAGTTTGTCTTGGTTGTGTTTTGGATGATGTTTTTCCCAATAGAAACTGAATGGTGAATAATGTCCTGTCATTTTGGGAGTCACTTCACTTGTATTGTCAGTAAGAATAGAAGATGTTTCTGAACACTTCTACATTCATGTGGATGCTACCATGATTATGAATAATCATGAATGAATCGTGAATGATGATGAATGAGAAAGTTACAGAGGAACAAGGATCATACCCCCTCTGTTATTGGTAATGGTGAGAGGTTAGCATGTTTTGTTGTAGCCTCTGTAACTTTCTTACTCATTATTATTCATGATTCATTAAAGATTTTTTCTTAATCATGGCATTATCAGGATTAATTTAGTAATGTTTAGAAACATGTTATCTACTCACTTAGACAGAAGATTAATCCAGTCATCATCCACCATTTTAACATTGGGCAAAACATAACCCAAAACACAACCAAAACAAACTGCAAATGCAACCAACGAGTTTGAGTCACAAGCTTGATGTAGTCATTGTGTTCAAGGAATATCAGACCAAATACTAAACTACTTTAATACACTATAAGTACATTTGTCAGAATACTTATGACTTCTTCAAATGGGGGACTAGACACATAAAGTGCTTTCATTTCTAAACGGTGAAACAGATATGTATTAAAATATCCTCAAATAAAAGGTGACATTATATACTGTCACCTCATATGAAACATTTGATCTCAAATCCAAAATACTGGAGTATAAAGCCACATTTAAAATGTTAGCTTCACTGTCAAACTAGATATGGTGTGGACTGTATACTCAATACAATCTAAATCTGATACCTCACTGTCTGTCTTTTGACTGATACTGCTTTTTAAACTGCTCTGGTCAGTCTACTCAAATATTTGTAATATGCAATTTTCTATCTACAAGCAATAGTTTGATAATTTGTCATTTCTAATAAGTAATAATTAATTTATGAATAGATATGTCAGGTTTCAGGACACTGATGTATCTGAACGTTTTGAAAAGATTTTCTTCCACTATTTTCACCACAAAAGAATAGCAGTGTGGTTTTAATATGATTTGATTCTTTGCAGGCTGTCAGGCTGTCTAGTCACAGAGGAAGGCTGTGCTTCTCTGGTCTCAGCTCTTAGGTCAAACCCCTCACACCTGAGAGAGCTGGATCTGAGTAACAATGACCTGAAGGATTCAGGAGTGAAGCTGCTCTCTGCTGGACTGGGGAATCCCCACTGTAAACTGGAGACTCTGAGGTCAGTATTCCTGTAGTTGGTCAACAAGTGATAACTGTTCACCAGATCCACATGTGTTTACCAGGCACACATAGTCCACACCATATGTGTTCGGACAGTGAAGCTTACAGTTTTAAATTTGGCGCTATGCTCCAACATTTTGCATTTCAGATATAATGTTTCATATTAGGCAACAGTACAGAATGTCACCTTTTATTTGAGGTTATTCATACATTCTGTTTTACCGTTTAGATAGGAAAGCACTTCATGTATCTAGTTCTCCCATTTGAAAAAGTCATAATAATTTGGACATATTCTCTTATATTGTATTAAAGTAGTCATAAGTTTAGTATTTGGTCCCATATTCCTTACCTGCAGTGATTACATCAGGCTTGTGACTCCACAAACTTGTTGAATACATTTGCAGTTTGTCTTGGTTGTGTTTTGGATGATGTTTTTCCCAATAGAAACTGAATGGTGAATAATGTCCTGTCATTTTGGAGTCACTTCACTTGTATTGTCAGTAAGAATAGAATATGTTTCTGAACACTTCTACATTCATGTGGATGCTACCATGATTATGAATAATCATGAATAAATCGTGAATGATGATGAATGAGAAAGTTACAGAGGCACAAGGATCAAACCCCCTCTGTTCTTGGTAATGGTGAGAGGTTAGCATGTTTTGTTGTAGCCTCTGTAACTTTCTCACTCATTATTATTCATGATTCATTACATTTTTTTTCTTAATTATGGCATCATCAGAATTAATTTAGTAGTGTTTAGAAACATGTTATCTACTCACTTAGACAGAAAATTACTCCAGTCATCATCCACCATTTTAATATTGGGCAAAACATAACCCAAAACACAACCAAAACAAACTGCAAATGCAACCAACGTGTTTGAGTCACAAGCTTGATGTAGTCATTGTGTTCAAGGAATATCGGACCAAATACTAAACTTTTGACTACTTTAATACACTATAAGTGAATTGGTCAGAATACTTATGACTTCTTCAAATGGGGGACTAGACACATAAAGTGCTTTCATTTCTAAACGGTGAAACAGATATGTATTCAAATATCCTCAAATAAAAGGTGACATTATATACTGTCACCTCATATGAAACATTTGATCTCAAATCCAAAATGCTGGAGTATAGAGCCACATTTAAAATGTTATCTTCACTGTCAAAATAGATATGGTGTGGACTGTATACTCAATACAATCTAAATCTGATACCTCACTGTCTGTCTTTTGACTGATACTGCTTTTTAAACTGGTCTGGTCAGTCTACTCAAATATTTGTAATATGCATTTTTCTATCTACAAGCAATACTTTGATAATTTGTCATTTCTAATAATGAAACATTCATTTATGAATAGATATGGAAGGTTTCAGGACACTGATGTATCTGAACATTTTGAGAAAATATATTTAGCCACTATTTTGACCACCAAAGAATAGCAGTGTGGTTTTAATATGATTTGACTCTTTGCAGGCTGTCGCGCTGTCTAGTCACAGAGGAAGGCTGTGCTTCTCTGGTCTCAGCTCTGAAGTCAAACCCCTCACACCTGAGAGAGCTGGATCTGAGCTACAATCACCCAGGAGACTCAGGAGTCAGACTGCTCTCTGCTGGACTGGAGGATCCACACTGCAGACTGAAGAAACTCAAGTATGTATAGGGTTTATGTCAATGTTCATATCAGACATGTTGGAGCTATCAGTCTAGTTAAGACAAACATTCTTACCACCACTTGGACTAAGTTATATACTGACCGTGTGTGTGTGTGCACGTGTGTGTGTGTGTCCTGTGTGTGTGTGTGTGTGTGTGTGTGTGTGTGTGTGTGTGTGTGTGTGTGTGTGAGTTCAGGTGTATCACTCAATGACTGTCTGTTCTTCTGCTTACCGCTACAGTGTGGAACATGGTGGAGAGTACACAATGAAACCTGGACTTAGAAAATGTGAGTGTTGACTGCTGTGAAGAATATGACTAAGAATAAGTCTTAATTCAAGTGAAGTCAAAGTCAAAGACCACCATCATTACATACTTGGTCATATTAAATATCAGCTGTAGTTCTACAGAAGCACAAATCAGGGACACCAAAGTTTACAAAGAGTTGCTTTGACAATGTGTGTGTCTGTGTGTGGCGTGTTCGTGTTACATTAGAAATGTTTGTGTTCATTCATGCATACAGGTGTGTGTTTGTGTGTGTAATTAATGGGAATAAGTGTGTTTTATATTACCATACAGTATAACATATGATCACTGAGCAAATCTCAAGTTACCGTAACTTCTCCTTTTGATACCTAGAAACATCTACATTAAATGAATTAGTGAAAAGTGAGTTAACATTCTAATGTGAATGATGATGATTTCTAATATTGTGTCTGGTTTCATCCATCAGATGCCTGTGATCTCACACTGGACCCAAACACATTATACAGACGCCTCTCTCTGTCTGAGGAGAACAGAAAGGTGACGCATGGGCCAAAGGTTCATCCGTATCCTGATCACCCAAAGAGATTTGAGGACTGTGGACAGGTGCTGTGTAGAGAGGGTCTGACTGGGCGCTGTTACTGGGAGGTAGAGTGGAGTGTGAGAAGGGCTGATATAGGAGTGGCATATATAGGAATCAGCAGGAGAGGAAGTTTTAAGGGCTCTGGGCTTGGATTCAATGACAACTCCTGGAGTCTGCGCTGCTCTGAAAACAGTTACTCTGCCTGTCACAATGATAAGTCCACTACCATAGACGTCCCCTCCTCCAGCTCCCACAGAGTAGGAGTGTATCTGGACTGGCCAGCCGGCACTCTGTCCTTCTACAGAGTCTCCTCTGACACACTGACCCACCTGTACACATTCCACTCCACATTCACTAAGCCCCTCTATCCAGGGTTTCATCTTTGGTATAATGACTGCTCAGTGTCCCTGTGTCAGGTGTCAAAAACAACATGACGTTTCAAATCAAATCAAATCAAATTGTATTTGCCACATGCGCCGAACACAAAAGGTGTAGACCTTACAGTGAAATGCTTACTTACAAGCCCTTAACTAACAATGCAGGTTTAAGAAAAACAAGTGTTAAGTAAAAAATAGATATGGGCTCAGCCTGAAACATGTTACACTATTAATATACCATGGGCTCATACTGAATCATGTTACACTATTAACATACCATGGGCTCAGACTGAATCATGTTACACTATTAACATACCATGGGCTCATACTGAATCATGTTACACTATTAACATACCATGGGCTCATACTGAATCATGTTACACTATTAACATACCATGGGCTCAGACTGAATCATGTTACACTATTAACATACCATGGGCTCATACTGAATCATGTTACACTATTAACATACCATGGGCCTAGACTGAAACATGTTACACTATTAACATACCATGGGCCTAAACTGAAACATGTCTGGTTTTCTGATCCATGCTCCTACTTTTTTATTAAGTTAATGTTTTATGTTTGATATGATGTTAGTAACACTAAATCATTCCATCCTTTCACTAAATGTTCAGTAAAACACACTGGAGCAACAATGTAGAATATCTCTCTAGTGTGTAATCCCCTCTATCCAGGGTTTTATGTTTGGGGTGACTCCTCTTCAGTGTCCCTGTGTCAGGTGGTCCCTGTGTCAAACACAATCACCTCATGTTTCAGCATGATAATGTACGGCCCCATGTCGCAAGGATTTGTACACAATTCCTGGAAGCTGAACTAAATACAGTTCTTCCATGGCCTGAGTTCTCACCAGACATGTCACACATTGAGAATGTTTGGGATGCTCTGGATAGACGTGTACGACAGCATGTTCCAATTTGGGATGCTCTGGATAGACGTGTACGACAGCATGTTCGAATTTGGGATGCTCTGGATAGACGTGTACGACAGCATGTTCCAATTTGGGATGCTCTGGATAGACGTGTACGACAGTATGTTCCAATTTGGGATGCTCTGGATAGACGTGTACGACAGCTTGTTCCAATTTGGGATGCTCTGGATAGACGTGTACGACAGCATGTTCCAATTTGGGATGCTCTGGATAGACGTGTACGACAGCATGTTCCAATTTGGGATGCTCTGGATAGACGTGTACGACAGTGTGTTCCAATTAGGGATGCTCTGGATAGACGTGTACGACAGCATGTTCCAGTTCCCACCAATATCCAGCAACTTTGCACAGACATTGAAGAGGAGTGGGACAACATTCCACAGGACACAATCAACAGCCTGATCAACTCTATGCGAAGGAGACGTGTCGCGCTGCATGAGGCAAATGGTGGTCACTCCAGATACTGACTGGTTTACTGATCCACTCTCCTACTTTTTTATTAAGTTAATGTTTTAGGTTTGATATGATGTTAGTAACACTAAGTCATTCCATCCTTTCACTAAATGTTAAACACTAAGTCATTCCATCCTTTCACTAAATGTTAGTAACACTAAGTCATTCCATCCTTTCACTAAATGTGAGTAACACTAAGTCATTCCATCCTTTCACTAAATGTTAATAACACTAAGTCATTCCATCCTTTCACTAAATGTTAGTAACACTAAGTCATTCCATCCTTTCACTAAAGCTTTAAAGTAACTTTTAATTGACAAATGCCTCACTAGACACACACACACACACTGAACACACACAAACACTGGACACACACACTGGACACACACACACACACACTGGACACACACTGGACACACACACACACACTGGACACACACACACACACACACACACTGGACACATTTCCATGTGTTGGATTTTGATGAAAGGAAATCCCATATAGCCTACTGGACAGGACTTTGCTATGGCATCTTCTGTTTGGGTGTCTCAGGTCAGGTCTGAGCCATGATCAGAATGTGTCTCTGTGTCTATTTCCAGCCCTGCCATTTCTACCTGTCCTGATCTAGTGTTTCACCCCTGACCTCCTCACACCGTCTCACTGTCCATGTCTGCTTTTAGCTCCCACCTCTACTTCACTGTGTTATAATGGACCTTATGCTTGTTATGTCACCTCTGTAACCAGTTATCAAACATACTGACCTTTCTGACCCTATCCCATGGCCCTACTTTCTACAACTGAACATTTAAATTCCTCTATGAGTTTTGTTTAGTGTCGATTTCCTTTTTTATGTATTTGTTGTATATTGGGGTTGTGCTGCAGAGCATCATGGGGGTTTGTATGTGTTGAGATGATCACGTTCCAGATAAATGGTTGAACTGATTCCTGTCTCCCGTCTCATCATTACTGAATTGTTATACAGACGTGGTTATGAAACCCACCAGACATAACAAAAGATTGGTGATGAGTAAGTCTAAATCTACAGGAACTATTCTGTCTGGAAGAAGTGGGTTTTTACAACTGTTTAAAACTGTTATTTTCTGTGGTCCAGAATAGGCTAATGTTAGCACAGTGTATTGCTAGCAGAGGCAAGTGCATAATCTAGCTAGCTAAGAAAGAGAGTTAACCAGTGGTTTAAAGTACTTAAGTAGTACTTTAAAGTATTTTTACTTAAGTAGTTTTTTTGGGGTATCTGTACTTGACTTTACTATTCATATTTTTGACTACTTTTACTTTCACTTCACTACATTCCTAAAGAAAATAATGTACTTTTTACTGCATACATTTTCCCTGACACCCAAAAGTACTCGTTACATTTTGAATGCTTAGCAGGACAGAAAATGTTCCAATTCACGCACTTATCAAGAGAACATCCCTACTTCCTCTGATCTGGCAGACTCACTAAACACAAATGCTTTGTTTGTAAATTGTCTGAATGTTGGAGTGTACGTAAATTTGTGGCTGGCTGAATGTAAATTTTAAAAACAAGAAAATCCTCTGGTTTGCTTTATGTAAGGAATTTGAAATGATTTATACTTGTACTTTTACTTTTGATACTTTAGTATATTTTAGCAATTACATTTATTTTTGATACTTAAGTACATTTAAAACCAAATACTTTTAGACTTTTACTCAAGTAGTATTTTACTGGGTGACTTTCACTTTTAGTTGAGTCATTTTCTATTAAGGTATCTTTACTTTTACTCAAGTATGACAATTGGGTACTTTTTCCACCACTGGAGTTAACATCGTCATGGACGGCAGAAAAGGACTCGAGACGGACATTGGAGCGGGAAAACAACGTGATTAAAGGATAGGACATTTTTTTTGTCTATGAAGACAAACCTTTTAATTAAATCTACTAAATGAGCGAATTAAGGAGGAAATGTCAGTGAGTGAAGTGAATGAAGATCACGTGACTGAGGAAAATATTGCTGTGGACAATACTGAAGTGAGTGACAATCAGGAGCCTATTGAGAAATGAAAAATCGCAGGAATTGTTGGAAACATTGGACCATTTGATGAAAGTATTGAGTAGTGGAGCTCATATACAGAACGGTTTGAATATTTTGTTCTTGCAAATTACATTGATGAGGACAACATTGTGCCTACATGTTTCAGTGTAATGGGGCCAAAGACATTTAATTTACTAGGCAGCCTGCTACAGCCAGACTGTAACTTGTACGCTGGGAGTCAGGAAGCAAGTACAGGAAGTGAATTTAATAATACATAGAACAAAACAAGAAACAGGAGTAGCGTACAGACATGAAACACTGAAACAGAATCAATAACGCCTGGGGAAGGAACCAAAGGGAGTGCCTGATATAGGGGAGGTAATGAGGAAGGGGATGGAGTCCAGGTGAGTCTGATTGGTCACAGGGGGCGTAACGATGGTGACAGCTGTGCATAATAATGAGCTGGTGACCTGGAACGCCGGAGAGGGAGTATACGTGACACAGACAGAACAGGTAATAAGACGTGTGGGGATATTGTGGAGATACTTCAGTAGAATTGACCTGGTCCTGACTTCAATTAAACTCTGTCTGGGAAACCGCCCATCAGTCTCTCATCTACTCTGAGCTCAGATGGGGAAACATGAGAAGAGTTTCATTCAAAAACGCCATATATCACTTTTCAGAAGTTTTGGTAAATTATCTTTTATTGTTTAAAGTAATTATGAAAGATATTGGTGTGTTTTTTCACTATCTAATCATGGTATGGGGTTGTTCAATGACAGACATGTATTTGATCACTTGATGCTTTCATTTCAGAGAGACAAATAATCATGTTTTTTCATGGATGAAATGCTATATATCTGCCTACAGTGCCTTGCAAAAGTATTCATCCTCCTTGCCGATTTTCCTATTTTGTTGCATTACATTGCATTCAGAAATCAGTAGTCGTGCTAGGTTTTACACAGTAATATATATCTGCCTCACTCTCAGAGAAATAAGTAGTACTGCTAGGTTTTACACAGTAATAATATATCTGCCTCACTCTCAGAGAAATAAGTAGTACTGCTAGGTTTTACACAGTAATAATATATCTGCCTCACTCTCAGAGAAATAAGTATGGTATGGGGTTGTTCAATAACATTTTACATTTACATTTTAGTCATTTAGCAGACGCTCTTATCCAGTGAGTGCATTCATTATTTTTTGTATATATTTTTTTCATACTGGCCCCCCGTGGGAATCGAACCCACAACCCTGGCGTTGCAAACGCCATGCTCTACCAACTGAGCTACATCCCTGCCGGCCATTCCCTCCCCTGTTTTCAAAAAATACAGTAATATGATATTGGTGTTTAAAACCTTACATTTGACATTTTAGTCATTTAGCAGATGGTCTCATCCAGGATCCGATTTCCCAAAAGCATCTTAAGGCTAAGTTCATCGCTAGAACCATTGTAGGAGCATCGTTAAATCTCTGAGCTGTTCCCCAAAACCATCGTTATTAACGTTACACTTGAAAACGCTTGTAATCTAACGCCTGCCTCAGACCATTCGTACTCGTAGAACAGCCAAATCTCAGGGGTTAAAGCAACAAAAAAAAAATCCTTACGTCGATCTCAGATTGATTGTCTTGTGCTAAATTAATCTCCCCTTTCACGTAAACAAGTCATGACCGTCATGCTTTTAGGAAAAGAGGATCATTTTTGTAAATGTATTAAAACTGCAAATGTGACCAATTCCAGTCCCCTTGCCCAGGGTTCCCAGGGTCCTCCTGGGGAAACTTCTTGAGAAGCTCAGTTCTAAGAAGCTCAGTTCTGGTGACAAGAAAAAGGCAGTTTTACTCCAGAATGAATGGAAATACAATGATGCTGACACCATCTAAAAAATCATTTCCACCTCCATGAATGAGCCCAATAAGATATTGGTAAAGATTATGTTAAATGTTTTTAACATATTGAACCATATAGCCTATATGCATGGTCTATTATCAGATGTTAAATGATTTTAACATATTGAACCATATAGCCTGTATTCATGGTCTATTATCAGATGGTAAATGATTTTAACATATTGAACCATATAGCCTATATGCATGGTCTATTATCAGATGTTAAATGATTTTAACATATTGAACCATATATCCTGTATTCATGGTCTATTATCAGATGTTAAATGATTTTAACATATTGAACCATATATCCTGTATTCATGGTCTATTATCAGATGGTAAATGATTTTAACATATTGAACCATATAGCCTATATTCATGGTCTATTATCAGATGGTAAATGATTTTAACATATTGAACCATATATCCTGTATTCATGGTCTATTATCAGATGTTAAATGATTTTAACATATTGAACCATATATCCTGTATTCATGGTCTGTTATCAGATGTTCTATTAGCAATAAGCATGATCACCTGTAGCCCAACGGATGCAGCATAGTGGCTATAAATGAAGCATGGGGTTTGTCCATCTGCATTTACCCCATTGGACACAACTTCCTGATTATTATTATTATTTATTATTATTATTATTCACTCAGAATTGTTGTTGGGGTGGTTTCTATTACAAAGTTGCCCTTTTAAGATGCCGTTGCCCCTTTAAGAGCTCTGTTGTGAATGTGCCTAAACCATGCTTGATACTCCAGTTGTAACTGCATTTTTAAAACAATGCATTAGCACAATTGTAGGAGTATACAAATAAACGTGTTATCAATGGAAAGCTTGGATCCCCCTCTTTTTAAACAAAGGTCAAAACTGCTTTCAAAAGTGTTTTCCCCGTGATTGCATTAAGAGTTGTTGTCCGTTGACTGCTTGAATAAACGGCCCTACAAAGGCAATGAGCATCAACTAGAAAACAGTCCAACTGAAGACAAAGAAGGCTTTAAAGTTGTTTTTGCTGTCCAGCCAAATATGTCGTAGGTAGATAAGTGTAAATGCACTGATGTATCATCTTATTATGACCACTGATCTGACCTATGACCCCTAAAATGCTGATACTGCACTCTGCCTTTGTATGACCTTAAACAGCTGTATGGGTCATGCAAAAGCAAAGTGCAGTATCTAAAAAATCTAAATGTGTTTATCCAGCTTTCTTGTGGTTTTGAATGGTGTTGTGTAGTTGTGTTTTCATGTTTTGAATGTTGTATTGTAGCAACCCTCAAGCTTTTTTTATCCATAAGGTAAGAACTATTTCATCACGGAGAATGTTTATACTTATGTGACTTTGTATTACTATCAATGCTGTCCTTTTCTTTATGTTAGCGAGCATTTCAATATTTTGTTTGCTATCTTTCTTACCATTATCGGGGTATTTGCATTTCAATGCGAGTTAAACCATAATGTTTCCGCGTGATTGTGCCGTGTTTATTCTGGTGATAACTGGATCACTGGCTGTCTCATGGAGTGTGTGAGGGTGAGTGTCATGGTCGTGATGGCCTGAACTCAGAGCCTGATAGAATACCAAGGAAAACCGTAGTAACTGCAGTAGAACATGGTGGAACAAAGCCAGATGGCAGTAACTTCACTTACTGCTCTTTCCTTGGTTTTTACTGGGATTTTGTAGTTACATCAAATTTGACCCTCCATTTTCTCTGAAACAGAAGATAATTGAACCAGGACACTTTGTCACAAGATATAACAGATACTATGAAGCCTGATTTAGGTCTGAACTCATCTTTGACCAAATGTGTAGCTGTAGTTTGCAATTGTACGGCAGAATAGCTGTGCACAAAATCCTAATACCTCTTCATGGACTACATTTGAGCACTTGAACAGTGTCTTCTTTGAGGGCGTGAACTGGTATGGTAAGATTACCTAGTGGGGCCAGTAACTGAAAGGTTGCTGGTTCGAATACCTGAGCCGTCAAGGTAAAAATCTGTCTGTGCCCTTAAGCAAGGCACTTACACCTGATTTGCTCCAGGGGGCGCCGTACTACTATGACCCTGTAAAACAACACATTTCACTGCATCTATCTGGTGTCTGTGACAATACATTTAAAAATATTTTATTTATTTATTACAACAGTTAATTTAACAATGCTGGTTATAAATATTGTTGACATTCATCCAAGGACACCTTGACTTGCATTACACTCTCACTCCAGAAAAATATTCTCATGAAATCATATGACTTATAGTTAGAGAAAAGGATTCCTGTGAACGCGGCCTGCTACAAGCAGGAAACAAGTTATGGATGTGTGATCTATCTTGGCATCTTTTTGGGGTAACCACATTGGAACATTCCAACATTCATCTTTAAGGACATGAACTGGCAGAACAGGTTTCAGCAAAGTATGGAGTCATTGTTTTCAGGAAGGTGTCTCCATGGCGATAGGAGGGACAGGAGGCAGACTAAGGGCAAGGGAAGCCAACTGAACTACTGCCCTACAAAGGCAAAGAGCAGTCTACGCAAACAGTGAATCTGAGAAAAATTGCTTTAAAGTTGGGTTTTTTGTCCAACCATATCAACCATTACCACTGATCTGACCTATGACCCCTTAAATGCTGATACTGCACTCAGCCTTTGTATGACCTTAAACAGCTGTATGGGTCATGCAAAAGCAAAGTGCAGTATGTAGAAATCTAAATGTGTTTATCCAGCTTTCTTGTTGTTTTTCTGTTTGATGGAAACAGTTTGAGTGTTGTAACTATATTCCAACTGTATTTAATGGTGTTATGTAGTCGTGTTTTCATGTTTTCAATGTTGTATTGGAGTAGGCCTAACCCTCACCAATATTTCTGTTGATGGAGAGAGACACCAGACAAGACACAGAGACAGCAACAGAAGAATATGATATGATGGAGAGAGACACCAGACAAGACACAGAGACAGCAACAGAAGAATAGGATATGATGGAGAGAGACACCAGACAAGACACAGAGACAGCAACAGAAGAATAGGATATGATGGAGAGAGACACCAGACAAGACACAGGGACAGCAACAGAAGAATATGATATGATGGAGAGAGACACCAGACAAGACACAGAGACAGCAACAGAAGAATAGGATATGATGGAGAGAGACACCAGACAAGATGAAAGACATTAATAGACGACACAGAGAAAGTGATGGAGAGAGACAGAGGAGGGGAGAACACACAGTAGACTATCACTAAAAGCTGATATAGGGATTCTAATTACTGCACTGTGTGTGTGTGTGTGTGTGTGTGAGAGAGAGAGAGAGAGAGAGAGAGAGAGAGAGAGAGAGAGAGAGAGAGAGAGAGAGAGAGAGAGAGAGAGAGAGAGAGAGAGAGAGAGAGAGAGTGAGAGAGAGAGAGAGAGTGAGAGAGAGAGAGTGAGAGAGCCAGAGTGAGAGAGCCAGAGTGAGAGAGAGAGAGAAGAGAGAGAGAGAGAGAGAGATAGAGAGAGAGAGAGAGAGAGAGAGACAGAGAGAGAGAGAGTGTTTAGGTACTGTGGGATTATTTAATCAGTTTGGCTCATTGGACAGGTCAGAGTCTATATTTGAAGTTATTGAGTGGTTTTTGGCAATACACTAGTGATGTATTCATGGTTTTTGCTGTTGAAATTCCTTCCCGGACCCTCCTACTGGCTGTGGGCTAAGCCACCGATGTCTTCAAATCCTAGGGGAGAGAGGAGCTGCTACCCCTGGGGAGAGAGGAGCTGCTACCCCTGGAGAGAGAGGAGCTGTTACCCCTGGGGAGAGCGGAGCTGCTATTCCTGGAGAGGCAGGAGCTTTTACCCCTGGGGAGAGAGGAGCTGATACCCCTGGGGAGAGAGGAGCTGCTACCCCTGGGTAGAGAGGAGCTGATACCCCTGGGGAGAGAGGAGCTGTTACCCCTGGGGAGAGAGGAGCTGTTACCCCTGGGGAGAGAGGAGCTGATACCCCTGGGGAGAGAGGAGCTGTTACCCCTGGGGAGAGAGGAGCTGCTACCCCTGGGTAGAGAGGAGCTGATACCCCTGGGGAGAGAGGAGCTGATACCCCTGGGGAGAGAGGAGTTGCTACCCCTGGGGAGAGAGGAGCTGTTACCCCTGGGGAGAGAGGAGCTGCTACCCCTGG
Source organism: Coregonus lavaretus (assembly GCF_964263955.1). Classification (NCBI taxonomy): domain Eukaryota; kingdom Metazoa; phylum Chordata; class Actinopteri; order Salmoniformes; family Salmonidae; genus Coregonus; species Coregonus lavaretus. The sequence goes on from NC_139989.1 coordinate 84,168,722, forward strand.
GTAGAGAGGAGCTGATACCCCTGGGGAGAGAGGAGTTGCTACCCCTGGGTAGAGAGGAGCTGATACCCCTGGGGAGAGAGGAGCTGTTATCCCAGGGGAGAGAGGAGCTGTTACCCCTGGGGAGAGAGGAACTGTTACCCCTGGGGAGAGAGGTACTGCTACCCCTGGGGAGAGAGGATATGTTACCCCTGGGGAGAGAGGAGCTGTTACCCCTGGGGAGAGAGGAACTGCTACCCCTGGGGAGAGAGGAGCTGTTACCCATGGGGAGAGAGGAGCTGCTACCCCTGGAGAGAGAGGAGCTGTTACCCCTGGGAGAGAGGAGCTGCTACCCCTGGGGAGAGAGGAGCTGTTACCCCTGGGGAGAGAGGAGCTGCTACCCCTGGGGAGACAGGAGTTGCTACCCCTGGGGAGAGAGGAGCTGTTACCCCTGGGGAGAGAGGAGCTGATACCCCTGGGGAGAGAGGATCTGTTACCCCTGGGGAGAGAGGAGCTGCTACCCCTGGGGAGAGAGGAGCTGTTACCCCTGGGGAGAGAGGAGCTGCTACCCCTGGGGAGAGAGGAGCTCTCCCCAGGGGTAACAGCCCCTCTCTCCCCAGGGGTAGCAGCTCCTCTCTCCCCAGGGGTAGCAGCTCCCTGGGGAGAGAGGAGCTGCTACCCCTGGGGAGAGAGGAGCTGCTACCCCTGGGGAGACAGGAGTTGCTACCCCTGGGGAGAGAGGTGCTGTTACCCCTGGGGAGAGAGGAGCTGCTACCCCTGGGGAGAGAGGGGCTGTTACCCCTGGGGAGAGAGGAGCTGATACCCCTGGGGAGAGAGGAGATGCTACCCCTGCGGAGAGAGGAGCTGCTACCAGGAGAGACTGCGACCCTGCTCACGAAGAGCTTAACGATTGGTGGTTGTTGGGGCACGTTTGGCAGGAGCTTCAGTGATGAAGACTGCTGAACTTGCTGATGTTTCACAATATGCCATGGCCATCTCAGTCACCAGGTCTCAACCCAATTGAAGACAACCATCAACAAAACACTAAATTATGGAATTTCTTGTGGAAGAATGATGTCACATCCCTCCAATGGAGTTCAAGCCACTTTTATTTTCTTATTTTTAATTTTTCAACCTTGACAATAAACACTTTAATGAACCACAAACACTTGATGTTTAGGGATGGCACACACATAGGGCGACAGTTTGCGTTGCTTCTCACATATGCACCTAGGAAGATGCATTGTTCCTCAACCTGTCATTTTACATAATGTTGCAAGACACATACCATCAAATTAATCCATAGACTTTTGTCCATATTTACAGAAGGCTGTCATTTCACAAATTGTTCCTATATTGAAAGGACATAGGGAAAATAAAGTCAAACATTTCAATACATAACAAAATAATAAAAACAATCACAGCATTACTCAGTCTTAATGTATTTTAACCATATTAACCTGTTTAATCAAATTGTTTTCATTTGGAACACTAAATCAGAACTACATTTGGAGTTCCAGACACTTGTAGAATGTATGCCAAGGCACATTGTAAGAGCTATAAAGAGACAGGGAGTGGGAGAGAGAACAGGTAGAACCTGATATGGAAATGAGCAGAACAAACTAAAGGAACTTTCCACCACCGAATGATCATTCCAGACTCTACTTCTATTGAGAGACATATAAAAGGTAAGACGACGATTGTTATATGTATTAACATAGTTGATGATATTGTTATGTGTATTCATATAGTTGATGATATTGTTATGTGTATTCATATAGTTGATGATATTGTTATGTGTATTAATATAGTTGATGATATTGTTATGTGTATTAATATAGTTGATGATATTGTTATGTGTATTGTTATGTGTATATAGACCTATGATACAGTACACTCTTTTAATATTAATATAGTTGATGATATTGTTATGTGTATTCATATCTTTGATGATATTGTTATGTGTATTAATATAGTTGATGATATGTTTTGTGGACAGTGTTATAATAGGCCTACTCTCCTTAAAATGTTTTCGATATAAATTAGATGCGTGGGGTGAATACGTTCTGTTTCCATCTGTGTGCCCCAGGGTGATCGCTCCTACACTATCTAGAATCTAAAAGGGTTCTTTGGCTGTCCCCATAGGAGAACCCTTTGTAGAACCCTTTTTGGTCCTAGGTAGAACAATTTTAGGTTCCATGAAGAATCCTTTCCACAGAGGGTTCTACATGGAAGCCAGAAGGGTTTTACCTGGAACCCAAAAGCGTTCTCCTATGGGGACAGCCAGAGGACCCTTTTGGAACTCTTTTTTCTAAGAGCGTACTGTATCATAGGTCTATAGACTTGTCTTCTCAAAACAGGCTTAACACACAACAAGCAACAACATTTTCTCTTTCTAATCTACTGTTAACTCTTTTCACTCAGGAAGGTATGTTGTGTGAAAGAGAGACAAATAAATACTGTGGAAAGACTAACAACAACTTACAGTTCCTCAAAACAGGTTGTGTGTGTTCATTAGTGCCCACCGTAGCAAAACGTTTGGCAACAGAAACTGTTTAGGTCACGTTGTACAGCGTTTGGAGTAAACTGTTTATGCAACATTTTAAAACTGTTGGCTGCTGTGTAAACTAATGAATACGACCCAGGTAGTAGCCTACAACTCGGCTGTTGATGACTGCCTGATGCTGTAACCTGAACTTAGCCTGAGGGGTGGACTATGATGCTAGCTAGATATACTGGTTTTCTAAAGTTAGCTTCAGTTAGCTTCACATTCCAGCACAGGCCTCATCCATAGGAATGTACAGAGTGCCAGTCATCAGGAAGGTGCTCTCAGAATGGAAAATATATAATGACTTGACAGTTTAATCATACAAAATGGCGCTAACTGGACGTGGGCAAGTCAAATTCAATCAGTGGAGGTTGCTGAGGGGAGGACGGCTCATATTAATGATACCATTCCACCTATTACGCTCCAGCCATTACCACAAGCCCGTCCTCCCCAATTAAGGTGCCACCAACCTCCTGTGAATTCAATACATCAATATTCATTCGTAGTTCTACATTTCACATTTCAAATGATAAATGTAATTGTATCATAGTTCTACTATAGTGTAGCGATCTGTGCAACTTCCGGCGTGAGTTTACTGTGAACACTGAGGCTGTACCCACTTTAAGTTACAGTTTTAACAGAGACCAAGTAGGCTATTTGATCATAATGTAAATAAGTCCTCCAATTACATTTAACATGGAAATAGCTGTTCTATCATTCAGCCTACAGTAGCAGCCAATGTATGGTGTTCAATGTAAGCCTACATTCCATGAGACTTTTGAAAAAAACATGCAGAGCTTGACATTAACCTGTTTATCTACGTGTCCTTCACACAAGGAGGAGGTGACTGAAAATGTTGTTGTGTTTGATGCAAGAAACCACTTTACTAAATAAAATGCATCATTATCCCAATACCATTATTACAGAGAATCAGACAAATTATGCTACCCTCTGCCTATTGGCGACTTAGTTTATTCAAGCATGTCTCAAAATAAAACACTGCCCCTTTAAGACAAAAAAAGCTCTTTACCTGACTCACTTTTTAAAGATGTCTAGAAATGTACACGTTTTGTGCTGTTGTAGGAAGCAATCACTCCCCTATTACTGACTACAAATGATCTATAACTGGGATAATAACTCACAAACTATCAAACGATATGAACAAATGTCCACACGTTGCTACATGTAGCTCTTGCTTTGATCTCAAAACAAGCGCATCTACTCATGACCGCTGATGCTGTAAAAACAGTCCAGTTCAAAGTGAATGGTACAAATCCATATATAGCAATGGTCTATTTGAATATACAGTACCAGTCATCAGTTTGGACACACCTACTCATTCAAGGGTTTTTCTTTATTTTTACTATTTTATACATATGGAATCATGTAGTAACCAAAAAAGTGTTAAACAAATAAAAATATATTTTATATTTTAGATTCTTCAAAGTAGCCACCCCTTGCCTTGATGACAGCTTTGCACACTCTTGGCATTCTCTCAACCAGCTTCACCTGGAATGCTTTTCCAACAGTCTTGAAAGAGTTCCCACATATGCTGAGCACTTGTTGGCTGCTTTTCCTTCACTCTGTGTTCCAACTCATCCCAAACCATCTCAATTGGGTTGAGGTCGGGTGATTGTGGAGGCCAGGTCATCTGATGCAGCACTCCATCACTCTCCTTCTTGGTCAGATAGCCCTTACATAGCCTGGAGGTGTGTTATGTCATTGTCCTGTTGAAAACAAATTATAGTCCCACTAAGCGCAAACCAGATGGGATGGCGTTTCGCTGCAGAATGCTGTGGTAGCCATGCTGGTTAAGTGTGCCTTGAATTCTAAATAATTCACAGACAGTGTCACCAGCAAAGCACCCCAACACCATAACACCTCCTCCTCCATGCTTTACGGTGGGAACTACACATGCCGAGATCATCCGTTCACCCACACCGCTTCTCACAAAGACACGGCGGTTGGAACCAAAAATCTCACATTTGGACCCATCAGACCAAAGGACAGATTTCCACCGGTCTAATATTTATTGCCCATATTTCTTGCCCCAAGCAAGTCTCTTCTTCTTATTGGTGTCCTTTAGTAGTGGTTTCTTTGCAGCAATTCAACCATGAAAGCCTGATTCACACAGTCCCCTCTGAACAGTTGATGTTGAGATGTGTCTGTGACTTGAACTCTGTGAAGCATTTATTTGGGCTGCAATTTCTGAGGCTGGTAACTTTAATGAACCTATCCTCTGCAGCAGAGGTAACTCTGGGTCTTCTTTTCCTGTGGCGGTCCTCATGAGAGCCAGTTTCATCATAGCGCTTGATGGTTTTTGCGACTGCACTTGAAGAAACGTTCAAAGTTCTTGACATTTTCCGGATTGACTGACCTTCATGTCTTAAAGTAATGATGGGCTGTTGTTTCTCTTTGCTTATTTGAGTTGTTCTTGCCATAATATGGACTTGGTCTTTTACCAAATAGGGCTATCTTCTGTATACCACCCATACCTTGTCAGAACACAACTGATTGGCTCAAAAGCATTAAGGAAAGAAATTCTACAAATTAACTTTTAACAAGGCACACCTCTTAATTGAAATGCATTCCAGGTGACTACCTCATGAAGCTGTTTGAGAGAATGCCAAGAGTGTGCAAAGCTGTTATCAAGGCAAAAGGTGGCTACTTTGAAGAATCTCAAATATAAAATATATTTTGATTTGTTTAACACTTTTTTGGTTACTACATAATTCCATATGTGTTATTTCATAGTTTTGATGTCTTCACTATTATTCTACAATGTTGAAAATAGTAAAAATTATTAAAAACCCTTGAATGAGTAGGTGTGTCCAAACTTTTGAGTGGCTAATATTGCATTGATACGATCACAATTCCCACAGTAAAGGGAAACGTTGATAGTGATAACTAACGGTGAAATCTCTAGAAATCTCGTGCTTCTCTGTGCACGCTGATATTTCTTCTGTGTGGCAGTTCAGGGGGAGCTGTGAGCCTGCGCACGGGCGCAGCTTAGAGGGAACATTGGTCACAATTCCAACCAAGTAACCCTATTGGTGCCAATGGAGCGATGCGTAGGGTGATTGTAACCCTATTGGTGCCAATGGAGCGATGCGTAGGGTGATTGTAACCCTATTGGTGCCAATGGAGCGATGCGTAGGGTGATTGCCTTTCACACGAGCAACCCTGGTTTGCTTCCCTGCCCTGCTGTTTGCTACATTGGTGTCAGAATTGGAATGTCGGCTGTGAGGCCATCAGAACGCACGGCCCGGACGTGTGAGTAGTCGACTTCCTGGTCGGAGGGGGCAGTGTGAGCCACATTCCAATTCCCACCATGTGGGTTAAACCTATTGGTGCGATGCGTAGGGTGTTTGCCTTTCTCACCATCGACCTGGGTTCTCTTCCCTGCCCTGTTTGATACACTACTGATGTCATAGACTACCTGTTGAACACAGAGACACAATAATATGAGCGAAAGGATTTTAGGATAATATCAGTTAGTGTTGATTTAGAGTTGTCTTCTGGGTTCAGCCTTCTAGCTGCCTTTATCAATTGGGTGAAATATAATAAATGACATGGTCTCAGAGTTTGGAGATAACCAGTCCCAGTTTAAATCACTATGACAACCATTTCATTATTTCCCCAGCGCAGCAAGGAAATCTAGAGACTCAACTTTTGCTAAATCAATAAATCACCTTTATTCACCAAGTACATTTAAACATACATATGTAGGATCTTAATTTGGAACATTTAGAACGAAAATACTTAACTAATGGTTCGTGTCTCTGGCAAACTGCCTTGGTTTAGATAAAGACAAGTTCTGTACAGATGAAGGATCTTAATTTAATCAGCCTGTTGCAGGAGAACTAAAACGTGTTTTGTATTTGAGGGTTAAAAAGTATTCGGAAGTTTGTAATTTCCACTTTTCCACCTTTCCCTTTTGAAAAATGTCAATTCATTATAATCCACATAATAATTCAAATGTCGTGTTGCTTCAGGATTATTTTCCTGCTGTAGCAAACAGGCTCAAATTAAGATCCTACATATGTAGCAATATACCTGTCTTTAATGTACATGGCTATATTAGGAGGACATGATTCTCTTTAGACCATTGTTTCTTGACCATTTTACATATTTTATTTACTGTTGTTTAAGCTGGTTGAATGAGTTCCCTATGAGAGGCTACTTCATCTGCAAGAAAACAGGCGGCCGCACCAGTTTCCTCATATGAAATTAAAAGTATGTTTGTAGCCTACGCACTTACAAAATGGCTGTTGAAACTGTGGGACACATTTCTCTGCAACATTAAAATTAGGATAAATGTGTTGATTTGAAGGAAAGACGGGCAGACTCTGGTAAGTCTAGGCTACATAGAACTATTATATTAGAAAGTTAGGTAGTTTACAGACATTCAATAGTCAGAGTAGGTTTGATATATGATCACTTATCATGCTGACCAACCTGATGGTCTCTGTTGGAAATGTGAAACATATCATGCCTAGGCTACATGCTCTGTTCTGCTACTGGTAGGCCTGTAACGTTATGGGAACTGATCTGAACAGGTTTAGGCTGGTCATCTAGGATATGTAGGCTATAACTGAGGTATAGACCTCCATCTGCATATCACTAACAAACCACTATTATATATTATAACCTAGCCTACTTTACATAATATAAATCTACTACTTGTTGCTAAAATACTTTCTGAATGTATCAATGATTTCCCCTCAGATCAATCATGCCCGTTTTAGCCCTTCTGTCTACATTCTCAGATTGAAAGACAACCAATGGCCGACTTTTAATGAATACAAATAAGTGTGAGACATGGCCTTGTGTTGCTGCACTGTCTATAACTACCTTAACAAACAGTGACTTATTATTATTATTGACAGTTAACATGGAGAAGAGACGTCACAACCAGATGTTCATCTGATTGTTTCGATACGTCTGTCAGTAAATGTTTTATTTCTAAGAGATCATGAGTAAAAGAGAACAATGGACATTCTAGAATGAGTTGTCACTGTGTTCACCACAACCAACATGCTGCATCTCTGTTTAGGGGTCAGTGGTCTAAAATGAGTCTCTCTGGGGAGAGAGAGGAGGGGGTCCCTATCTCTAAAATGAGTCTCTCTGGGGAGAGAGAGGAGGGGGTCCCTGCCTCTAAAATGAATCTCTCTGGGGGACATGACACCAAAGCTAAGAGGTGAGATGACAATTTTGTTTAAGAATTCTTACGTTTATTTCCAAAACGCTATATCCACCATTTTTTTCAACAGAAATGATTGCCTTGGGTACCTTCAATATTACGGGGTACCTTCAATATTACTGTTCTCAGATGTTTTATTAATGGATTTGAGATGTGTATAAAAATAAATGTTTTTTTGGCTAAATGCTATATATCCATTGTTTAGCTGGAATGGGATGTTCGTATCCTGTATATTTGACTGTGATATGTGGTTGTCTCACATAGATATCTTAAGATGAATGCACTTACAGACGCCATATCTTAATTTGACCCAGTTTCTCACAGCAGGAAAATAATCCTGCAGCAATAGAAAATGTAAATTATTATGTGCATTATAATTCATGAACATTTTTTGTAGTGGTCGGTAAATTTTTCATTAGGGCAAATCAAGTTAGACATTTTTTAAGTGGAAATTACAAACTCTAGAAGCCTTTTTAAAGCTTGAATACACTACAATATGGCAACTGTATTTTAAGTCACTCTGGTCCCGGTTTCCCGATAGCGATGGAATTTAGGCTTACCAGTGTTTTAAGATGCATCTTTCCTACAATGGTTGAAGATGTAACATGTATTTCCCACGCACCACGCAGAGAGAACGGCTGAAGATGTAACATGTATTTCCCACGCACCACGCAGAGAGAACGGTTGCCAAGTGCGTTGTTGGAACATGTCGTTATTTAGAGGATCGAAAGAAAGGGAGCGCTGCTCTTGGATCAGTTTTCTCCATTCAAATCTTTCCTTAACATTATAATTAGTTCACAATACTGATGACGGATCAGCTCCTAGAGAGATATTACCACCTACGGCTGCAAATATTGAGGCGGCTTCTTCTAAATCACAGATTTGGCACATCATTGGGCACATGTTAGGCTACACATCATTAAATATCTTGAGACAAATTACAGACCGTAGTCTACAAGTAGCAAAATAGAACAATTGATTGAACATGAAACGTATTTCAATTTGATTGAAATAGGTCTATAGCCTACTGTTTATATTTTAATGTAGTCATCTCGGTTTTCATTTGAAGCATCATTTTATATTTTTAAACTTTGTATTTGTAGTCAACTTTGTTCTGAATTCATCAGCGGTCAAAGAGACGGATAAACCATGTGATTCTATGTTTAGCGGAGATCTTCTGTGTATAAAGTGTTGCGGGAGGGCAAAAAAGCATCCAACGAGGCACTTGGCTGTTCTACAAGTGGTCTGAGGCAGGTGTTAGAATATGAGCGTTTTCAAGCGCAATGTTAATAACGATGGTTTTGGGAAACAGCTGAGAGATTTAACAATGCGCCTACGAAGGTTCTAACGATTGACTTAGCCTTAAGATGCTTTTGGGATACCAGGTCCTGGACAAAAACATCTGCTAAAGTCAAAGGCCCCGTGTAGCTCAGTTGGTAGAGCATGGCGTTTGCAACGCCATGGTTGTGGGTTCGATTCCCACGGTGGGCCAGTATGAAAAAAATAATGTATGCACTCACTAACTGTAAGTCGCTCTGGATAAGAGCGTTTGCTATATGACTAAAATGTAAATGTAATAGGCTTTACATACAGATCTCATAATACTGTATTTTTCTTTTATTTTTTATTTTTTATATTGCTGTCACAAATGTATCATGTGTACATTTCTTTAATAAAAATGTAGTTATTTGTTACATTTGACTGTGTAAAACCTAGCAGTACTCCTTATTTCTCTGAGAGTGAGGCAGATATATATTATTACTGTGTAAAACCTAGCAGTACTACTTATTTATGTCAGAGTGAGGCAGATATATCGCATTTTGCAAAAGAAACATGATTATTTGTCTCTCTGAAATGAATCCATCAAGTGATAGATCTGTCATTGAACAACCATGCCATGATTAGCTACTGAAAAAACACACCAATCTCTTAATCTCCTTAAGCAATAAAAGCTAATTTACCAACATTTCTGAAAATGGATATATAGCGTTTTGGAATGAAACTCTTGTTTCCCCATCTGAGCTCAGAGTAGATGAGATATGTTTGTCTCTGTTGTGTTGAAGCCCAATCAAGCAGGAGAGACCAGCCTCCCCTGTACCCAGCTGTGTGTCCATGAAGAGTGACTGGTCAATGCGTCAACCTATAGAGTTCAGAGAGGGAGACTTTTCTTATGAACAAAGGTAAGAAGAACTCATGGGTCATGGTCAGTGAGTTAAACAACACTGTCTCTAGTCATTTCTCCTCTCCCATTTTACCATTTATTTTTGTTGCTTCCATAATCCATAGGCTAATACTTTTTTCCATGTTCATAGTCCTAAAACAATATTAAACCAACACTACATTCCCTCCCTGTGTATGTGTGTGTGTGTGTGTGTGTGTGTGTGTGTTTGAGTGTGTGTGTGTGTGTGTGTGTGTGTGTGTGTGTGTGTGTGTGTGTGTGTGTGTGTGTGTGTTTGTGTGCACTCCCTGGATGAGGAGATGTAATCTCATGTTTTGTCGACAGAAACCAGCAGGAGAGATCAGAGTCAGAGATTCTCAGTGGTCAGTCTTCCCAGAGTCATCAAACAGACCTGGCCTCCATATTCAGTGTATGTGGTCCTGTTATGTACATTTGTTTTTGTTTCCCTCAAGTAAAGTTGATCTGTCAATCATTCATTCATGTGTTAATGAGAAAGCATTTAGTCTCTTGCTTAACGTATTTACTTGATTTATTTCAGTTGCTTGAAGAGAATATTATGACATTTGTGAAGAACGAGCTGAAGATGTTCAAGAGGATTCTTAGTCTGGAACTCCCAGAAGGCTTTGAGAGTCAGAAGCAGGATAAGGAAGTGGTGGATGCTGAAGATGAGAAGCAGGAGAGCAGTGCCAGAGAGGGGGCTCTGAAGATCACACTGCACGTCCTGAGAAAAATGAACCAGAAGGAGCTTGCTGACACACTGGAGAAAAGTAAGAGCTGTCTTTCTCATGTTGAATGCTGTTTTAGAACATTTAAAAGCTGTAGCTAAAGTACAGCTAAAGTAGCTGTGTAACTAAATGATATTGTAGCAGCCTTAACACAACACCTAGTGACCTCATCAAGTAGCAGCAGGGATGTGTTGGAGAAAGAGAGAGAGGAGAGAGAGAGACAGAGAGAGAGAGAGAGAGAGAGAGAGAGAGAGAGAGAGAGAGAGAGAGAGAGAGAGAGAGAGAACATTATTAATGTCATCAATAATACCAATAATGATATAAATCAGTCACACCAGTGTGTAATGCATTATGAAAACATTTACAGATTTATACAGACAAGAGAATAAATGATTATAATTTAAACTTTATAAGACAGTCTTACAATACTGTAGGCATTAAAACAGATGTAATATTAATATCCTCTGTGTTGTTTCTAGATTCAGATGAGCGTGCTGTGATTTGCCAACGTGAACTCAAATCTAATCTAAAGAAGAAGTTTCAATGTGTATTTGAGGGGATCGCTAAACAAGGAAACCCAACACTTCTCAATAAGATCTACACAGAGCTCTACATCACAGAGGGTGGAACAGGAGAGGTCAATAATGAACATGAGCTGAGACAGATTGAAACAACAACCAGGAAACAAGCAAGACCAGAGACTGCAGTCAAATGTAACGACATCTTCAAACCCTTAACTGGACAAGACAAACCTATCAGAATTGTGCTGACAAAGGGAGTCGCTGGCATTGGAAAAACAGTCTCTGTGCAGAAGTTCATTCTGGACTGGGCTGAAGGAAAAGCAAATCAGGATGTCCAATTTGTATTTTCATTCCCTTTTCGGGAGCTGAATTTGATGAAAAAGGAAAAACACACTTTGATTGAACTTCTCAATCACTTCTCAATGGAAACCAAAGAATCAGGAATCTCCAACTACGACAAGTACACAGTTATTTTCATCTTTGATGGTCTGGATGAGTGCCGACTGCCCCTAGACTTCCAGAAGAACAAGATCTGTTGTGACGTCACAAAGTCAACCTCAGTGGATGTTCTGCTGACAAATCTCATCAAGGGAAATCTGCTTCCCTCTGCTCTCCTCTGGATAACTACCCGACCTGCAGCAGCCAATAAGATCCCTTCAGGGTGTGTTGACCAGGTGACAGAGGTACGAGGGTTCAATGACCCACAGAAGGAGGAGTACTTCAGGAAGAGATTCAGTGATGAGGACCTGGCCAGCAGAATCATCTCACACATAAAGACATCAAGAAGCCTCCACATCATGTGCCACATTCCAGTCTTCTGTTGGATATCTGCAATAGTCCTTGAACACATGTTGAGTACAGACAAGAGAGAAGAGATGCCCAAGACTCTGACTGAGATGTTCATACACCTTGTGGTGTTTCATACCAAACAGAAGAATGAAAAGTATCTTGGGAAAGAAGAGACAGGTCCACACTGGAATAAAGAGAGCATTCTGTCACTGGGAAAACTGGCTTTTCAACAGCTTGTGAATGGCAATCTGATTTTCTATGAAGAAGACCTGAAAGAGGCTGGCATTGATGTAAATGATGCCTCAGTGTTCTCAGGATTGTGCACACAGCTCTTTAAAGAGGAATGTGGGCTGTACCAGGACAAGGTGTACTGCTTCGTGCATCTGAGCATTCAGGAGTTTCTGGCTGCTGTATATGTGTTCCTCTCATTCATCAACAACAATGAGAATCTTATGGATGAACCGCAATCAACATCCAGACACTTTTCTGTGAGGTTCAGACACAAGCGTAAATTTACCTTCTTCAAGAGTGCTGTGGATAAAGCCTTACAAAGTGAGACAGGAAACCTGGACCTTTTCCTCCGCTTCCTTCTGGGCCTCTCACTGGAGTGCAATCAGAAGCACTTACGAGGTCTACTGACAAAGACAAGATTCAGCTCACAGAGCCATGAAGAAACAGTCAAGTACATCAAGGAGAAGATCAGGGAGAATCCATCTCCAGAGAGGTGCATCAATCTGTTCCACTGTCTGAATGAACTGAATGATCATTCTCTAGTGAAGGAGATCCAAAGCTTCCTGAGATCAGGAAGTCTCTCAGCAAAAGAACTGTCACCTGCACAGTGGTCAGCTCTGGTATTTGTGTTGCTGACTTCAGAAAATGAGCTGGATGTGTTTGACCTGAAGAAATACTCCAGATCAGAGGAAGGTCTTCTGAGGCTGCTGCCAGTGGTCAAAGCCTCCAGAGCTGCTCTGTGAGTACATAAAATGACATTTAAGTACTAATCATCAGGAAGAAATGTTAAGTTTAGAGAAATATATGTATTATAATATGTATTTGATATATATTGAAAAACATATTGAATCAATGCATTGATGTTCATATTAGTATAACAATATGACCATACCATTCTAGGAGACGGAAGATTAATCTATATGTTGTTTAAGAGAATAAACCAAATGCATCTGCCATTGTCCTTCTACACTACTGGTGTTAAATTAACAGTTTGTGAAATCATGATGATCTCTTTGCAGGCTGTCAGGCTGTGGAGTGACAGAGGAAGGCTGTGCTTCTCTGGTCTCAGCTCTGAAGTCAAACCCCTCACACCTGAGAGAGCTGGATCTGAGTAACAATGACCTGAAGGATTCAGGAGTGAAGCTGCTCTCTGCTGGACTCTGGAATCCCCACTGTAAACTGGAGACTCTGAGGTCAGTATTCCTGTAGTTGGTCAACAAGTGATAACTGTTCACCAGATCCACATGTGTTTACCAGGCACACATAGTCCACACCATATGTGTTTGGACAGTGAAGCTTACAGTTTTACATTTGGTGCTATGCTCCAGCATTTTGGATTTGAGATGGAATGTTTCATATTAGGCAACAGTACAGAATGTCACCTTTAATTTGAGAGTATTTTCATACATATCTGTTTTACTGTTTAGAAATGAAAGCACTTTATGTGTCTAGTTCTCCCATTTGAAAAAGTCATAATAATTTGGACATATTCACTTACATTGTATTAAAGTAGTCATAAGTTTAGTATTTGGTCCCATATTCCTTACCTGCAGTGATTACATCAAGCTTGTGATTCTACAAACGTGTTGAATGCATTTGTAGTTTGTTTTGGTTCACACACTGGACGCACTCACACACTGGACACACACACTGGACACACACACACTGGACAAACACACACACACACACACTTGACACACACTGGACACACACGCACACACATTCGACACACACACACACACTGGACACTCAAACAACCTGGACACACACACACACACACACACACTGGACGCACACACACACACACTGGACACACACATACACACTGAACACACACACACACACACACACACACTGGACACACACACGCTGGACACACACACTGTACACACACACACTGAACACAGGCACACACTGGACACACAAACACACACGCTAGGATTAATTTAGTCATAAGTTTAGTATTTTGTCCAATATTCTTTGCCTGCAGTGATTACATCAAGCTTGTGATTCTACAAACTTGTTGAATGCATTTGCAGTTTGTTTTAGTTGTGTTTTGGATGATGTTTTTCCCAATAGAAACTGAATGGTGAATAATGTCCTGTCATTTTGGAGTCACTTCACTTGTATTGTCAGTAAGAATAGAAGATGTTTCTGAACACTTCTACATTCATGTGGATGCTACCATGATTATGAATAATCATGAATGAATTGTGAATGATGATGAATGAGAAAGTTACAGAGGAACAAGGATCATACCCCCTCTGTTATTGGTAATGGTGAGAGGTTAGCATGTTTTGTTGTAGCCTCTGTAACTTTCTCACTCATTATTATTCATGATTCATTCATTATTTTTCTAAATCATGCCATCATTAGGATTAATTTAGTAGTGTTTAGAAACATGTTATCTACCCACTTAGACAGAAAATTACTCCAGTCATCATCCACCATTCAGTTACTATCGGGCAAAACATAACCCAAAACACAACCAAAACAAACTGCAAATGCAACCAACGAGTTTACAACCAAATACTCAACTTTTGACTACTTTAATACACTATAAGTGAATTGGTCAGAATACTTATGACTTCTTCAAATAGGGGGACTAGATACATCAAGTGCATTTATTTTTCAAAATGGTGAAACAGATATGTATGAAAATACCCTCAAATAAAAGGTGACATTATATACTGTCACCTCATATGAAACATTTGATCTCAAATACAAAATGCTGGAGTATAGAGCCACATTTAAAATGTTAGCTTCACTGTCATACTAGATATGGTGTGGACTGTATACTCAATACAATCTAAATCTGATACCTCACTGTCTGTCTTTTGACTGATACTGCTTTTTAAACTGCTCTGGTCAGTCTACTCAAATATTTGTACTATACATCTTTCTCTCTACAAGCAATATTATGATAATTTCTAATAATGAAACATTCATTAATTTATTAATATATATGGCAGAAAAAATATACTGCCACTATTTTGACCACCAAAGAATAGCAGTGTGGTTTTAATATGATTTGACTCTTTGCAGGCTGTCAGGCTGTCTAGTCACAGAGGAAGGCTGTGCTTCTCTGGTCTCAGCTCTGAAGTCAAACCCCTCACACCTGAGAGAGCTGGACCTGAGCTACAATCACCCAGGAGACTCAGGAGTCAGACTGCTCTCTGCTGGACTGGAGGATCCACACTGCAGACTGGAGAAACTCAAGTATGTAGAGGGTTTATGTCAATGTTCATATCAGACATGTTGGAGTTATCAGGCTAGTTAAGACAAACATTCTGACCACCACTTGGACTAAGTTATATAAAGAATGTGTGTGTGTGTGTGTGTGTGTGTGTGTGTGTGTGTGTGTGTGTGTGTGTGTGTTTCCAGTGTGTGTGTGTATCCAGTGTGTGTGTGTGTGTGTGTGTGTCCAGTGTGTGTGTGTGTGTGTGTGTGTCCAGTGTGTGTGTGTGTGTGTGTGTATGTGTGTGTGTGTGTGTGTTTGTGTGTGTGTCCAGTGTGTGTGTTTGTTTGTGTGTGTGTGTGTGTGTGTGTGTTTGTGTTTCCAGTGTGTGTGTGTGTCTGGACACACACACACACTGGACACACACACACACACACACTGGACACACACACACTGGACACACACACAGACACTGGACACACACACACACACACACACACACACACACACACTGGACACACACACACACACTGGACACACACACACACACACACTGGATACACACACACACACACACACACACACACACACACACACACACACACACACACACACTGGACACACACACACACACTGGACACACACACACACACACACTGGATACACACACACACACACACACACACTGGACACACACACACACTGGACACACACACACACACTGGACACACACACACACACACACACACACACACACACACACACACACACTGGACACACAGACACTGCACACACACACACACACACACTGGACAAACACACTGGACACAAACACACACACACTGGACACACACACACAAACACAGACACTGGATACACACACACACACTGGACACACACAAACACACACACTGGACACACACAATGGATACACACACACTGGACACACACACACACACACAAACAAACTGGACACACACATACACACTGGACACACACACATTGTACACACACACTGGACACACATACACTGGACACACACACAAGACAAACTGGACACACACACTAAACACATACACACACACTAGACACACACACACACACAGACTCGTACGCTGGACACACACACACACTGGACACACACACACACTCTGGACACACACACACACTGGACACACACACACACTGGACACACACAAAGTTATATGCTGACTGTTTTTTTGTGTGTGTGTGTGTCTAATGTGTGTGTGTGTGTGCATGTGTATCACTCAATGACACACAGACACACACACGCTGGACACACACACACACACACACACAGTGGACACACACACTGGACACACACACACTTGGACAAAGTTATGTGCTGGCTGTTGTGTGTGTGTGTGTGTGTGTGTGTGTGTGTGTGTGTGTGTGTGTGTGTGTGTGTGTGTGTGTGTGTGTGTGTGTGTGTGTGTGTTCAGGTGTATCCCTCAATGACTGTCTGTTCTTCTGCTTACCGCTACAGTGTGGAACATGGTGGAGAGAACACAATGAAACCTGGACTTAGAAAATGTGAGTGTTGACTGCTGTGAAGAATATGACTAAGAATAAGTCTTAATTCAAGTGAAGTCAAAGTCAAAGACCACCATCATTACTTACTTGGTCATATTAAATATCAGTTGTAGTTCTACAGAAGCACAAATCAGGGACACCAACGTTTACAAAGAGTTGCTTTGACAATGTGTGTGTCTGTCTGTGTGTATGGCGTGTTTGTGTTACTTTAGAAATGTGTGTGTGTCCAGTGTGTGTGTGTGTGTGTTCAGGATTTGTGTGTTCGTGTGTGTGTTCAGTGTGTGTGTGTGTTTGTGTGTGTGTGTGTGTGTGTGTGTGTGTAATTAATATGAATAAGTGTGTTTTATATTACCATACAGTATAACATATGATCATTCTGCAAGTCTCAAGTTACCTTCACTTCTCCTTTTGATACCTAGAAACATCTACATTAAATTAATTAGTGAAAAGTGAGTTAACAGGGACACCAAAGTTTACAAAGAGTTGCTTTGACAATGTGTGTGTCTGTGTGTGTGTGGCGTGTTCATGTTACGTTAGAAATGTGTGTGTGTGTGTGTGTGTGTATGCTTGCATGCATACAGGTGTGTGTGTGTGTGTTCCGGGTGTGTGTGTGTGTGTGTGTGTGTGTGTCTAGTGTGTGTGTGTGTTCAGGATGTGTGTGTGTGTGTGTTCAGGATGTGTGTGTGTGTGTGTGTGTGTCTGTGTGTTTGTGTGTTCAGGATGATGATGATTTCTAATATTGTGTCTGGTTTCATCCATCAGATGTCTGTGATCTCACACTGGACCCAAACACAGTAAACAGACTCCTCTCTCTGTCTGAGGAGAACAGAAAGGTGACATGTAGGAGAGAGGAGCAGCCGTATCCTGATCACCCAGAGAGATTTGAGGACTGGGAACAGGTGCTGTGTAGAGAGGGTCTGACTGGGCGCTGTTACTGGGAGGTAGAGTGGAGTGGGAGAAGGGCTGATATAGGAGTGACATATAAAGGAATCAGCAGGAGAGGAGGGGGTAATGCCTGTTGTCTTGGAGACAATGACAAGTCCTGGAGTCTGTTCTGCTCTGACAAACGTTACTCTGCCTGTCACAATAATAAGTCCACTACCATAGACGTCCCCTCCTCCAGCTCCCACAGAGTAGGAGTGTATCTGGACTGGCCAGCCGGCACTCTGTCCTTCTACAGAGTCTCCTCTGACACACTGACCCACCTGAAAACATTCCACTCCACATTCACTGAGCCCCTCTATCCAGGGTTTAGGGTTTGGGATGACCCCTTTGACCTTTGGGGTTCCTCAGTGTCCCTGTGTCAAACATAACACACACACACACACACACACACACACTGGGAACACACACACACTGAACACACAAACACTGGACACACACACACAGGACACACTGGACACACACAGGACACACTGGACACACACACACACTGGACACACACACACACTGGACACACACACACTGGACACACACACACTGGACACACACACACACGCACACACACACACTGGACACACACACTGACACACAAACACACTTGATACACACACACTGTACACACACACACACACACTAAACAAACACACTGAACACACACACATTGGACAAACACACACTGGACACACACACACACACACACACACAGGACACACACTCATACACACACAGGACACACAAACATACACACACAGGACACACAAACATCTGACACACACACACACATTTTTACATTTTACATGTACATTTTAGTCATTTAGCAGAAGCTCTTATCCAGAGCGACTTACAAGAGCAATTAGGGTTAAGTGCCTTGCTCAAGGGCACATCAACATATTTTTCACCTAGTCGGCTCAGGGATTAGAACCAGCGACCTTTCGGTTCCTGCCACACTCTTAACCACTAAGCTACCACACACAGGACACACACAGGACACACACACACACTGGACACACACACACACACTGGACACACACACTCACACACACTGGACACACACACACACACACACACACACCTGACACACACACACACACACACAGGACACACACACACTGGACACACACACACACACCTGACACACACACACACACACAGGACACACACACAGGACACACACACACACTGGACACACACACACACACACACCTGACACACACACACACACACACACAGGACACACACACACTGGACACACACACACACACAGGACACACACACACACACACTGGACACACACACACACCTGACACACACACACACACTGGACACACACACTCACACACACTGGACACACACACACACACACACACACACACACAGACACACACACACACACACACACACCTGACTCATCATTATTGAATTGTTGTAGAATTGTAGAAAATTATGTACTTTTTACTCCATACATTTTCCCTGACACCCAAAAGTACTCGTTACATTTTGAATTCTTAGCAGGACAGAAAATGGTCCAATTCACACACTTATCAAGAGAACATCCTTACTGCCTCTGATCTGGCAGACTCACTAAACACAAATGCTTTGTTTGTAAATTGTCTGAATGTTGGAGTGTGCCTCTGGCTGAACGTACATTTTAAAAACAAAAAAATTGTCTGGTTTGTATTATGTAAGGAATTTGAAATGATTTATACTTGTACTTTTACTTTTGATACTTTAGTATATTTTAGCAATTACATTTACTTTTGATACATAAGTATATTTAAAACCAAATACTTTTAGACTTTTACTCAAGTAGTATTTTACTGGGTGACTTTCACTTTTAGTTGAGTCATTTTCTGTTAAGGTATCTTTACTTTTACTCAAGTATGACAATTGGGTACTTTTTCCACCACTGGAGTTAACATCGTCATGGACGGCAGAAAAGGACTCGAGACGGACATCGGAGTGGGAAAACAACGTGATTAAAAAGGAGGAATATACAGTGATTAAAGGAAAGGACATTTATTCAACTGTGAAGACAAACCTTTTAATTAAATCTGCTAAATTAGCGAATTTAGGAGGAAACGTCAGTGAGTGAAGTGAATGAAGATCACGTGACTGAGGAAAATATTGCTTTGGTTGAGGACAATACTGAAGTGAGTGACAATCAGGAGCTTATTGAGAAATGAACAATTATTGGAATTGATGGAAACACTGGACAGTTTGATAAAAGTATTGAACAGTGGAGCTCATATACAGAACGGTTTGAATATTTTGTTCTTGTAAATGACATGGATGAGGACAACATTGTGCCTCCATGTTTTAGTGTAATGGGGCCAAAGACATTTAATTTACTAGGCAGCCTGCTACAGCCAGACAGAACAGGTAATAAGACGTATGGGGATATTGTGGAGATACTTAAAGGACATTTTTCACCAGAACCACTAGTTAATGCTGAAAGGTTCAGGTTCCAAAGGAGACATCAGGAAAAGGGAGAATCAGTAACAATGTTTGCTGCTGCATTAAAGAAACTACCAGAACACTGAGTTTAATGCTGTTCTAAATCATTAGAGACAGACTAGTATGTGGGCTACGGAGTGAAGCAACACAAAAGAGACTGTTGACTGAAAGTTATACTTATATTAACATACATTATAAACATTCATAATTTAATTATGACTTTCCTCATCCTGAAAATAAATACAGATCATTATCTCAATGCATTCTCAATACTATCACTTTAGCAGTGTATATACAGTGGGGGAAAAAAGTATTTAGTCAGCCACCAATTGTGCAAGTTCTCACACTTAAAAAGATAAGAGAGGCCTGTAATTTTCATCATAGGTACACGTCAACTATGACAGACAAAATGAGATTTTTTTCTTCCAGAAAATCACATTGTAGGATTTTTATGGTGGAAAATAAGTATTTGGTCAATAACAAAAGTTTCTCAATACTTTGTTATATACCCTTTGTTGGCAATGACACAGGTCAAACGTTTCCTGTAAGTCTTCACAATGTTTTCACACACTGTTGCTGGTATTTTGGCCCATTCCTCCATGCAGATCTCCTCTAGAGCAGTGATGTTTTGGGGCTGACGCTGGGCAACACAGACTTTCAACTCCCTCCAAAGATTTTCTATGGGGTTGAGATCTGGAGACTGGCTAGGCCACTCCAGGACCTTGAAATGCTTCTTATGAAGCCACTCCTTCATTGCCCGGGCGGTGTGTTTGGGATCATTGTCATGCTGAAAGACCAGGCCACGTTTCATCTTCAATGCCCTTGCTGATGGAAGGAGGTTTTCACTCAAAATCTCACGATACATGGCCCCATTCATTCTTTACTTTACACGGATCAGTCGTCCTGGTCCCTTTGCAGACAAACAGCCCCAAAGCATGATATTTCCACGCCCATGCTTCACAGTAGGTATGGTGTTCTTTGGATGCAACTCAGCATTCTTTGTCCTCCAAACACGACGAGTTGAGTTTTTACCAAAAAGTTATATTTTTGTTTCATCTGACCATATGACATTCTCCCAATCCTCTTCTGGATCATCCAAATGCACTCTAGCAAACTTCAGACGGGCCTGGACATGTACTGGCTTAAGCAGGGGGACACGTCTGGCACTGCAGGATTTGAGTCCCTGGCGGCGTAGTGTGTTACTGATGGTAGGCTTTGTTACTTTGGTCCCAGCTCTCTGCAGGTCATTCACTAGGTCACCCCGTGTGGTTCTGGGATTTTTGCTCACCGTTCTTGTGATCATTTTGACCCCACGGGGTGAGATCTTGCGTGGAGCCCCAGATCGAGGGAGATTATCAGTGGTCTTGTATGTCTTCCATTTCCTAATAATTGCTCCCACAGTTGATTTCTTCAAACCAAGCTGCTTACCTATTGCAGATTCAGTCTTCCCAGCCTGGTGCAGGTCTACAATTTTGTTTCTGGTGTCCTTTGACAGCTCTTTGGTCTTGGCCATAGTGGAGTTTGGAGTGTGACTGTTTGAGGTTGTGGACAGGTGTCTTTTATACTGATAACAAGTTCAAACAGGTGCCATTAATACAGGTAACGAGTGGAGGACAGAGGAGCCTCTTAAAGAAGAAGTTA
The DNA here is from genome assembly GCF_964263955.1 of Coregonus lavaretus. Taxonomy (NCBI): domain Eukaryota; kingdom Metazoa; phylum Chordata; class Actinopteri; order Salmoniformes; family Salmonidae; genus Coregonus; species Coregonus lavaretus. The sequence continues at coordinate 84,190,663 of NC_139989.1, forward strand.
CAGGTCTGTGAGAGCCAGAAATCTTGCTTGTTTGTAGGTGACCAAATACTTATTTTCCACCATAATTAGCAAATAAATTCATTAAAAATCCTACAATGTGATTTTCTGGAGAAAAAAAATCTCAATTTGTCTGTCATTGTTGATGTGTACCTATGATGAAAATTACAGGCCTCTCTCATCTTTTTAAGTGGGAGAACTTGCACAATTGGTGGCTGACTAAATACTTTTTTCCCCCACTGTACCTACTATCATCTCCAGATCGTCAGTTTCCTCGTAGCCATCTGTAGCATTGGTTGACCTGATACCTGTTCAATCTCCCCTCTTTCCATACCTCCGTTGGTGTAGACTATGTGATGATGCATGAACCTTCTTCCTTCACTAGTTCTATGACCATGTAGAGTCCTTCTCCATTTATCACCGTCTCTCTGTGGAGTGTATCCTTCTATCAGCATACCAATAGTCTCTGCTGCAAAAACACACAGACAAAACAAAACAATGCTCCGCCGAAGCGGTGCCACGTTCCTCCTCTGCGTTAGAAAAGTCCTACAATGGTACATATAGATCTAGGAATCTCTCTCTCTTACTTGGCCCTCCATCAAGGTAGACATCAACACCTATTACTAACCTTCCCACTTGGGTGTTGTCCATTTCTGACTTCCTTAATCCTTTACCACCACATAGTCTCCAAGTCGCAGAAAATGTCCAGATTCTCCTGGTAGGTCTGGCAGACAAACCTTCACCTTTTCAAAAAAAAGTCTGCATAACATTGTTAGTTGAGACACAGCATGCTACTTCATCCTGTCTTCTTATCAGTCCTGATAAGCCTTTTATATTAGGAAGTACACATTCTCAGTTTGTTACCTGTATAAAAGACACCTGTCCACAGAAGCAATCAATCAATCAGATTCCAAACTCTCCACCATGGCCAAGACCAAAGAGCTCTCCAAGGATGTCAGGGACAAGATTGTAGACCTACACAAGGCTGCAATGGGCTACAAGACCATCGCCAAGCAGCTTGATGAGAAGGTGACAACAGTTGGTGCGACTATTCGCAAATGGAAGAAACACAAAAGAACTGTCAATCACAAAATCAGCAGGGGATCAAATTATTTTTTCCCTCACTGTATGTGTGTATGTATGTGTGTATGTATGTGTGTATATATATATATATGTGTGTGTATATGTATGTGTATGTGTATTATCTCCCGAGTGGCGCAGTGGTCTACTGGAGATCCTGGTTCAAATCCAGGCTCTGTCGTAGCCAGCCGCGACCGGGAGACCCATGGGGCAGCTCACAATTGGCCCAGCGTCGTCCAGGGTAGGGGAGGGAATGGCCGGCAGGGATGTAGCTCAGTTGGTAGAGCATGGCGTTTGCAACGCCAGAGTTGTGGGTGTTCGATTCCCACGGGGGGCCAGTATGGAGAAAAAAATAAAATAATGTATGCACTCACTCACTCTGGATAAGAGCGTCTGCTAAATGACGTAAATGTAAATATGTGTGTGTGTGTATATATATAAAACATGGGGGACTGGAAGTGATACAGACAATTACATAGATGGAAGTTACAATCTATCTGCAATATTAAGCTGATCTACCCCCTTAAAAAATAAAAAATAAAATAATAATAATAATAATAATATTAATTACCTGAAAATTGTATGTCATCCAGTCTTAAAATGTCTGCAAAAACCAAATATTGAAATACTGTTAAATATTTAAAAAACCATTGTTATACATTGAGTGAATTGTTATCCATTGAGAGAGGGATATAGAATAGTATACTAACGTGCTGGGTAATTTATTTCTACAACTGTGATGTAACTGAACATCCACTAGGTGGAGCCAGTGGTCCACTCTTGATTAGACACTTCACATAAAATAGAAATTTATTTGGTAAAAACAGTAGGATAAATACATTTGTAGGTAGATATATATATATATATATATATATATATATATATATATATATATATATATATATATATATTATATTATACTAACATTCTAGATACACACACACACACACACACACACACACACACACACGCGCACACACACACACACACATAATCAATTGACTGGTAATTTTTCTATAACTGTGATGTAACTATACATCCACTAGGTAGAGCCAGTGGTCCACTCTTGAGTAGAGACTTGGATTGGCATGCATTTTCATGGGTTCTGAGACACCTTGAGACATGTCACATAAAATGGACATTTGTTTTGTATAAACAGTAGGATATATACATATGTAGGTAGAGTCCATTCTCGTTTAAAAAAAATCAATAACACAACATCTCATTCATTATATAGTATATCATTTCATACAATAGATTATTAAAAACATTCGTTTATAATATATACAACATAAATAATATATATATGCATAGTTAGATATAGAAGCCTTCATCTTATTGAAAATTCAACTCACCTTCAAAATGCACCATGAGGAATAAATGATTCAAGGAGTCTCTTTAAGATGTATGTCTTCAGGCCTTCTGGTCCTCTGGGTCTTTTTTCTTGGTTGATTGAGACATCCCACGGACGCTCTTTTATGGGGTCAAATGGATCTGTTAAGGTCAGCAGTAAAACGGGACATCTTTAAGAATACAATGACCTTTTTTGTTTTTAATTAACTGAGACATCCACTGGACATTCCATCCTCGGACGCCTCCCGGACATCCCCGGACACCCCCCCTGAGAACTCTTTTTAAAAGGTTAAAGGATAAACAGGTTTAAAAAAGTAGTTTAAAAGACACTTGGGGGACCCCATGTGTACATACAGTTCCCTTGTGTGTAAGGGACCCCCTAGATGAGCAAACTGTTGGCCATTAAAATATGGATAGCTGAGAACTCTTTCTAAAAGGTTAAAGGTAAAACCGGTTTAAAACACAGTTGTTTCAAAGACACACCACACACGCTCACACACACACACAACCCAAAGAACCAGTGGCTCTTGTGGAGAGAGAGAGAGAGAGAGAGAGAGAGAGAGCGAGAGAGAGAGCGAGAGAGAGAGAGAGAGAGAAAGAGAGAGAGAGAGAGAGAGAGAGAGAGAGAGAGAGCTGTAATTCATTGAAGGGAAATACAATTTTCTTTCAAACCTTTTATTTTCTTCTAAAATGTTGCTACAAAAATGTAGGCATACATATTCAAATTATTAAAGTTCACTATACAATATTGAATATTAAACTATGACACTAATGTTTACTACTAAACCTTTATATGGATCATAAACTGTATTATTACACAATACTACACCTTACTAAACAATACATGTTTAAATGTATAATTATTATAACAATGTTTTTCTTAGAAGAAAAGCAGAATCAGCATTTTTCTCAGTTTCAGGGGCCTTTTGTAACCCGACACCCCCATCAGTCTCCAAATCCCCGTCTTCAAGCTGTGAGGGACTCAGACGTTGCCTCTCCCACCAGGCTCTCCATGGCCTTCAAGGTTTCACATGTTTTCTTTTCCATGATAGATCAACCTTCTTGCCGATAAGCCCAAGTTTTGTCTTGAGGACAGAAGGGACCATCTTCGTAAATGTTCACGATGGTGGAAAAACTGTTGCACTTGTTTCATCATATCAAGCACCTTAAACCAATCTCGCCACTTGAAGCTAAAGACAGGCACAAAATAGTTGACCTCTGTGCAAGCGTTTGAAAATACATACGAACTAACAGATTGGGTGGCATTTGCGCTATTGAATTCAGAACAACCTAAAATTGTCACTTTGGAGTCTGGACTATACGCCACTGAAAAGATTTGTATGACTTTCAAATCATCTGGCCCACAGACTTCCTCTTCCAATGCGTACTCAGGCAGGGATGTTCCATTCAGGGCCTTTTAGATCTGACATAGAGCAAGTCTTATCTTAAGCCATTCCCTCATGCGAAACGCTGGAGAAAAACTCCCGGTTTTTGGCTGAAAAAGGTTGTTGAGACAGCTGTGTGTGAAAATCTTCACTGTTGAATCGTCCGGTTGGCCTCCACTCATATCAATCCCACCATTAAAACAATCAGGTGCATCACAAAGAATGGCATCGATGGTTTTGTCCTTGTGGCCCAGACATGAAGGACACAACACACCTAGAATTGGTCTAGGAGACGTGTTTTCTGGAGTTTTCTGTGGTTCATCTCTCTTGAGGTTTCTTGTCGCTCGTAGTGTTCACAGGACAAGTCTAACACTTACTTATACTCAGGCAGACCTACCCAGAAATTACTTTTTCATTCTACAAGGGGTCGCAAGCTCACTACACAGCAGCTCCATAAGTTCACTACAAAAAATTCCCAACTGTTTCACATTTTTCAAACAGTTCAAACTTTAAGTTCAACTAGGTCAGTACATGACACATCAATCACCAGGCCATTACTTTTTATTTCAAACATGTTGTAGAGGGTTCTTTGCACAGTGCTGATATTCTCTTATTCTAAAACAAACTTTAAACTTTAGAAAATGACACAGACAACGGCTTCTGAGTATATGTAAAATATATTTAGTTATGCAATTGCAGGCAGAAGTTAATACAGAGTCAACAGGATTTGTATAGCTTTTCATAAGTTCTGCAAATTGTCCAAAACAATCTCTGCTTTTCATACAAGCACGCCTCTCCCTGGCAGATCAGGAGCCACCTGGGTTTCTTCTTGTGTCTGTGTGGAAGCAACGAGAAATTGAAACAATCCAGGTCTACCTGTTCCTCCAGTTGATCTCTATCCCATGTCCTTGACTACACGCCCAGACCAGCTGCAGGGAGCTACCAGGTCTACCTGTTCCTCCAGTTGATCTCTATCCCATGTCCTTGACTACACGCCCAGACCAGCTGCAGGGAGCTAGAGGGAACCATCCTTACCAAAAGCACAGCATTGGTAGTTAAGAAATGTCTCTACTATTGTTAAGCATATTAATTGTCAACTATTAATATTTAACAAATCAGGTAAATATGTGCTCTTTCTCTCACAGCATAATATATCATATATTCCTCATCAACGTGCTTTACTTCAAAGAAACAGCTGCACTATCAAGTTACATAAGCACACACCCTAAATAGGGAAGAGAACATCCGGACAGGATGTCCTTAAAAGGTCATAAACACAGGACACAGGAAAACTCACCAATCACTTTTTGACAGCAACCGTCTACTATATTCTCTCTCACAGGAGTCTGTGAAACAAGACAGTTGGAGATTGAAACATTGTATGTGTATTCCCTTCCCCCAACTGCTCTGTTCACTCAGACAAACAAACCAGACTGCAGATTCCCACGCAAGAATTGACTTCAAATCCTAAATTACTTGATATCTTTCAGAAATACATAATTTCCCCCCCTCATAATTCCATAGGTCTATAGGAGTGTCTCAGGTTTTCATTACAACCATTTCTCGTGCATATTGTATACGGTTTCAATATCAGATTTGATAAATAACAGATTATAACATGAAAAGCTCAGTGTTGATTTTAAATATAAACATTAACAGTCCACAAAAATGGTGTGTAAAACATTATGTTGGCTTGGCTGATAAAAAGGGTAGATTGAATTTATCTTGGCAGTTGTGGCTCCCAGGTCTACAGCCAATCAAGGACTAGCTACCCATCCCCCACTGCTGCTCTCACCCCCCACCCCCCACCCCATCCCCTGACATGTTGGACTCTCAGGTTCTGTTCAATAAAGTGCAGCACAGCACAGTACAACTTTATTAGTCCATGTTACAGGGAACAAAGGGAATTTGTCTTTCTGAAGGGGTTGGTCACAGATCTGCCAGTTCAGATCAAATCCCACGTTTTGTTGCCTGGCTCAGGACTCAAACCAGTGACCTTTCAGTTACTGGACTAATTCTCTAACTTCCACCTCCTAACACTTCTAGCATGGGCTTCCTTGGCAAATTTCCTTTTACACTATCCCATGTGTGTAGAAAACATGAGTCTGTCTCATGATCTGGTAATGAGGTAGTCCTGCCTTCAACTTCAAAATCAGTGTCACCCTCAGGTCAAGAAGGCATTACCTCTTGGTCTAATGGTCAAGACACTGGTTTTTCCCATGGGACACCTGGGTACAGATCCCGCCCATGAAATGTGCACACCTCTCCCAAGGCACCATTCCACTGCTTCCATCAGTGTAGTGTTTTTTTGCAAACAGCAACGGTGTAATTCCCCTTTCGTCTCAAACCCGGGTCTCCCTGCCCGTAGGCAAACAAATACATTGTAGTGAATTCAGGGGTTAGCCCCAAACGAGTTTTGAACCTGGGTCCATCAACTGTCAAGCCAACACCTTAAGCGTGTTAGGTTCTAAATGAACCTAGTAAAACTCAGGGACATTTAGTAAAGCTCAAACCAAGTTTATTCACCCATTGGATCATACAGCTGCATAAGACAAAGAACATATTCACACAAGCACTGGTATTGAACCCTTTCTCCTATGCTGAGCCCCTCCTTCCACATCTGAACAGCCAATACACCTCTGTTGCTATCCAGAAGATTAGTGATATATGTTCTTCCTCACTTCATCTAACCTGACCTCTGCCCAAATTGCTCACTCCTCCCCAACTCACGGCTGTCATGTTGACTTGTACCAGACTGTGTCTCTTCTCCTCCAATAGGATCCCTGATGACTAACAATAACATATCCTGACAGAATGGAAACGTTATACATTCCCCTCTCTCCCTCAGTGACATGAATAAGTCTATTTCATGTTTAGAAGTCAGAACCCAACAAGCGCTACGCCAAGAGGTCCGAACCTCTCGATGATGTGGCTAGGTGTTGGATTAAGGTCGCTACATTACCCCCTTCCTTGGGGAGAGCATGCCCCCGCACTTCTTTATAGCAAGTCTCTCACATGTACACGCCTCTTTGATGGCCTCACAGGCACTATCCCACTTCTGACACCAATGTAACGAATTAAGGGATAGCTCCAACCGGGACTCGAACCCGGGTCTAGCGACTATCAAGCCAACACCTTATCCATTACACCAAGAGATCAGAAGGTGGTAATTGGTAGGTGTTGGGTTCAGCTTGCTACAGTATATACTTATATAGGGCAATGTGTGATCTGGGAGCGGCAGCACTACCACTAGTGCTCCTGACACAGCCTAACACAATCTTTACCTTCTGAACCTTAAAAACTGACCTAAAGTCAGATACATTGAGACAAACCACCATGTGAGCAGCAAGTGTAGGGTTAATGGAGTGAAGTGGGGGATGGGTAGGACCACCAGTATCAACTATATGTCTAAGAATGCATTACTATTAATGCAGTACTAAAACGGATGGATGCTCTTCATCAACACCATCTCACCTGTGAAACTAGATATCAGCAATCAATCAACAATACTAATGAAATGGAGCAAATGAAGACATTAGAACTGCTAAAGGTCAGATATTATATTCTGACACCAATTTCCTACTGGTAGATTTTGTACATGATTTGTCAATCCTGAGAGCAACGCTCTCTCTCCTCCCCTTCCCCCATCTCTCTTTGCTGGGGTGAAGTTTCCCCTAGATACAGATCTAGGATCAGCTTCCCCTCCCCCAAACCTAACAAGGATCATTAGTGGGAGGAATTTAAACCTGATCCAAAGCCAGTGTCTATTTGGGAAACTTGTCCCCTCCCCCACAACTCTACATGTGGATGCGGCTTCCTCCATCTCACCATGTTCACAAAGAAAACAGCAGTGTATTTCAGCTGTAAGTATGTTGAAGTTACTAGCTATATTATTTGAATTGAATCGACCTAGCTTCATTATTATTCAACAATAACTGGGCTAATGTTGCCGTAGCAGCAGTGGTGGTTCTAGAACATTCCCAGTGGGAGGGGCCAGGCTGGGGCCAGTTGTACTGTTAGAGGGGCCAGTTACATCACACATTATTGTTGTCATGTCGTTTTCTTCACTGCATTGCAGACATTAATAGACAAATGACCATGTTTATAATCATTCAACTATTTATTATTTGTATTTACATTTTGACATTTGCATTACATATTCACTATCAGTTACATCAACTGTATTCTACGTTTTTTTTGGTTTATTGCAAAAAGATCCGCAAATGTATCTAGATTCAAGGCCTTTGCCCTCCTTGACTCAATACTTAATACACCTAAATTGCTTAATCTTTCATCTGACATTGTGGACCTAAGATACGTTTTCACCAGCTTTAGTGCAGAAAAACTCTGTTCACAAGAAGCGGTACTAACAGGGATTGAAACAGCTATTTTGCACAGTTTAAAGAGCTGAAAGAAAACTTCTTTATAAGGCTGAATGAATAATGCTATCTCTACTACACTGGAGGGTCTCTGCATGCCACTCTGGATTTTCCTTTGTCAAATTCTTCTGAACTGATGTAGTTCATGCCCCAAGTCCTCAATATTTGATTCATACATTCTAGCAAATGGAAACAGGGACTTCTCTTTGAGAAATGCATCACTTTTGGGGTTTAGAGTTTGGACGCCATTCATTATGTCACAGTTTTTGCTAGAGAATCATCTGTTGAGGTCATTGAGCATCTGATCTAAGACAGGGTAGAAAAAGGTTTTAGGAAAACTGTCTTTAATCTATTTCTGGATCTGACCTCTGACCTACTGTACTGAGTACACAGTCTCCATTAAATTGAGAGCTTTTTGGGTGTTTTGCAGGGGGCTGTATTGCAGTATCACATTGCTCAGCTGTATTCAACACTTCATTCCATAGGTCATCAGAAAATGACTCATCCCTGTAGTCATTCAAAGTTTGAACTAAGGCTTCAACTAAATCAACAGCCTTTGACAGGTCAAGTGATGAAGACTGTAGCATATCTGATAGAAATGTTGCTTCTCCAAAAACTTTATGGAGTGGAACAAGGAACACAATGAATTGTAAATCTATCTGTGCAAGCAGACCTCGTGCCTCAACAGATCTGTCACCGTTGTGTTCTTGGACTATGTCTTGCAGGACTCGCTTAACGGCAGGCAATCTATCCATACTAGTATGTAGAGCCATATATCGACATGCCCAGCGAGTGTCACTTAGTCTCTGAAGCTCTCTAGGTGCACCTGGGTACATCTTTCTTTGTACGCTAAGCCATTTTTGATGCACATGTATGACCCAGATGTGAAGACATACAGACTTTCTAGTAAGGAGAAGAACTGTCCTACCTCAGGGACAGCTTTGACTGTATCCACTAAAACTAAGTTTAGACAGTGTGCACTGCAGTGGAGATAAAAGGCTTTGCTTGTTCTTTAATGCGTTGCCTGGACGCCTGAATACTTGCCACTCATAACTGAAGCACCGTCATATGCTTGGCCTACTAGGTTGTTTTTGTATTCAAGACCATGACTTTCTAATATGTGTATGATTTAGTCAGTAAGCCCTGCTGCATCTAGTGGATCAGCCGATTCAAAGTGGAGACAGCTCTCATGGACAGCTCCACTGAAATAGTACCTGAGTACTGGAGATAACTGATCCTTTTGTTTTAACATCTTTTGTTTTCCGTCTGCCATTATGCTGAAGACCTCACTGTCTTCCACTTCTTCTATCATCTCTGTTGGAACCATGTCTGCCAAACAACTCAGAACCTCATTCTGAATCCCTTTGCTTGTGTATTTTGCATTATGAATGGAAGTCAACCTTTTTTTCCACAGTTGTGTCATGCTTAGCTATTGTTTCTAGGATTGCCATGAAGTTCCCTTTATTATCAGACTCTGCAGACTCATCGTGTCCTCTTTGTGCAATGTTTTGTGTGGCTGTAAGTAGTAGTACTTCTCCTATTGTTTTAATATAGTTCCCATTTTCTTGAACCTGTTTGTTGTGTTCCTTGTTTAGGGCATTTACCAGTGTTGCATTACTTTTTACAGCTTTCTGATTGACTCTCCATGTAATCATTGCTTGTTTGTGCAGCTCAGCCCTTTCATGAATTGCAAAATCCCCCCGTCTTTGTAAGTTGCCTTCTTCCAGTTGTTAAAACCCAATTTTGAATCCAATCCAGTCTCAGAGACAGGCGTAACAAACCACAGAGTCTGATTTGTTTGAATATTGAAGCCAGGGGTGGATGTGGTACCAGGCCGCCTTGAAGCTCCTCCTCCTGTCCCCCATCAGAGTTCTTGGGTCCATGTTCATCACTGGCTGCACCGGTGGCTCCTCCCGGGATTGGCTGACATCACTCTCAGTCTCTCCAATGGTTTTCCTGCTGTCTCTCTCTGCTCTCTCTTGCTCTCTCCACACCTGAACCCTCTGGCTCTGTCTGACTTTCTGCCTTGTCTTTTCTTTGGAATAAACATGATGTCCTTTTTTCTCTTCATGTTGGTGACAACTATAGAGCAAAAGCAATGGGGACCAAGCTTATTCATTCATTTACTGAAAATAACTGACTCGCTAGGTAGCTAGCTTTCATGTCTAACCTTTTAACGTTACAATGCGTTTACTGAGTGTGGTTTAAGTAAAAGCACTCAGCAACATGCGTTTTTGATCAAATATTATACCCTTTTTCATATTGCCATACATTTTCGATGCCTGTCTGTTAGAATTAGCTACAAAACTATACCAAAAATAATGCAAACGAATACATAGCCCAGGATTAAAGCCAATTTGTTAATTAATTCACAAAGAAAGTAACAAACGGACAGGTTAACATTAGCTGATCTAACGTTACACTTCTGTAATGCATTTAATAGTTAACGATGTTACAAATACAACATATTCAACATGTTGCTCACCTCTCTTTATTTACTTCTTCTTGCTTGAACGATATTATTGGCGCCGAATTTCTTTAAACTTCTGAATAGAAAAAAACTTGCAGATCCATGTGGTACGATACTGTTGTGTTCCGCTTAAAGGAGTACCACTAGAAAATGTGTTGGGTTACTTTAATGTTCCGCTTCGCCACTGTCTAATAACGGATGTAAAAAAAATCAATAAAATAAAACATGATCGCAAAAATGTATTCTGTGATAATTATTTCAGACTCCGCATTTAGAGGGGCCACAAGTGGGTCTAAGCTTGTTGTCACAGGGGCACTGCCCCCCCCCCAGAACCGCTAGTGTCTCACAGCCCTTCTTTGGCCTCAGAAGAAGCACCAGCATGGTTCAGAATGGTGATGGACAAGGGTATAACTCAAATCCAAGAGACACTTTCTGAATGCCTCAGCAAAATTGATGTGCTGGTCGATAAACTCCACGAAGACCAGAAAGTCACAAAGGGAACGAGTGACAAAGTTACAAAAAGATCATCCTGACCAACAGGCTGCCATCCTGGACGTCCACCTGGAAGTGGATCAAAAGCACAAGAAGTTGGAAGATGCCATCTCTAAACTCTAAGAGAAATTAGATTTCTACGAACATTTCCAAAAGTGCTTGAATTTGAGATTTCAAGGTTTCCCGGAGGCCGTGGAGGGACGAGACGCCATCTCCTTTCTACAGGAATGGAGTCCCAAAATTCTGGATCTACCCCCTTCCGCGCACCCACTGGAAATGGAGAGGGCCCATCGCACCCTACGGAGGCGGCTGCCTGGCCAGGTTGCACCCAGGGCATTTGTCATTACATTTCTACGGTACCAGGACACTGTCCGCATCCTCTCTGCTGCCCGAGCAAAGGGAGAGCTCAAGTACGGAGATGCCAGAACGATGATCTTTCCGGATATTTCTCCCATACTACACAAGAGGAGGATGGCTTTCTCCCCACTGAAGAGGCTTCTGCGGCAGGCTGGCTCGGCATATGGCCTGCTGCTACCCGACGACTTTGTGGATGTGAACCAAGAATGGTGAGCGCACATTTGACTCTGTGAAGACGGCTGAAACATACATGAGGAAAGAACTCCCTGACTTGTTCCCGTCTACTACATCAGGAGGAACTGTCTTTTGAACTTGGATACAGTGGATAGTGAACTGTTAGAACATGAGGATACAACCAAATGACTCATAGGATCGGCTGGCTGGCTGGCTAGATGGCTAGCGCCATAATGACAGGCCAGGTAAAGTTGGATCATAGCTAATGTTGACTGCGCTATTTAGCCAGCTCGCTAAGTTTACCAGGGTGTTACTATAGCTACAGCCACACTATGCCAGGTAGTTACATTTTCTTTCTGGATACTTTTATTTTACCCATAGAGGTCCAGTGGGGTTTGGTTAAATAGTGATGTGGCTTTTGACTGGGTTTCAAGCCTAACTATGGTGTTTATATTACTTCAGGGAATTTTTAGCTACTATTACGTTTGCTGGCTTGTTTATTGTTAGAGATGTATGCTAGCATTAGTGATACCGAGGCAGGGAGAAGCTACTCACTGGCTGGACACCCAATTGCCAGCTAGCTGATACCTGTACAGTTGTGTGTGTGTGTACATGTGTATATAAATATATATAATGGGGGGTTGGGAGGGTGAACTCAGGAGGATGGTGATTGTTTAACTAATTGTCTCTATTTTATATTTGAATGCTGATTGGTTGACATTTGTGTGTGCGGGTAGGCGCTGTTGGTGACTATGAACGCATCCTCTGTTGTTGTTGTTGTTGTTGTGGGGCTAAATAGTCCAGTCATTATTGTTGCCGATGTTTGTCTCTTTGATTCAAATTGTATTTTGTGACTCGACTAACAATATATTCATGTTACAGGCAACAGTCAATGCACTTCTAATGCCATATACATATCATTTAGAATGAACCTCTTTGGGGCGATGCTATGCATAGCAGGTACATCTAGCTTAAAGACTAGCGTATAAGGGTATGGTTTATTAACTCCCTCAGTTGGGGACGGGGGTGGTGGGTTTGAGGTAGGGTCAGGGTATTAGCTCACCAGATGGTTACTATTTTATACTTTCATCATTTCATTTAGTTTCTATCTTTTTCCCTCTTTCTTATTATCTTTAAAGATGTCTGCTCCTAATAACTATAAATGTATGACACTTAACATTAGGGTACTGTAATGAATACTCAGGGAGAAAAAGGTGTAGATTCACGCCCAGAGCGGCAGGTGTTTATTACGCCTTTACAGATGACAGGAATCGTGGTCACAGGCAGGCAATGGTCATACACAGGAAGGCAAACAGGGAGGTGAATCAAAACTAGGACTGAAGGCTAAAACTGGTTCTCACAAACGAGCTAGGAAAAGTCTTAGTAACTAGTGGTTCTGGTGAAAAATGTCCTTTAAGTATCTCCACAATATCCCCATACGTCTTATTACCTGTTCTGTCTGGCTGTAGCAGGCTGCCTAGTAAATTAAATGTCTTTGGCCCCATTACACTAAAACATGTAGGCACAATGTTGTCCTCATCCATGTCATTTACAAGAACTAAATATTCAAACCGTTCTGTATATGAGCTCCACTGCTCAATACTTTTATCAAACTGTCCAATGTTTCCAACAATTCCAATAATTGTTCATTTCTCAATAAGCTCCTGATTGTCACTCACTTCAATATTGTCCTCAACCAAAGCAATATTTTCCTCAGTCACGTGATCTTCATTCACTTCACTCACTGACGTTTCCTCCTAAGTTCGCTCATTTAGCATATTTAATTAAAAGGTTTGTCTTCACAGTTGAATAAATGTCCTTTCCTTTAATCACTGTATATTCCTCCTTTTTAATCACGTTGTTTTCCCACTCCAATGTCCGTCTCCAGTCCTTTTCTGCCGTCCATGACGATGTTAACTCCAGTGGTGGAAAAAGTACCCAATTGTCATACTTGAGTAAAAGTAAAGATACCTTAACAGAAAATGACTAAACTAAAAGTGAAAGTCACCCAGTAAAATACTACTTGAGTAAAAGTCTAAAAATATTTGGTTTTAAATATACTTAAGTATCAAAAGTAAATGTAATTGCTAAAATATACTAAAGTATCAAAAGTAAAAGTACAAGTAAAAATCATTTCAAATTCCTTACATAAAGCAAACCAGACGATTGTCTTGTTTTTAAAATGTACGTTCAGCCAGAGGCACACTCCAACACTCAGACAATTTACAAACAAAGCATTTGTGTTTAGTGAGTCCCCCAGATCAGAGGCAGTAGGGATGTTCTCTTGATAAGTGCGTGAATTGGACCATTTTCTGTCCTGCTAAGCATTCAAAATGTAACGAGTACTTTTGGGTGTCAGGGAAAATGTATGGAGTAAAAAGTACATTATTTTCTTTAGGAATGTAGTGAAGTAAAAGTAAAAATAGTCAAAAATATAAATAGTAAAGTCAAGTACAGATACCAAAAATAATTACTTAAGTAGTACTTTAAAGTATTTTTACTTAAGTACTTTACACCACTGGTTAACGCTCTTTCTTAGCTAGCTGGACTATGCACTTGCCTCTGCTAGCAATACACTGTGCTAACATTAGCCTATTCTGTACCACAGAAAATAACAGTTTTAAACAGTTGTAGAAACCCACTTCTTCCAGACAGAATAGTTCCTGTAGATTCAGACTTACTCATCACCAATCTTTTGTTATGTCTCGTGGGTTTCATAACCACGTCTGTATAACAATTCAATAATGATGAGACGGGAGACAGGAATCAGTTCAACCATTTATCTGGAACGTGATCATCTCAACACATACAAACCCCCATGATGCTCTGCAGCACAACCCCAATATACAACAAATACATAGATAAGTAAATGGACACTAAATAAAACTCATAGAGGAATTTAAATGTTCAGTTGTAGAAAGTAGGGCCATGGGATAGGGTCAGAAAGGTCAGTATGTTTGATAACTGGTTACAGAGGTGACATAACAAGCATAAGGTCCATTATAACACAGTGAAGTAGAGGTGGGAGCTAAAAGCAGCCATGGACAGTGAGACGGTGTGAGGAGGTCAGGGGTGAAACACTAGATCAGGACAGGTAGAAATGGCAGGGCTGGAAATAGACACAGAGACACATTCTGATCATGGCTCAGACCTGACCTGAGACACCCAAACAGAAGATGCCATAGCAAAGTCCTGTCCAGTAGGCTATATGGGATTTCCTTTCATCAAAATACAACACATGGAAATGTGTCCAGTGTGTGTGTGTCCAGTGTGTGTGTCCTGTGTGTGTGTGTGTGTGTGTGTGTGTGTGTGTGTTCAGTGTGTATGTGTGTGTCCAGTGTGTGTTTTCAGTATTTGAGTGTGTGTGTGTGTGTGTGTTCAGTGTGTGTATGTGTGTGCAGTGTTTGTGTGTGTGTTCAGTGTTTGTGACCTGTGTGTGTGTGTGTCAGGTGTGTGTGTCCAGTGTGTATGTGTGTGTGTCCAGTGTGTGTGTGTGTGTCCAGTGTGTGTGTGTGTCCAGTGTGTGTGTGTGTCCAGTGTGTGTGTGTGTGTCCAGTGTGTGTGTGTGTATGTCCAGTGTGTGTGACCTGTGTGTGTGTGTGTCAGGTGTGTGTGTCCAGTGTGTATGTGTGTGTGTCCAGTGTGTGTGTGTGTGTGTCCAGTGTGTGTGTGTGTCCAGTGTGTGTGTGTCCAGTGTGTGTGTCCTGTGTGTGTGTGTGTGTGTGTCCAGTGTGAGTGTGTGTGTGTGTGTGTCCAGTGTGTGTGTGTCCAGCGTATGTGTGTGTGTCCAGTGTGTGCGTCCACTGTGTGTGTGTGTTTGTGTGTGTCCAGTGTGTGTGTGTCCAGTGTGTGTGTGTGTGTGTCCAGTGTGTGTGAGTGTGTGTGTAAGTGCGTATGTGTGTGTGTCCAGTGTCTGTGTGTGTGTCCAGTGTGTGTGAGTGTGTGTGTCCAGTGTGTGTGTGTGTCCAGTGTGTGTGAGTGTGTGTGTATGTGTGTGCGTCCTGTGTGTTTGTGTGTGTGTCAGGTGTGTGTTTGTCCAGTGTGTGTGTGTGTGTGTGTGTGTGTGTGTGTGTCCTGTGTGTGTGTGTTTGTGTGTGCCCAGTGTGTGTGTGTCCAGTGTGTATGTGTGTGGGTCCAGTGTGAGTGTGTGTGTGTGTGTGTGTCCAGCGTATGTGTGTGTCCAATGTGTGTGTCCAGTGTGTGTGTGTGTTTGTGTGTGTCCAGAGTGTGTGTGTGTGTGTGTGTGTGTGTGTGTGTGTGTGTCTGTGTCCAGTGTGTGTGTGTGTCCTGTGTGTGTGTGTCCTGTGTGTGTGTGTGTCCAGTGTGTGTGAGTGTGTTAATGTGTCCAGTGTGTGTGTGTCCTGTGTGTGTGTGTCAGGTGTGTGTGTGTGTGTGTCCAGTGTGTGTGAGTGTGTGTGTCCAGTGTGTGTGTGTGTGTGTCCAGTGTGTGTGTGTGTGTCCAGTGTGTGTGTGTGTGTGTGTGTTTGTCCTGTGTGTGTGATCAATGTATGTGTGTCCTGTGTGTGTGTGTGTGTTTGTGTGTGTGTGTGTGTGTACAGTGTTTGTGTATCAAGTGTGTTTGTGTGTCCAGTGTGTGTCAGTGTGTGTGTCCAGTATGTGTGTGTGTTCAGTATGTGTGTGTGTGTGTCCAGTGTGTGTGTGTGAGTGTCCAGTGTGTGTGTGTCCAGTGTGTCAGTGTGTGTGTGTGTGTCCAGTGTATGTGTGTGTGTGTGTGTGTGTGTGTCCAGTGTGTGTGTGTGTGTGTCAGTGTTACCATGGTTATTATTTACAGGGACACTGAGGAGTCAACCAAAACCCAAAACCCTGGATAGAGGGGCTCAGTGAATGTGGAGTGGAATGTGTTCAGGTGGGTCAGTGTGTCAGAGGAGACTCTGTAGAAGGACAGAGTGCCGGCTGGCCAGTCCAGATACACTCCTACTCTGTGGGAGCTGGAGGAGGGGACGTCTATGGTAGTGGACATATTATTGTGACAGGCAGAGTAACTGTTGTCAGAGCAGGACAGACTCCAGGACTTGTCATTATCTCCAATCCTACAGTCACTACCCCTTCCTCTCCTGCTGATTCCTTTATATGCCACTCCTATACCAGCCCAACTCCCACTCCACTCTACCTCCCAGTAACAGCGCCCAGTCAGACCCTCTCTACACAGCACCTGTTCCCAGACCTCAAATCTCTCTGGGTGATCAGGATACGGCTGCTTCTCTGTCCTACATGTCACCTTTCTGTTCTCCTCAGACAGAGAGAGGAGTCTGTTTACTGTGTTTAGGTCCAGTGTGAGATCACAGACATCTGATGGATGAAACCAGACACAATATTAGAAATCATCATCATTCACATTAGAATGTTAACTCACTTTTCACTAATTCATTTAATGTAGATGTTTCTAGGTATCAAAAGGAGAAGTTAAGGTAACTTGAGATTTGTTCAATGATCATATGTTATACTGTATGGTAATATAAAACACACTTATTCCCATTAATTACACACACACACACACACACACACACACACACACACACATCCGGAACAAACACAAACACACACACACACACATTGTCAAAGCAACTCTTTGTAAACTTTGGTGTCCCTGATTTGTGCTTCTGTAGAACTACAGCTGATATTTAATATGACCAAGTAAGTAATGATGGTGGTCTTTGACTTTGACTTCACTTGAATTAAGACTTATTCTTAGTCATATTCTTCACAGCAGTCAACACTCACATTTTCTAAGTCCAGGTTTCATTGTGTTCTCTCCACCATGTTCCACACTGTAGCGGTAAGCAGAAGAACAGACAGTCATTGAGGGATACCCCTGAACTCTCACACACACACACACACACACACACACACACACACACACACACACACACACACACACACACACACACACACACACACACACACACACACACACACACACACACACACACACACACACACACACACACACACACACACACACACACACACACACACACACACACACAAACAGTCAGTACATACATTTGTCCAAGTGTGTGTGTGTGTGTGTGTCCACTGTGTGTGTGTGTCCAGTGTGTGTTTGTACAATGTGTGTGTCCAGTGTGTGTGTGTGTGTTTCCAGTGTGTGTGTGTGTGTGTTTCCAGTGTGTGAGTGTGTGTGTATGTGTCCAGTGTGTGTGTGTGTGTGTGTCCAGTGTGTGTGTGTGTGTGTGTGTCCAGTATGTGTGTGTGTGTGTGTGTGTCCGGTGTGTGTCCAGTGTGTGTGTGTGTGTGTCTGTCTGTCCAGGGTGTGTGTGTATGTCAAGTGTGTGTGTTTGTGTGTCCAGTGTGTGTGTGTGTGTGTGTGTGTGTCCAGTGTGTGTGTGTGTGTGTGTCCAGTGTGTGTGTGTGTGTGTGTGTGTGTGTTTGTCCAGTGTGTGTTTGTGTACAGTGTGTGTGTGTGTGTGTGTGTGTGTGTGTGTGTGTGTGTCCAGTGTGTGTGTGTGTGTTTGTCCAGTGTGTGCATGTGTGTCCATTGTGTGTGTCCAGTGTGTGTTTGTGTCCAGTGTGTGTGTGTCCAGTGTGTGTGTGTGTGTGTGTGTGTGTGTGTGTCCAGTGTGTGTGTGTGTTTGTCCAGTGTGTGTATGTGTGTCCATTGTGTGTATGTGTGTCCAGTGTGTGTGTATGTCTAGTGTGTGTGTGTGTGTGAGTGTGTGTCCAGTTGTGTGTGCGTGTGTGTGTGTGTGTGTGTGTCCAGTGTGTGTGTGTATGTGTTTTTCCTTTTTGTGTGTGTGTGTGGGGCCAGTGTGTGAGTGTGTTTGTGTGTGTTTGTTTGTCCAGTGTGTGTGTGTGTCCAATGTGAGTGTGTGTGTGTCCAGTGTTTGTGTGTCCAGTGTCTGTGTGTGTGTGTGTGGGTGTCCACTCTGTGTGTGTGTCCAGTGTGTGAGTGTGTGTGTGTGTCCAGTGTGAGTGTGTGTGTGTCCAGTGTGTGTGTGTGTGTGTGTGTGTGTGTGTGTGTCTGTGTGTGTGTGACCATTGTGTGTGTGTGTGTGTGTGTGTGTGTGTGTGTGTGTCCAGTGTGAGTGTGTGTGTGTGTGTGTGTGTCCAGTGTGTGTGTGTGTGTGTGTGTGTATGTCCAGTGTGTGTGTGTGTGTGTCCAGTGTATGTGTGTCCAGTGTGTGTGTGTGTCCAGTGTGTGTGTGTGTGTGTGTCAAGTGTGTCCAGTGTGTGTGTGTGTGTCCAGTATGTGTGTGTTTGTCCAGTGTGTGTGTGTGTGTGTGTGTGTGTCCAGTGTGTGTGTGTGTGTGTGTGTGTCCAGTGGGTGTGTGTGTCCAGTGTGTGTTTGTGTGTGTGTGTGTGTGTGTGTGTGTGTGTGTAGTGTGAGTGAGTGTGTGTGTCCAGTGTGTGAGTGTGTGTGTGTTCAGTGTGTGTCCAGTGTGTGTGTGTGTGTGTTTTTGTCCATTGTGTGTGTGTATGTCCACACTGGACCCACACACACACAGGACACACAGGACACACACACACACACACACACACACAGGACACACACAAACACACACACACACACTGGACACACACACACACACACACACTGGACACAGAAACACACACACACACACACTGGACTGTAACACTCTGGCTCCACGGACCTTTATTCTTGAGCCAGGGTTGTTCATGTTCATTTGTTTTGGGTGTATTTCTATGTTGGGGTGTCTAGGTTGTGGTATTTCTATGTTGGGTGTTTGTGCGTGTTTGTATTCATTGACTCCCAATCGGAGGTAACGAGTGTCAGCTGTTCGGCTCGTTATCTCTGATTGGGAGCCATATTTAAGATGTAGGTTTTCTGGTGTTAGTTGTGGGTTATTGTTTCCATGTTCTATGTTCAGTCTGTGTACTGAGGACGTCACGGATCGTGTTTTGTTTTGTCGTGTGTTTCTTTATTTATTAAAGTCATGTTCACTTGCAACGCTGCGCATTGGTCTCATCCTTACGACCGCCGTGACAGAATAACCCACCACAAAAGGACCAAGCAGCGCGCCCAGGAGCAGAGGATGGAGTGTCTGGAGAGTCTGGCGAGGAAGTTAGATGCCTGGTCCACGGGGAGGAGAGACCCCCAGAAAATTTTTTGGGGGGGGCTCACGACGTCGGGGCAGAAGGTGTACGGCCCGGAGGAGTGCAAGAGGTTGGCAGATATGGCCGCCAGTACAAGGGGGCTACTGGGTAAAGCAGGGAAGGAAAGTGTTGAGGCACGGCATGTGGTACTGGGGTGTGTAACCAGTTCGGTCCGGCCCGTTCCTAGTCCCGAGGTGCAGCCAGTAGTGTGTGTTCCCCGTACGGTACGGCCTGTTCCGGTCCCTCGCACTAAGTGTACGGTGCGCGTCGCCAGCCCAGCCCGGCCTGTTCCTACTCCACGCACCAGGGATACGGTGCGCTTCGCCAGCCCAGCCCGGCCTGTTCCTGCTCCACGCACCGGGGATGCGGTGCGCTTCGCCAGCCCGGCCCGGCCTGTTCCGGCCACTCGCACCAGGGATACGGTGCGCGTCGCCAGCCCCGCCCGGCCTGTTCCTGCTCTCCGCACTAGGCGTGAGGTGAGTCCCCAGGGTCCAGCATGCCCTGTTCCGGCTCCCCGCACTAGGCGTTATGGGAGTCCCCAGGGTCCAGCATGCCCTGTTCCGACTCCCCGCACTAGCCCTGAGATGCGTGTCCTCAGCCTGGTACCTCCAGTTCCGGCACCACGCATCAGGCCTACGGTGCGTCCCCAGGGCCAAGCATGCCCTGTTGCTTCTCCCCGCACTAGCCCTGAGATGCGTGTCCTCAGCCCGGTACCTCCAGTTCCGGCACCACGCACCAGTTCTACGATGCGCTTCAGACAGCCAGAGTCTGCCGTCTGCCTAACGGGGCCTGAACTGTCCGTCTGCCCAACGCCGTCTGAACTGCCCGTCTGCCCAACGGCGCCTGAACTGCCCGTCTGCCAAGCGCCGCAGGGGCTGCCCGTCTGCCATGAGCCTGCAAAGCCGCCCGTCTGCCATGAGCCTACAGAGCCGTCCGCCAGACCGGAGCCGCTAGAGCTCTCCGCCAGACAGGAGCAGCCAGAGCCTTCCGCCAGACAGGATCAGCCAGAGCCTTCCGCCAGACAGGATCAGCCAGAGCCTTCCGCCAGACAGGATCAGCCAGAGCCTTCCGCCAGACAGGATCAGCCAGAGCCTTCCGCCAGACAGGATCCGCCAGAGCCAGCCAGCCAGGATCCGCCATTTAGTCCGGTACTGTCCCTTAGCCCGGTGCTGCCCCTTAGTCCGGTGCTGCCCCTTAGTCCGGTGCCGCCCCTTAATCCAGTGGGGTTTAGTTGGGGGGTGGTCATGAGGAAGGGTAGAAGAAAGCGGAGGTTGACTAAGGTGGAGTGGGGACCACGACCTGGGCCAGAGCCGCCACCAGGGACAGACGCCCACCCAGACCCTCCCCTAGACTGTTTGCTGGTGCGCCCGGAGGTCGCACCTTTAGGGGGGGGTAATGTAACACTCTGGCTCCACGGACCTTTATTCTTGAGCCAGGGTTGTTCATGTTCATTTGTTTTGGGTGTATTTCTATGTTGGGGTGTCTAGGTTGTGGTATTTCTATGTTGGGTGTTTGTGCGTGTTTGTATTCATTGACTCCCAATCGGAGGTAACGAGTGTCAGCTGTTCGGCTCGTTATCTCTGATTGGGAGCCATATTTAAGATGTAGGTTTTCTGGTGTTAGTTGTGGGTTATTGTTTCCATGTTCTATGTTCAGTCTGTGTACTGAGGACGTCACGGATCGTGTTTTGTTTTGTCGTGTGTTTCTTTATTTATTAAAGTCATGTTCACTTGCAACGCTGCGCATTGGTCTCATCCTTACGACCGCCGTGACATGGACACACACACACACACACACTGGACCCACACACACGACACACACACACTGGACACACACACACACTGGACAGACAAACACACAAACAGTGGACACACTCACACACACACACACACACACACACACACACACACACACACACACACACACACACACACACACACACACACACACACTGAACACACACACAAAAACACACATTGGACCCGCACACACACATTGGACACACACACAAACTGGACACAAACACACACACACACACACACACACACACACACACACACACACACACACACACACACACACACACACACGGTCAGCATATAACTTAGTCCAAGTGGTGGTCAGAATGTTTGTCTTAACTAGCCTGATAACTCCAACATGTCTGATATGAACATTGACATAAACCCTCTACATACTTGAGTTTCTCCAGTCTGCAGTGTGGATCCTCCAGTCCAGCAGAGAGCAGTCTGACTCCTGAGTCTCCTGGGTGATTGTAGCTCAGGTCCAGCTCTCTCAGGTGTGAGGGGTTTGACTTCAGAGCTGAGACCAGAGAAGCACAGCCTTCCTCTGTGACTAGACAGCCTGACAGCCTGCAAAGAGTCAAATCATATTAAAACCACACTGCCATTCTTTGGTGGTGAAAATAGTGGCAGTATATTTTTTTCAACATATTCAGATACATCAATGTCCTGAAACCTGCCATATATATTCATAAATGAATGTATCATTACTAGAAATTATAATAATATTGCTTGTAGATAGAAAAATGTATAGTACAAATATTTGAGTTGACTGACCAGAGCAGTTTAAAAAGCAGTATCAGTCAAAAGACAGACAGTGAGGTATCATATTTAGATTGTATTGAGTATACAGTCCACACCATATCTATTTTGACAGTAAAGCTGACATTTGAAATGTGGCTCTATACTCCAGCATTTTGGATTTGAGATCAAATGTTTCATATGAGGTGACAGTATATAATGTCACCTTTTTTTTAGGGTATTTCAATACATATCTGTTTCAACATTTAGAAATGAAAGCACTTTACGTATCTAGTCCCCCTATTTGAAGAAGTCATAAGTATTCTGACCAAATCACTTATGGTGTATTAAAGTAGTCAAAAGTTTA
Source organism: Coregonus lavaretus (assembly GCF_964263955.1). Taxonomy (NCBI): domain Eukaryota; kingdom Metazoa; phylum Chordata; class Actinopteri; order Salmoniformes; family Salmonidae; genus Coregonus; species Coregonus lavaretus. The sequence goes on from NC_139989.1 coordinate 84,213,351, forward strand.
GTATTTTGATCCAAACTCATTGGTTGCATTTGCAGTTTGTTTTGGTTGTGTTTTGGGTTATGTTTTGCCCGATATTAACTGAATGGTGGATGATGACTGGAGTAAGTTTCTGTCTAAGTGAGTAGATAACATGTTTCTAAACACTACTAAATTAATCCTGATGATGCCATGATTAAGAAAAAATATTTAATGAATCATGAATAATAATGAGTGAGAAAGTTACAGAGGGTACAACAAAACATGCTAACCTCTCACCATTACCAATAACAGAGGGGGTATGATCCTTGTTCCTCTGTAACTTTCTCATTCATCATCATTCACCATTCATTCATGATTATTCATAATCATGGTAGCATCCTCATGAATGTAGAAGTGTTCAGAAACATATTCTATTCTTACTGACAATACAAGTGAAGTGACTCCAAAATGACAGGACATTATTCACCATTCAGTTTCTATTGGGAAAAACATCATCCAAAACACAACCAAGACAAACTGCAAATGCATTCAACACGTTATGAATATGTCCAAATTATTACGACTTCTTCAAATGGGAGAACTAGATACATAAAGTGCTTTCCTAACTAAACACTAAAACAGATATGTATGAATACCCTCAAATAAAAGGTGACATTCTGTACTGTCGCCTAATATGAAACATTATATCTCAAATCCAGGATGCTGGAGCATAGCACCAAATTTAAAACTGTAACCTTCACTGTCCAAACACATATGGTGTGGACTATGTGTGCCTGGTAAACACATGTGGATCTGGTGAACAGTTATCACTTGTTGACCAACTACAGGAATACTGACCTCAGAGTCTCCAGTTTACAGTGGGGATTCCCCAGTCCAGCAGAGAGCAGCTTCACTCCTGAATCCTTCAGGTCATTGTTACTCAGATCCAGCTCTCTCAGGTGTGAGGGGTTTGACTTCAGAGCTGAGACCAGAGAAGCACAGCCTTCCTCTGTGACTAGACAGCCTGACAGCCTGCAAAGAGTCAAATCATATTAAAACCACACTGCTATTATTTGGTGGTCAAAATAGTGGCAGTATATTTTTTCAACATTTTCATTTATACCAGTGTCCTGAAACCTGCCATATATATATTATTATTAGAAAAAATCATAATATTGTGTGTAGAGAGAAAAATGTATAGTACGAATATTTGAGTTGACTGACCAGAGCAGTTTAAAAAGCAGTGTCAGTCCAAAGACAGACAGTGAGGTATCAGATTTAGATTGTATTGAGTATACAGTCCACACCATATCTATTTTGACAGTGAAGCTAACATTTTAAATTCGGCTCTATACTCCAACATTTTGAATTTGAGATCAAAGTTTCATATGAGGTGACAGTATATAATGTCACCTTTTATTTGAGGGTATTTTAATACATATCTGTTTCACCATTTAGAAATGAAAGCACTTTATGTATCTAGTCCCCCTATTTGAAGAAGTCATAAGTATTCTGACCAATTCACTTATAGTGTATTAAAGTAGTCAAAAGTTGAGTATTTGGTTGTAAACTCATTGGTTGCATTTGCAGTTTGTTTTGGTTGTGTTTTGGGTTATGTTTTGCCCAATAGTAACTGAATGGTGGATGATGACTGGAGTAATTTTCTGTTTAAGTGAGTAGATAACATGTTTCTAAACACTACTAAATTAATCCTAATGATGCCATGATTAATAAAAAATAATGAATGAATCATGAATAATAATGAATGAGAAAGTTACAGAGGCTACAACAAAACATGCTAACCTCTCACCATTAACATCAAATAAAACGTGACATTCTTTACTGTCACCTAATATGAAACATTATATCTCAAATCCAAAATGCTGGAGCATAGCACCAAATGTAAAACTGTAAGCTTCACTGTCCAAACACATATGGTGTGGACTATGTGTGCCTGGTAAACACATGTGGATCTGGTGAACAGTTATCACTTGTTGACCAACTACAGGAATACTGACCTCAGAGTCTCCAGTTTACAGTGGGGATTCCCCAGTCCAGCAGAGAGCAGCTCCACTCCTGAATCCTTCAGGTCATTGTTACTCAGATCCAGCTCTCTCAGGTGTGAGGGGTTTGACCACAGAGCTGAGACCAGAGGAGCACAGCCTTCCTCTGTGACTAGACAGCCTGACAGCCTGCAAAGAGTCAAATCATATTAAAACCACACTGCTATTCTTTGGTGGTGAAAATAGTGGCAGTATATTTTTTCATTCATACCAGTGTCCTGAAACCTGCCATTTATATATTATTATTAGAAAAAATCATAATATTGCTTGTAGATAGAAAAATGTATAGTACAAATATTTGAGTAGACTGACCAGAGCAGTTTAAAAAGCAGTATCAGTCCAAAGACAGACAGTGAGGTATCAGATTTAGATTGTATTGAGTATACAGTCCACACCATATCTAGTTTGACTGTGAAGCTAACATTTTAAATTTGGCTCTATACTCCAACATTTTGGATTTGAGATCAATTGTTTCATATGAGGTGACAGTATATAATGTCACCTTTTATTTGAGGGTATTTTAATACATATCTGTTTCACCGTTTAGAAATGAAAGCACTTTATGTATCTAGTCCCCCTATTTGAAGAAGTCATAAGTATTCTGACCAATTCACTTATAGTGTATTAAAGTAGTCAAAAGTTGAGTATTTGGTCTCAAACTCATTGGTTGCATTTGCAGTTTGTTTTGGTTGTGTTTTGGGTTATGTTTTGTCCAATAGTAACTGAATGGTGGATGATGACTGGTGTAATTTTCTGTCTAAGTGAGTAGATAACATGTTTCTAAACACTACTAAATTAATCCTGATGATGCCATGATTAAGAATAATCATGAATGAATCATGAATAACAATGAGTGAGAAAGTTACAGAGGCTACAACAAAACATGCTAACCTCTCACCATTACCAATAACAGAGGGGGTATATGATCCTTGTTCCTCTGTAACTTTCTCATTCATCATCATTCACGATTCATTCATGATTATTCATAATCATAGTAGCATCCACATGAATGTAGAAGTGTTCAGAAACATCTTCTATTCTTACTGACAATACAAGTGAAGTGACTCCAAAATGACAGGACATTATTCACCATTCAGTTTCTATTGGGAAAAACATCATCCAAAACACAACCAAAACAAACTGCAAATGCATTCAACAAGTTTGTAGAATCACAAGCTTGATGTAATCACTGTGGGTAAGGAATATGGGACCAAATACTAAACTTAAGACTACTTTAATACAATATAAGTGAATATGTCCAAATTATTACGACTTTTTCAAATGGGAGCACTAGACACATAAAGTGCTTTCATTTCTAAACAGTAACACAGATATGTATGAAAATATCCTCAAATAAAAGGTGACATTATATACTGTTGCCTAATATGAAACATTCCATCTCAAATCCAAAATGCTGGAGCATAGCACCAAATGTAAAACTGTAAGCTTCACTGTCCAAACACATATGGTGTGGACTATGTGTGCCTGGTAAACACATGTGGATCTGGTGAACAGTTATCACTTGTTGACCAACTACAGGAATACTGACCTCAGAGTCTCTAGTTTACAGTGGGGATTCCCCAGTCCAGCAGAGAGCAGCTTCACTCCTGAATCCTTCAGGTCATTGTTACTCAGGTCCAGCTCTCTCAGGTGTGAGGGGTTTGACTTCAGAGCTGAGACCAGAGAAGCACAGCCTTCCTCTGTGACTAGACAGCCTGAAAGCCTGCAAAGAATCAAATCATATTAAAACCACACTGCTATTCTTTGGTGGTGAAAATAGTGGCAGTATATTTTTTCTACATATTCAGATATATCAGTGTCCTGAAACCTGCCATATCTATTCATAAATTAATGTATCATTATTAGAAATGACAAATTATCAAAGTATTGCTTGTAGATAGAAAAATGTAAAGTACAAATATTTGAGTAGACTGACCAGAGCAGTTTAAAAAGCAGTATCAGTCCAAAGACAGACAGTGAGGTATCAGATTTAGATTGTATTGAGTATACAGTCCACACCATATCTAGTTTGACTGTGAAGCTAACATTTTAAATTTGGCTCTATACTCCAACATTTTGGATTTGAGATCAATTGTTTCATATGAGGTGACAGTATATAATGTCACCTTTTATTTGAGGGTATTTTAATACATATCTGTTTCACCGTTTAGAAATGAAAGCACTTTATGTATCTAGTCCCCCTATTTGAAGAAGTCATAAGTATTCTGACCAATTCACTTATAGTGTATTAAAGTAGTCAAAAGTTGAGTATTTGGTCTCAAACTCATTGGTTGCATTTGCAGTTTGTTTTGGTTGTGTTTTGGGTTATGTTTTGTCCAATAGTAACTGAATGGTGGATGATGACTGGTGTAATTTTCTGTCTAAGTGAGTAGATAACATGTTTCTAAACACTACTAAATTAATCCTGATGATGCCATGATTAAGAATAATCATGAATGAATCATGAATAATAATGAGTGAGAAAGTTACAGAGGCTACAACAAAACATGCTAACCTCTCACCATTACCAATAACAGAGGGGGTATATGATCCTTGTTCCTCTGTAACTTTCTCATTCATCATCATTCACGATTCATTCATGATTATTCATAATCATAGTAGCATCCACATGAATGTAGAAGTGTTCAGAAACATCTTCTATTCTTACTGACAATACAAGTGAAGTGACTCCAAAATGACAGGACATTATTCACCATTCAGTTTCTATTGGGAAAAACATCATCCAAAACACAACCAAAACAAACTGCAAATGCATTCAACAAGTTTGTAGAATCACAAGCTTGATGTAATCACTGTGGGTAAGGAATATGGGACCAAATACTAAACTTAAGACTACTTTAATACAATATAAGTGAATATGTCCAAATTATTACGACTTTTTCAAATGGGAGCACTAGACACATAAAGTGCTTTCATTTCTAAACAGTAACACAGATATGTATGAAAATATCCTCAAATAAAAGGTGACATTATATACTGTTGCCTAATATGAAACATTCCATCTCAAATCCAAAATGCTGGAGCATAGCACCAAATGTAAAACTGTAAGCTTCACTGTCCAAACACATATGGTGTGGACTATGTGTGCCTGGTAAACACATGTGGATCTGGTGAACAGTTATCACTTGTTGACCAACTACAGGAATACTGACCTCAGAGTCTCTAGTTTACAGTGGGGATTCCCCAGTCCAGCAGAGAGCAGCTTCACTCCTGAATCCTTCAGGTCATTGTTACTCAGGTCCAGCTCTCTCAGGTGTGAGGGGTTTGACTTCAGAGCTGAGACCAGAGAAGCACAGCCTTCCTCTGTGACTAGACAGCCTGAAAGCCTGCAAAGAATCAAATCATATTAAAACCACACTGCTATTCTTTGGTGGTGAAAATAGTGGCAGTATATTTTTTCTACATATTCAGATATATCAGTGTCCTGAAACCTGCCATATCTATTCATAAATTAATGTATCATTATTAGAAATGACAAATTATCAAAGTATTGCTTGTAGATAGAAAAATGTAAAGTACAAATATTTGAGTAGACTGACCAGAGCAGTTTAAAAAGCAGTATCAGTCAAAAGACAGACAGTGAGGTATCAGATTTAGATTGTATTGAGTATACAGTCCACACCATATCTATTTTGACTGTGAAGCTAACATTTTAAATGTGGCTCTATACTCCCGCATTTTGGATTTGAGATCAGATGTTTCATATGAGGTGACAGTATATAATGTCACCTTTTATTTGAGGGTATTTTAATACATATCTGTTTCACCGTTTAGAAATGAAAGCACTTTATGTATCTAGTCCCCCCATTTGCAGAAGTCATATGTATTCTGACCAATTCACTTATAGTGTATTAAAGTAGTCAAAAGTTGAGTATTTGGTTGTAAACTCGTTGGTTGCATTTGCAGTTTGTTTTGGTTGTGTTTTGGGTTATGTTTTGTCCAATAGTAACTGAAAGGTGGATGATGACTGGATTAATTTTCTGTCTAAGTGAGTAGATAACATGTTTCTAAACACTACTAAATTAATCCTGATGATGCCATGATTAAGAAAAATCATGAATGAATCATGAATAATAATGAGTGAGAAAGTTACAGAGGCTACAACAAAACATGCTAACCTCTCACCATTACCAATAACAGAGGGGGTATGATCCTTGTTCCTCTGTAACTTTCTCATTCATCATCATTCACGATTCATTCATGATTATTCATAATCATGGTAGCATCCACATGAATGTAGAAGTGTTCAGAAACATATTCTATTCTTACTGACAATACAAGTTGTACAATACAACCCTGATGTTCTAGCAGTGTCTGAATCCTGGCTTAGGAAGGCCACCAAAAATTCTGAAATTTCCATCCCCAACTATAACATTTTCCGTCTAGATAGAACTGCCAAAGGGGGTGGAGTTGCAATCTACTGTAGAGATAGCCTGCAGAGCTCTATCATACTATCCAGGTCTGTGTCCAAACAGTTTGAGCTTCTACTTCTAAAAATCCACCTTTCCAGAAATAAATCTCTCACTGTTGCCGCTTGCTACAGACCCCCCTCAGCCCCCAGCTGTGCCCTGGACACCATATGTGAATTGATTGCCCCCCATTTATCCTCAGAGTTTGTACTGCTTGGTGACCTAAACTGGGATATGCTTAATACCCCGGCCATCCTACAATCCAAACTAGATGCCCTCAATCTCACACAAATTATCAACGAACCTACCAGGTACAACCCTAAATCTGTAAACATGGGTACCCTCATAGATATCATCCTGACTAACTTACCCTCTAAATACACCTCTGCTGTCTTCAACCAGGATCTCAGCGATCACTGCCTTATTGCCTGCGTCCGTAACGGGTCCGCGGTCAAACGACCACCCCCTCATCACTGTCAAACGCTCCCTAAAACACTTTAGCGAGCAGGCCTTCCTAATTGACCTGGCCCAGGTATCCTGGATGGATATAGATCTCATTCCGTCAGTAGAGGATGCCTGGTTGTTCTTTAAAAGTAATTTCCTCTCCATCTTAAATAAACATGCCCCATTCAAAAAATACAGAACTAAGAACAGATATAGCCCCTGGTTCTCCTCAGACTTGACTGCCCTTGACCAGCACAAAAACATCCTGTGGCGTACTGCATTAGCATCAAATAGCCCCCGCGATATGCAACTTTTCAGGGAAGTTAGGAACCAATATACACAAGCAGTTAGGAAAGCAAAGGCTAACTTTTTCAAACAGAAATTTGCATCCTGTAGCACTAACTCCAAAAAGTTTTGGGACACTGTAAAGTCCATGGAGAATAAGAGCACTTCCTCCCAGCTGCCCACTGCACTGAGGCTAGGAAACACTGTCACCACCGATAAATCTACGATAATCGAGAATTTCAACAAGCATTTTGCTACGGCTGGCCATGCTTTCCACCTGGCTACCACTACCCCGGCCACCAGCTCTGCACCCTCCGCTCCAACTTGCCCATGCCCCCCCCGCTTCTCCTTCACACAAATTCAGACAGCTGAAGTTCTGAAAGAGCTGCAAAATCTGGACCCCTACAAATCATCTGGGCTAGACAATCTAGATCCTTTCTTTCTAAAACTAGCCGCCGAAATTGTCGCAACCCCTATTACTAGCCTGTTCAAACTCTCTTTCGTAACGTCTGAGATCCCCAGAGATTGGAACGCTGCCGCGGTCATCCCCCTCTTCAAAGGGGGTGACACTCTAGATCCAAACTGCTACAGACTTATATCCATCCTGCCCTGCCTTTCGAAAGTTTTTGAAAGCCAAGTTAACAAACAGATCACCGACCATTTCGAATCCCACCGTACCTTCTCCGCTATGCAATGCGGTTTCCGAGCTGATCATGGGTACACTTCAGCCACGCTCAAGGTCCTAAACGATATTATAACCGCGATCGATAAAAGACAGTAGTGTGCAGCGGTCTTCATCGACCTGGCCAAGGCTTTCGACTCTGTCAACCACCGCATTCTTATTGGCAGACTAAATAGCCTTGGTTTCTCTAATGACTGCCTCGACTGGTTCACCAACTACTTCTCAGATAGAGTTCAATATGTCAAATCGGAGGGCCTGTTGTCTGGACCTATGGCAGTCTCTATGGGGGTGCCACAGGGTTCAATTCTTGGGCCGACTCTTTTCTCTGTGTATATCAATGATGTCGCTCTTGCTGCTGGTGACTCTCAGATCCACCTCTACGCAGACGACACCATTTTGTATACATCTGGCCCTTCATTGGACACTGTGTTAACAAACCTCCAAACGAGCTACAATGCCATACAACACTCCTTCAGTAGCCTCCAACTGCTCTTAAACACTAGTAAAACTAAATGCATGCTCTTCAATCGAACGCTGCTGGCACCCGCCCACCCGACTAGAATCACTATTGACGGGTCTGACCAAGAGTATGTGGACAACTACAAATACCTAGGTGTCTGGTTAGACTGTAAACTCTCCTTCCAGACTCACATTAAGCATCTCCAATCCAAAGTTAAATCTAGAATCGGCTTCCTATTTCGCAACAAAGCCTCCTTCACTCATGCTGCCAAACATGCCCTCGTAAAACTGACTATCCTACCGATCCTTGACTTTGGCGATGTCATTTACAAAATAGCCTCCAACACTCTACTCAGCAAATTGGATGTAGTCTATCACAGTGCCATCCGTTTTGTCACCAAAGCCCCATACACTACCCACCATTGTGACCTGTACGCTCTTGTTGGCTGGTCCTCACTACATGTTCGTCGTCAAACCCACTGGCTCCAGGCCATCTATAAATCACTGCTAGGTAAATCCCTGCCTTATCTTAGCTCATTGGTCACCATAGCAACACCCACCCGTAGTATGCGCTCCAGCAGGTATATCTCACTGGTCATCCAAAAAGCCAACACCTCCTTTGGTCGCCATTCCTTTCAGTTCTCTGCTGCTAATGACTGGAACGAACTGCAAAAATCTCTGAAGCTGGAGACTCTTATCTCCCTCACTAACTTTAAGCATCAGTTGTCAGAGCACCTTACCAATCACTGCACCTGTACACAGCCCATCTGAAATTAGCCCACCCAACTACCTCATCCCAATATTGTTATTTATTTAGCTAATTTGCACCCCAGTATCTCTATTTGCACATAATCTCTTGCACATCTATCATTCCAGTGTTAATACTAATTGTAATTATTTTGCACTATAGCCTATTTATTGCCTTACCTCCATAACTTACTACATTTGAACACACTGTATATATCTTTTCTGTTGTATTTTTGACTGTACGTTTTGTTTTACCCCATATGTAACTCAGTGTTGTTGTTGTTTTTATCGCATTGCTTTGCTTTATCTTGGCCAGGTCGCAGTTGTAAATGAGAACTTGTTCTCAACTGGCTTCTTCTTCTTAAATAAAGGTGAAATCTTTAAAAAACAAGTGACTCCAAAATGACAGGACATTATTCACCATTCAGTTTCTATTGGGGAAAACATTATCCAAAACACAACCAAGACAAACTGCAAATGTATTCAACAAGTTTGTAGAATCACAAGCTTGATGTATTCACTGCAGGTAAGGAATATGGGACCAAATACTAAACTTATGACTACTTTAATACAATATAAGTGAATATGTCCAAATTATTACGACATATACAAATGGGAGAACTAGATACATAAAGTTTCTAAACAGTAACACAGGTATGTATTAAAATACCCTCAAATAAAAGGTGACATTATATACTGTCACCTAATATGAAACATTTGATCTCAAATCCAAAATGCGGGAGCATAGCACCAAATGTAAAACTGTAAGCTTCACTGTCCAAACACATATGGTGTGGACTATGTGTGCCTGGTAAACACATGTGGATCTGGTGAACAGTTATCACTTGTTGACCAACTACAGGAATACTGACCTCAGAGTCTCCAGTTTACAGTGGGGATTCCCCAGTCCAGCAGAGAGCAGCTTCACTCCTGAATCCTTCAGGTCATTGTTACTCAGATCCAGCTCTCTCAGGTGTGAGGGGTTTGACTTCAGAGCTGAGACCAGAGAAGCACAGCCTTCCTCTGTGACTAGACAGCCTGACAGCCTGCAAAGAATCATATTAAAACCACACTGCAATTCTTTGGTGGTGAAAATAGTGGCAGTATATTTTTTCAACATTTTCATTTATACCAGTGTCCTGAAACCTGCCATATATATATCATTATTAGAAAAAATCATAATATTGTGTGTAGAGAGAAAAATGTATAGTACGAATATTTGAGTAGACTGACCAGAGCAGTTTAAAAAGCAGTATCAGTCAAAAGACAGACAGTGAGGTATCAGATTTAGATTGTATTGAGTATACAGTCCACACTATATCTATTTTGACAGTGAAGCTAATATTTTAAATGTGGCTCTATACTCCAACATTTTGGATTTCAGATCAAATGTTTCATATGAGGTGACAGTATATAATGTCACCTTTTATTTGAGGGTATTTTCATACATATCTGTTTCACCGTTTAGAAATGAAAGCACTTTATGTATCTAGTCCCCGCATTTGAAGAAGTCATAAGTATTCTAACAAATGTACTTATTGTCACACCCTGGTGTTGGGACTCATTATTGTTTATCCAGGGTGTGTGCAGTCTATGTGTTTGTGTTCTATGTTGGGTGTCTAGGTTGTTGTTTTTCTAGGTTTGTTCAATGACTCCCAATCGGAGGTAACGAGTGTCAGCTGTTCGGCTCGTTATCTCTGATTGGGAGCCATATTTATTTCTGTATGTTTTCCTGTGGGGTTGTGGGTTTTTGTTTCCGTTTCAGTCAGGTTGACTGTGGACTTCACTAGTCGTGTTTCTTGTTTTTCCGTGCTTTAACTAAATAAAGTACCATGTTCGTTTCACACGCTGCGCCTTGGTCAATTCCTTCACACGACCGTGACAGAAAAACCCACCAAAGAAAGACCAAGCAGCGTGTCCAGGAGCAAGGTGACTGGACATGGGAGGAGGCGCCGGGCAAAGAGATGGAGAGGCTGGCGATGGCCCAGGTGGGCACATCGTGGTCCTGGGAGGACATGCTCGGAGGCAAGGGACCTTGGGGAAGGATCAAGGCCCTGGCGAGAGAGGAGCATCGGCGGCAGCAGGTTCATCGTCAGAGGGTCGTGTGTCAACCCCAGAAAATTTTTAGGGGGGGGCACACGGCATGGACGACGGGGCTGACGGAGGAGAAAAGGGGGAGTATCCAGGAGGCCACCAGGCCAGGGGTACACCGCCCTGTACGTCCTGTGCTGATGCCTCACACAGAGTGTGTGAGGGTAGGCATTCAGCCAGGACGGGTGGTGTCCGCTGTTCGCTCCAGGCCTCCTATCCGTCTCCACAGCCCGGTCCGGCCTGTTCCGGCCACCCGCACCAAGACTACGGTGCGCGTCGCCAGCCCGACCCGGCCTGTTCCGGCCACCCGCACTAAGTCTACGGTGCGCCTCAGACGGCCAGAGTCTGCCGTCTGCCCAACGGGGCCTGAACTGTCCGTCTGCCCAACGGGGTCTGAACTGCCCGTCTGTCCAACGCCGTCTGAACTGCCCGTCTGCCCAACGCCGTTTGAACTGCCCGTCTGCCCAACGGCGCCTGAACTGCCTGTCGGCCCAACGCCGTCTGAACTGTCCGTCTGCCCAACGCCGTCTGAACTACCCGTCTGTACAGAGCCTACAAAGCCGCCCGTCTGCCATGAGCCTTCAGAGCCGTCCGCCAGATCGGAGCCGCTAGAGCTCTCCGCCAGACAGGATCAGCCAGAGCCTTCCGCCAGACAGGATCAGCCAGAGCCTTCCGCCAGACAGGATAAGCCAGAGCCTTCCGCCAGACAGGATCAGCCAGAGCCTTCTGTCAGACAGGATCAGCCAGAGCCTTCCGCCAGACAGGAGCAGCCAGAGCCTTCCGTCAGACCGGATCAGCCAGAGCCTTCCGCCAGACGGGATCAGCCAGAGCCTTCCGCCTGCCATGAGCAGCCAGATCCGTCAGCCAGCCATGAGCAGCAGGATCCGCCAGAGCCGGCCAGCCAGGATCCGCCATTCAGTCCGGAGCTGCCCCTCAGTCCGGTGCTGCCACTTAGTCAGGTACTGTTCCTTAGCCTGGTGCTGGTCCTTATCCCGGTGCTGGCCGTTAGCCCGGTGCTGCCCCTTAGCCCGGTGCTGCCCCTTAGCCCGGTGCTGCCCCTTATCCCGGTGCTGGTCCTTAGTCCGGTACTGCCCCTTAGTCAGGTGCTGCCCCTTAAACCGGTGGGGGTCATTTGGAGGAGGCTACATAAGCGGGAAGTGACTATGGTGGGGTGGTGGTCTAGGCCGGAGCCAGAACCACCACCGTGGACAGACGCCCACCCAGACCCTCCCCGAGACTGTATGCTGGTGCGCCCGGAGTGCGCGCCTTTAGGGGGGGGTACTGTCACACCCTGGTGTTGGGACTCATTATTGTTTATCCAGGGTGTGTGCAGTCTATGTGTTTGTGTTCTATGTTGGGTGTCTAGGTTGTTGTTTTTCTAGGTTTGTTCAATGACTCCCAATCGGAGGTAACGAGTGTCAGCTGTTCGGCTCGTTATCTCTGATTGGGAGCCATATTTATTTCTGTATGTTTTCCTGTGGGGTTGTGGGTTTTTGTTTCCGTTTCAGTCAGGTTGACTGTGGACTTCACTAGTCGTGTTTCTTGTTTTTCCGTGCTTTAACTAAATAAAGTACCATGTTCGTTTCACACGCTGCGCCTTGGTCAATTCCTTCACACGACCGTGACACTTATAGTGTATTAAAGTAGTCAAAAGTTGAGTATTTGGTCCCAAACTCGTTGGTTGCATTTGCAGTTTGTTTTGGTTGTGTTTTGGGTTATGTTTTGCCCAATAGTAACTGAATGGTGGATGATGACTGGAGTAATTTTCTGTCTAAGTGAGTAGATAACATGTTTCTAAACACTACTCAATTAATCATTATTCACCATTCATTTTCTATTAAGAAAAACATAATCTAAAACAAAACCAAGAAAAACTGCAAATGTATTCAACAAGTTTGTAGAATCACAAGCTTGATGTAATCACTACACGCAAAGAATATTGGACCAAACACTTTTACGTATTTTTATTTAACTAGGCAAGTCAAGTAAGAACAAATTCTTATTTACAATGACGGCCTACACCAGCCAAACCCGGACGACGCTGGGCCAATTGTGCGCCGCCCTTTGGGACTCCCAATCACGGCCGGTTGTGATACAGCTTGGAATCGAACCAGGGGGTCTGTAGTGACACCTCAAGCACTGAGATGCAGTGCCTTAGACCGCTGTGCCACTCGGTAGCCCACTAAAATTTTGACTAATTTCATTTGTCCAAATAATTACGACTTAAAATAGGAGAACTAGATACATAAAGTACTTTCATTTCTAAATGGTAAAAAATATATATTTATGAATACCTTTAAATAAAAGGTGACATTCTGTACTGTTGCCTAATATGAAACATTATATCTCAAATCCAAGATGCTGGAGCATAGCGCCAAATTTAAAACTGCAAACTTCCCTGTCCAAACGCATATGGTGTGGACTATGTGTGCCTGGTAAACACATGTGGATCTGGTGAACAGTTATCACTTGTTGACCAACTACAGGAATACTGACCTCAGAGTCTCCAGTTTACAGTGGGGATTCCCCAGTCCAGCAGAGAGCAGCTCCACTCCTGAATCCTTCAGGTCATTGTTACTCAGGTCCAGCTCTCTCAGGTGTGAGGGGTTTGACTTCAGAGCTGAGACCAGAGAAGCACAGCCTTCCTCTGTGACTAGACAGCCTGACAGCCTGCAAAGAGTCAAATCATATTAAAACCACACTGCTATTCTTTGGTGGTGAAAATAGTGGCAGTATATATTTTTTCAACATATTCAGATATATCAGTGTCCTGAAACCTGCCATATCTATTCATATATTAATGTATCATTATTAGAAATGACAAATTATCAAAGTATTGCTTGTAGATAGAAAAATGTATAGTACGAATATTTGAGTAGACTGACCAGAGCAGTTTAAAAAGCAGTATCAGTCCAAAGACAGACAGTGAGGTATCAGATTTAGATTGTATTGAGTATACAGTCCACACCATCTCTATTTTGACAGTGAAGCTAACATTTTAAATGTGGCTCTGTACTCCAGCATTTTGGATTTGAGATCAAATGTTTCATATGAGGTGACAGTATATAATGTCACCTTTTATTTGAGGATATTTTAATACATATCTGTTTCACCGTTTAGAAATGAAAGCACTTCATGTATCTAGTCCCCCATTTGAAGAAGTCATAAGTATTCTGACCAATTCACTTATAGTGTATTAAAGTAGTCAAAAGTTGAGTATTTGGTTGTAAACTCGTTGGTTGCATTTGCAGTTTGTTTTGGTTGTGTTTTGGGTTATGTTTTGCCCAATAGTAACTGAATGGTGGATGATGACTGGAGTAATTTTCTGTCTAAGTGAGTAGATAACATGTTTCTAAACACTACTAAATTAATACTGATGATGACTTGATGAAGAAAAATCATGAATGAATCATGAATAACAATGAGTGAGAAAGTTACAGAGTGAAGTGAATCCAAAATGACAGGACATTATTCACCATTCAGTTTCTATTGGGAAAAACATCATCCAAAACACAACCAAAAAATACTGCAAATGCATTCAACAAGTTTGTAGAATCACAAGCTTGATGTAATCACTGTGAGTAAGGAATATGGGACCAAATACTAAACTTATGACTACTTTAATACAATATAAGTGAATATGTCCAAATTATTACAACTTTTTCAAATGGGAGAACTAGACACATCAAGTGTTTTCATTTCTAAACAGTAAAACAGATATGTATGAAAATACTCTCAAATAAAAGGTGACATTCTGTACTGTTGCCTAATATGAAACATTATATCTCAAATCCAAAATGCTGGAGCATAGCACCAAATTTAAAACTGTAAACTTCACTGTCCAAACACATATGGTGTGGACTATGTGTGCCTGGTAAACACATGTGGATCTGGTGAACAGTTATCACTTGTTGACCAACTACAGGAATACTGACCTCAGAGTCTCCAGTTTACAGTGGGGATTCCCCAGTCCAGCAGAGAGCAGCTTCACTCCTGAATCCTTCAGGTGATTGTAGCTCAGATCCAGCTCTCTCAGGTGTGAGGGGTTTGACTTCAGAGCTGAGACCAGAGAAGCACAGCCTTCCTCTGTGACTCCACAGCCTGACAGCCTGACAGAGAGATCATCAAGATTTCACAAACTGTTAATTTAACACCAGTAGTGTAGAAGGACAATGGCAGATGCATTTGGTTTATTCTCTTAAACAACATATAGATTCATCTTCCGTCTCCTAGAATTGTATGGTCATATTGTTATACTAATGTGAGCATCAATGCACTGATTCAATATGTTTTTCAATATATATTATATACATATTATAATACATATTTTTCTCTAAACTGAATATTTCTTCCTGATGATTAGTACTTAAATGTCATTTTATGTACTCACAGAGCAGCTCTGGAGACTTTGACCACTGGCAGCAGCCTCAGAAGACCTTCCTCTGATCTGGAGTATTTCTTCAGGTCAAACACATCCAGCTCCTTTTCTGAAGTCAGCAACACAAAGACCAGAGCTGACCACTGTGCAGGTGACAGTTCTTCTTCTGAGAGACTTCCTGATCTCAGGTAGCTTTGGATCTCCTCCACTAGAGAATGGTCATTCAGTTCATTCAGACAGTGGAACAGATTGATGCACCTCTCTGGAGAGGGATTCTCCCTGATCTTCTCCTTTATGTACTTCACTGTTTCTTCATGGCTCTGTGAGCTGCTTCTTGTCTTTGTCAGTAGACCTCGTAAGAACTTCTGATTGGACTCCAGTGAGAGGCCCAGAAGGAAGCGGAGGAACAGGTCCAGGTTTCCCGTCTCACTTTGTAAGGCTTTATCCACAGCACTCTTGTAGAAAGTAACTTTACGCTTGTGTCTGATCCTCACAGAAAAGTTGCTGGACGTTGACTGAGGTTTGGCCATTAGATTCTCATTGTTGTTGATGAATGAGAGGAACACATATACAGCAGCCAGAAACTCCTGAATGCTCAGATGCACGAAGCAGTACACCTTGTCCTGGAACAGCCCACATTCCTCTTTAAAGATCTGTGTGCACAATCCTGAGTACACTGAGGCTTCATTGACATCAATGTCAGCATCTTTCAGGTCTTCTTTATAGAAAATCAGATTGCCCTTCACAAGCTGTTGAAAAGCCAGTTTTCCCAGTGACAGAATGCTCTCTTTATTCCAGTGTGGACCTGTCTCTTCTTTCCCAAGATACTTTTCATTCTTCTGTTTGGTATGAAACTCCAGAAGGTGTGAGTACATCTCAGTCAGAGTCTTGGGCATCTCTTCTCTCTTATGTTTCAACATGTGTTCAAGGACTGTTGCAGAAATCCAACAGAAGACTGGAATGTGGCACATGATGTGGAGGCTCCTTGATGTCTTTATGTGTGAGATGATTCTGCTGGCCAGGTCCTCATCACTGAATCTCTTCCTGAAATACTCGTCCTTCTGTGGGTCATTGAACCCTCGTACCTCTGTCACCTGGTCAACACACCCTGAAGGGATCTGATTGGCTGCTGCAGGTCGGGTAGTTATCCAGAGGAGAGCAGAGGGAAGCAGATTTCCCTTGATGAGATTTGTCAGCAGAACATCCACTGAGGTTGACTCTGTGACGTCACAACAGATCTTGTTCTTCTGGAAGTCTAGGGGCAGTCGGCACTCATCCAGACCATCAAAGATGAACAGAACTTTGTACTTGTCGTAGTTGGAGATTCTTGATTCTTTGGTTTCCATTGAGAAGTGATTGAGAAGTTCAATCAAAGTGTGTTTATCCACGTTCATCAAATTCAGCTCCCGAAAAGGGAATGAAAATACAAATTGGACATCCTGATTTGCTTTTCCTTCAGCCCAGTCCAGAATGAACTTCTGCACAGAGACTGTTTTTCCAATGCCAGCGACTCCCTTTGTCAGCACAGTTCTGATAAGTTTGTCTTGTCCAGTTAAGGGTTTGAAGATGTCGTTACATTTGATTGCAGTCTCTGGTCTTGCTTGTTTCCTGGTTGTTGTCTCAATCTGTCTCAGCTCATGTTCATTATTGACCTCTCCTGTTCCACCCTCTGTGATGTAGAGCTCTGTGTAGATCTTATTGAGAAGTGTTGGGTTTCCTTGTTTAGCGATCCCCTCAAATACACATTGAAACTTCTTCTTTAGATTAGATTTGAGTTCACGTTGGCAAATCACAGCAAGCTCATCTGAATGAAGAAATAACACAGATGATATTAATATTACGTCTGATTTAAAGCCTACAGTATTCTAGGACTGTTATGACATTTTAAATTATAATCATTTTTTCGCTTAACTGACTGTATAAATGTGTAAATGTTTTCATAATGCATTACAGACTGGTGTGAGTATTGGTTCTCTCTCTCTCTCTCTCTCTCTCTCTATCTCTCTCTCGCTCTCTCTCTCTCTCTCTTGCTCTCTCTCTCTCGCTCTCTCTCTCTCGCTCTCTCTCTCTCTCGCTCTCTCTCTCTCTCTCTCTCCAACACATCCCTGCTGCTACTTGATGAGGTCACTAGGTGTTGTGTTAAGGCTGCTACAATATCACTGAGTTACACAGCTACTTTAGCTGTACTTTAGCTACAGCTTTTAAATGTTCTAAAACAGCATTCAACATGAGGCAGACAGCTCTTACTTTTCTCCAGTGTGTCAGCAAGCTCCTTCTGGTTCATTTTCCTCAGGACGTGCAGTATGATCTTCAGAGCCCCCTCTCTGGCACTGCTCTCCTGCTTCTCATCTTCAGCATCCACCACTTCCTTATCCTGCTTCTGACTCTCAAAGTCTTCTAGACTATATACAAGGACACAATAAAATAACACTAATGAGGCTATAAGGAGTACCAGTACTGAGTCAATGTGCAGGGGTACCAGGTAGTTGAGGTAATAACTAGACTATATACAAGGAGTACCAGTACTGAGTCAATGTCCAGGAGTACCAGGTAGTTGAGATAATAACTAGACTATATATAAGGAGTACCAGTACTGAGTCAATGTGCAGGGGTACCAGGTAGTTGAGGTAATAACTAGACTATATACAAGGAGTTCCAGTACTGAGTCAATGAGCAGGGGTACCAGGTAGTTGAGGTAATAACTAGACTATATACAAGGAGTACCAGTACTGAGTCAATGAGCAGGGGTACCAGGTAGTTGAGGTAATAACTAGACTATATACAAGGAGTACCAGTACTGAGTCAATGTGCAGGGGTACCAGGTAGTTGAGGTAATAACTAGACTATATACAAGGAGTACCAGTACTGAGTCAATGTGCAGGGGTACCAGGTAGTTGAGGTAATAACTAGACTATATACAAGGAGTACCAGTACTGAGTCAATGTGCAGGGGTACCAGGTAGTTGAGGTAATAACTAGACTATATACAAGGAGTACCAGTACCGAGTCAATGTGCAGGGGTACCAGGTAGTTGAGGTAATATGTACATGTAGGTAGGGGTAAAAGTGACTAGGCAATCAGGATAGAGATTACATCTCCTCATCCAGGGAGTGCACACACACACACACACACACACACACACACACACACACACACACACACACACACACACACACACACACACACACACACACACACACACACAGGGAGGGAATGTTGTGTTAGTTTAATATTGTTTTAGGACTATGAAAATGGAAAAAAGGATTAGCCTATGGATTATGAAAACAACTAAAAGAAATGGGAAAATGGGAGAGGAGAAATGACTAGAGACAGTGTTGTTTAACTCACTGACCATGACCCATGAGTTCTTCTTACCTTTGTTCAGTAGAAAAGGCTCCCTTTCTGAACACTATAGGACGATTCATAGACCAGTCACTCTTCATGGACACACAGCTGGGTACAGCGGAGGCTGGTCTCTCCTGCTTGATTGGGCTTCAACACAACAGAGACAAACATTACATCTCTCATCTACTCTGAGCTCAGATGGGGAAACATAAGAAGAGTTTCATTCCAAAACGCTATATATCAATTTTCAGAAATGTTAGTAAATTAGCATCTATTGTTTATAGAAATGATCAAATAAATGGTTGTGTTTTCTCACTAGCTAATCATGGCAGGGGGTTGTTCAATAACAGACATGTGTTTCTTTAAAATCGATCAATTAATGGCTTCATTTTAGAGAGACAAATGTTTATTTTGTGCAAAATCCAATAAATTCAGAACAAAGTTGAATAAAAAATACAAAGTTGCCAATGTCTTTGCAATTGATTCAAACAAGGGACGTATAAAAATTTGCTTCAAATGAAAACCGAGATGACTGCATTACAATATAAACAGTAGGCTATAGACCTATTTCAATCATATTGGAATATATTCAATGTTCAATATATTGAGTTTTATTTTGCTACTTGTAGGCTACTGTCTGTAATTTGTCTCAATATATTTCATGATGTGTAGCCTAACATGTGAACAATGATGTGCCAAATCTGTGATTTAGTGCATTTTTATTGTGTAAGTGTCACGCCCTGGCTCTGGGGACTCTCGTATGTTGAGCCAGGGTGTTTATTTTGTTTAGGTTCTAGTCGTTGTCTATCTTTGTTGGCCTGAGTGACTCCCAATCAGAGGCAACGAGTGTCAGCTGGTTGTCTCTGATTGGGAGCCATATTTAACTGTCTGTCTTTCACTTTGTGTTTGTGGTTTCTTGTTCTTATTTGGTTTGTGTTAAAACCGTAGACATCACGTTATCGTCCGTTGTTTTGATCGTGTGATCATTCTATTAATAAATATGTACGCATTCAACGCTGCGCCTTGGTCTCTCCCTGACGATCGTGACAGTAAGCATTAGAATAAACTACCTCAATATTTGCACCCGTAGGTAGTAATATCTTTCTAGAAGCTGATCCGTGGTCAGCATTGTGAAATAATTATAATTATAAGGAAAGATTTTAATGGAGAAAACTGATCCGAGAGCAGAGGTCCCCTTCTTTTGATCCTATCAGTATTGATACATGCTCCACCAGACGTGTGACCTTGTCCCGAACCTGCTGTTTCGACCCTCTCTCTCTCTCTCTCCCTCTCCTTCTCTCTCTCTACAACACCTGCTGTCTTGACCTCTGAATGCTCGGCTATGTGGTCCTCTGTAGCTCAGCTGTTAGAGCACGGCGCTTGTAACGCCAAGGTAGTGGGTTCGATCCCCGGGACCACCCATACACAAAAATGTATGCACGCATGACTGTAAGTCGCTTTGGATAAAAGCGTCTGCTAAATGGCATATTATTATTATTATTATAACAGCCAACTGACATTTACTCCTGAGGTGCTGTCGTGTTGCACCCTCTATAACCACAGTGATTATTATTTGACCCTGCTGGTCATCTATGAACATCTTGAAGAACGATCTGTACTTAATGGCCATGTACTGTTATAATCTCCTCCCAGCTCAGCCAGAAGAGGACTGGCCTCCCCTCAGAGCCTGGTTCCTCTCTAGGTTTCTTCCTAGGTTCCTGCCTTTCCAGGGAGTTTTTCCTAGCCACCGTGCTTCTACATCTGCAATGCTTGCTGTTTGGGGTTTTAGACTGGGTTTCTATATAAGCACTTTGTGACAACTGCTGATGTAAAAAAAAAATACAATTGTGGTACACATATGAAGCAGACCAGGCCAGGGTTTAGGGTTTGAGAAGTCAAAGAAGTAAAAATGAATTCCTTTGTTGTTAGTAAAACATTTTTTAACTCAGCATTGTTGGTTAAGGGCTCGTAAGTAAGCATTTCACAGTAAGGTCTACACCTGTTGTATTAGGAGCATGTGACAAATCTAATTTGGATTGATTTGTTCATTGTATAAATGTTCTGTCTTTAGTAGTTGAACACATTATTACTTCAACCTCGTGAAAGTGACAAACTGACACGTTTTCATGTTAGTCAAAAACAACTTTATATGGAAGGAGTGCCTTTGATTTGACGGCCTGCACATGCGCAGTTCGGCGTGAGACGACCATTCGGCGTAAGACGACTGCTCGACCTGATTACATGTTTTTACGCATGACCTTCAAATTCAATCAAATGAAATTGTATGTCACATGCGCCGAATACAACAGTGGTACACTTTACCGTGAAATGCTTACTTACGAGCCCTTTCCCAACAATTTAGTTAAAAAGAAACAAAAAGTAGCTAAATAAACAAAGGAAATAGTAAAATAATAAAATAATAATAATGAGGCTATAAGGAGTACCAGTACTGAGTCAATGTGCAGGGGTACCAGGTAGTTGAGGTAATAACTAGACTATATACAAGGAGTACCAGTACTGAGTCAATGTCCAGGGGTACCAGGTAGTTGAGGTAATAACTAGACTATATACAAGGAGCACCAGTACTGAGTCAATGTGCAGGGGTACCAGGAAGTTGAGGTAATAACTAGACTATATACAAGGAGTACCAGTACTGAGTCAATGTCCAGGGGTACCAGGTAGTTGAGGTAATAACTAGACTATATACAAGGAGTACCAGTACTGAGTCAATGTGCAGGGGTACCAGGAAGTTGAGGTAATAACTAGACTATATACAAGGAGTACCAGTACTGAGTCAATGTCCAGGGGTACCAGGTAGTTGAGGTAATAACTAGACTATATACAAGGAGTACCAGTACTGAGTCAATGTCCAGGGGTACCAGGTAGTTGAGGTAATAACTAGACTATATACAAGGAGTACCAGTACTGAGTCAATGTGCAGGGGTACCAGGAAGTTGAGGTAATAACTAGACTATATACAAGGAGTACCAGTACTGAGTCAATGTGCAGGGGTACCAGGTAGTTGAGGTAATAACTAGACTATATACAAGGAGTACCAGTACTGAGTCAATGTCCAGGGGTACCAGGTAGTTGAGGTAATAACTAGACTATATACAAGGAGTACCAGTACTGAGTCAATGAGCAGGGGTACCAGGTAGTTGAGGTAATAACTAGACTATATACAAGGAGTACCAGTACTGAGTCAATGTCCAGGGGTACCAGGTAGTTGAGGTAATAACTAGACTATATACAAGGAGTACCAGTACTGAGTCAATGTCCAGGGGTACCAGGTAGTTGAGGTAATAACTAGACTATATACAAGGAGTACCAGTACTGAGTCAATGTCCAGGGGTACCAGGTAGTTGAGGTAATAACTAGACTATATACAAGGAGTACCAGTACTGAGTCAATGAGCAGGGGTACCAGGTAGTTGAGGTAATAACTAGACTATATACAAGGAGTACCAGTACTGAGTCAATGTCCAGGGGTACCAGGTAGTTGAGGTAATAACTAGACTATATACAAGGAGTACCAGTACTGAGTCAATGTCCAGGGGTACCAGGTAGTTGAGGTAATAACTAGACTATATACAAGGAGTACCAGTACTGAGTCAATGTCCAGAGGTACCAGGTAGTTGAGGTAATAACTAGACTATATACAAGGAGTAACAGTACTGAGTCAATGAGCAGGGGTACCAGGTAGTTGAGGTAATAACTAGACTATATACAAGGAGTACCAGTACTGAGTCAATGTCCAGGGGTACCATGTAGTTGAGGTAATAACTAGACTATATACAAGGAGTACCAGTACTGAGTCAATGTCCAGGGGTACCAGGTAGTTGAGGTAATATGTACATGTAGGTAGGGGTAAAAGTGACTAGGCAATCAGGATAGAGATTACATCTCCTCATCCAGGGAGTGCACACACACACACACACACACACACACACACACACACACACACACACACACACACACACACATACAGGGAATGTTGTGTTAGTTTAATATTGTTTCAGGACTATGAAAATGGAAAAAAGGATTAGCCTATGGATTATAATAATAATAATAATATGCCATTTAGCAGACGCTTTTATCCAAAGCGACTTACAGTCATGCGTGCATACATTTTTGTGTATGGGTGGTCCCGGGGATCGAACCCACTACCTTGGCGTTATAAGTAGAAAAGTCTCCCTCTCTAAACACTATAGGAGGTTCCATAGACCGGTCACTCTTCATGGACACACAGCTGGGTACAGGGGAGGCTGGTCTCTCCTGCTTGATTGTGCTTCAACACAACAGAGACAAACATTACATCTCTCATCTACTCTGAGCTCAGATGGGGAAACATGAGAAGAGTTTCATTCCAAAACGCTATATATCCATTTTCAGAAATGTTCGTAAATTAGCTTCTATTGTTTAAAGAAATGATCAAATAAATGGTTGTGTTTTCTCACTAGCTAATCATGGCAGGGGGTTGTTCAATAACAGACATGTGTTTCTTTAAAATCGATCAATTAATGGCTTCATTTTAGAGAGACAAATGTTTTTTTTTGCAAAATCCAATAAATTCAGAACAAAGTTGAATACAAATACAAAGTTGCCAATGTCTTTGCAATTGATTCAAACAAGGGAAGTACACAAAGTATGCTTCAAATGAAAACCGAGATGACTGCATTACAATATAAACAGTAGGCTATAGGCCTATTTCAATCATATTGAATTATATTCAATGTTCAATATATTTAGTTTTATTTTGCTACTTGTAGACTACTGTCTGTAATTTGTCTCAATATATATCATGATGTGTAGCCTAACATGTGCACAATGATGTGCCGAATCTGTGATTTAGTGCATTTTTATTGGGTAAGCATTAGAATAAACTACCTCAATATTTGCAGCCGTAGGTAGTAATATCTTTCTAGAAGCTGATCCGTGGTCAGTATTGTGAAATATATTTTTTTTTTTTACATTGGATAAAAGTAGAGACTCGGCTAGAAAAAGGTATATCATACACTACAGTTGAGGAACAATGGGAAAGTAATTCTGCTTTGAAAGATGATAAACTTGTAACCTCACTTTTGAGAAAATGGCCTTTGAATGTTTTGGTTCACCTACTGGAGAGCTCTTCTTTATCTACAGTGGTGTTACTTTGGCAGATAATGTCACCCATCTAAATAAATAGTATATATATAAATATATATATATATATATATATATATATAGTTAACTAAATGTATGGTGTTTTTGGTTTATGTCAGTTTCATTGTTTGTCATGCTATAAATGGTTATTTTATGGTTGTAAGTGGTAAAATGAACTAGAAAATGTCATATTTTGTAATTCTGAGTAATTACTACTTTAGTAAGGATATACTTTATTCAGTACTACTGCAGTTGCTAAATAATTCCAATAGATGGCAGCATTAGACCATGAATGACATTTCAGAAGGTTAGTTTAGTTTTCTCCCTGGATACACCACCACTCCCCCTCACAGGAAAACTCCTGCACACGCTTTTTATTGTCCCTTTCCACACTGCTAACGCAAGAGGAACGACTGAAAAAGCATTTAACAGATTACTGTGAAGTAATATAATGATGATTCATGTTTATTATTATTAGCTGTTTTTATGCTCATGTTTTGAAATTATACTTCATTACTATAACGATGATCAATAAGCCTGAACATTAATTTAGTCACCTCTGGTTGAGAAAAACGTATTTTCCTGGTACATTCATTGTCAGATGCATCACCCAGCAACGAGCACTCTGCCTTCTAGCACAAGCGAGTGGCAAGTTGAGGTACATTTGCTAACTGGGAGGGTTGCATGATGTAATTTATTGGTAGGCTGGAAGACGCACTCTTGTCTTATCTATTCCGAGGTTGTTTAATCGCAATATTAGATATTTAAAACTGCATGTATACTAGGGTTGAGGTTGGAGCATCTGACTAGTGATTATTTACCAGGGGTTCAACACCTGCTATAGTCACTATTTAATTGCTCTCCCAAAAGCATCACATGCCTAATACAAGATATATAGCTAACTAAAGTAATGACTGACCATTTTAGAAAATCATGGGACATATAGTATTTGGTTGCATGCTATTTTATGTAAATCATATTGCTGCTTGTTGCCTATAACTGATGCTTCGTGGTCTTATGCTCCCATCTATTGGAAATATTTAGCAATTAAAAGTTATTAATTCACGTACAGCCTTGCAATTATACATATAATAAAATAACAATTGGTGAGGCAGCTGAGAAATAAAGTGTATTAGATCTGCTGGTAGAACACTGCACTTGTAATGCCAAGGTAGTGGGTTCGATCCCCGGGACCACCCATACACGAAAAATGTATGCACGCATGACTGTAAGTCGCTTTGGATAAAAGCGTCTGCTAAATGGCATATTATTATTATTATTATTATTAGATCAGTCTCAAACCTGCCCCACGCCAATTGCTGGACTTTCACACAGAGGTTACTAGGTCACCCAATTCAACCACATTTGAAAAATAAAACAAATGTGTCTTATTATCAAGTGTTCTGTCTTGCAATTATACATATAATAAAATAACAACAAAATAATCAAAACGCTATTTAATACTATAATTGTATTTACTAAGATAATATTATTACTAAAGTAGTTTCTAAAAGTGTTCTAGGCTACCCTACCCTAGAATTAAGGGGTTAGGGTTACGGCTAAAATAGGTTATAAGTAGGGTAAGAGTTTCTTTATAGCACTTTGTGACATCTGCTGGTGTAAAAAGGGCTTTATAAATACATTTGATTGATTGTTAGGTTTAGGGTTTATATGGCAAAAAACAGTATGGGTTTATGGCACTCTTGCTCCTGCTTGTGGCCGTATGTGGGTACTACATAACTCATTCATGACACTTGCTAGGCTCATAATCTGAGTACTGATCTACAAATCCATTAGCTAGACCACCCGATTATAGAACAATCACCCCATTATACCCATTTGGTTTGCAACTCAGTGAACCTGCGCAGCATTCGCTCAATTTGATGCCTATGAACGAAGATTTCGATGCATATCAAATTACCCAGCAGCCATTTAGATACAACAAGTCGTCCAAAAAATGGTTATTTCTTAATTAAAACATTTCTTCTGGCTGTTGAAATCGGCCACATCTTGAAAAAGAGGACAGGGACATGCGTTTTGTTTAGATTGTACACTTTTTTCTTAAAACAAATATGGTTAACCATGACCAGAAAATGTTTAATGTTTGATGGCTCTCCGCCAGCCATCGCCTCTTAAACTGTGTCTCACCTCACTATAGGTGACCACAACATGTACTCAGGTGAACAGTGAGCTGCTCACCAAGTAGCCGTAACCTTGTTAATAATAAGTTACCTGAGGTAAACCTACAGGGTTAATGCAGGCAGGTCTCATTGATAACAATAGTGAAGCTGGCATTGTGACGCAGAACAATGGACTGGGAATAGAACGTTCTGAAGGCGAGTCGGTGTCACGGAGCTCAATAGAACTAATTGGAGCTGGTAGGGTGAAAAATGCCCAAACATAAGGCCTGTTTTTTCGTGATTACTTCATAACCAGGGACTGAAGGTAATATTATGAAACTGGGCTCCATGGCGGATGCAATGAGCTAATTTTATCAGAAATAAACGTTGTAAAAAATGTAACTTGAGGCGCCCCGAAAATAATATTCAAAAGGTCAGTCCTTGGACACAGAGGGGTTAAACGGTAAAGTTACCGTCCATCTAGTGAAGAGAGGAGAACCGGACAGAGGGAGCGTAGGTAGCCAGCATCCGTCAACGAGAGAGGGAGAAGCCCTCCACGGTATTTAACAGGTGGAAGAAACAACCAGGGAGCTCCATCGGTCCACAAGAAAAGCAGGCAGCCGGTGATGATGTAGTGGTAGCTAGGATAACTAGGATGCTGCTGGTAGAGTAGCTAGCTTAGCTAGCTGTACCGACTAGCTTGGCTAGCTAGCAGGTTGTTCGTCTGTCCATTGAGGATGATGACGAATCCGGTGAACCACACAAGATGAAACAAGAACAGCGAGTGAAAAGGATCTGGCTACACTCATACTGTCACTGACCATTAC
Source organism: Coregonus lavaretus (assembly GCF_964263955.1). NCBI lineage: Eukaryota > Metazoa > Chordata > Actinopteri > Salmoniformes > Salmonidae > Coregonus > Coregonus lavaretus. The sequence continues at coordinate 84,240,320 of NC_139989.1, forward strand.
GCAAAAAATAAAATTGAACAATAAACTTCGGTGTCTCAACACTGTAACGAACTCCGTCGTTATTCCACAAGATCACCTCAGACCACTCTGCACGTAACTGGACAATATGCTTGGCGCCAAACCGTACGTGGACGCGGACAGTTCTGTACGGTGACGCGGACAGTTCCAGAACGCGAACATGAGCAGAGCAACACAATAAACTAATCCAAGTCTTTAAAGTCAGTTACATTAGTAATATTTTATTATGTAAAACAAAAATGATTCGTTTTTTAAAACAATATTTTGAGATCTGGGCCCATATCCAAAAAGCGTCTCAGAGTAGAAAATGTGTTGTATAATTGCTGAGAATAAAGCCATTTTAGTCCTACGTTTATGGGTATAAATTAAAGCTATGCATGAAGCCTCTTAATTCATAAGTGTCCCACCTAGTTGGCAGATATTTAGGACACCTCATGAGCTGTACTAACCAGTTAAGAGGTACCAGCAGGTGTCTTGATAATAGAAACATGCAGCGAGTCAGTGGTTCCTGTGCAACATGTAATTGCTTTGGAGCAGTGGTGACCTGTCATTCAGGGCAGAGCCCCACCTGTTTTGCAGATGCTCTTACCTAGAGCGATTTACAGCAAGTGCATTCATCTTAAGATAGCTACAGTGGGGAGAACAAGTATTTCATACACTGCCGATTTTGCAGGTTTTCCTACTAACAAAGCATGTAGAGGTCTGTAATTTTTATCATAGGTACACTTCAACTGTGAGAGATGGAATCTAAAACAAAAATCCAGAAAATCACATTGTATGATTTTTAAGTAATTAATTTGCATTTTATTGCATGACATAAGTATTTGATCACCTACCAACCAGTAAGAATTCCGGCTCTCACAGACCTGTTAGTTTTTCTTTAAGAAGCCCTCCTGTTCTCCACTCATTACCTGTATAAAAGACACCTGTCCACACACTCAATCAAACAGACTCCAACCTCTCCACAATGGCCAAGACCAGAGAGCTGTGTAAGTACATCAGGGATAAAATTGTTGATCTGCACAAGGCTGGGATGGGCTACATGATAATAGGCAAGCAGCTTGGTGAGAAGGCAACAACTGTTGGCGCAATTATTAGAAAATGGAAGAAGTTCAAGATGACGGTCAATCACCCTCGGTCTGGGGCTCCATGCAAGATCTCACCTCGTGGGGCATCAATGATCATGAGGAAGTAGAGGGATCAGCCCAGAACTACACGGCAGGACCTGGGCAATGACCTGAAGAGAGCTGGGACCACAGTCTCAAAGAAAACCATTAGTAACACACTACGCCGTCATGGATTAAAATCCTGCAGCGCACGCAAGGTCCCCCTGCTCAAGACAGCGCATGTCCAGGCCCGTCTGAAGTTTGCCAATGACCATCTGGATGATCCAGAGGAGGAATGAGAGAAGGTCATGTGGTCTGATGAGACAAAAATATAGCTTTTTGGTCTAAACTCCACTCGCCGTGTTTGGAGGAAGAAGAAGGATGAGTACAACCCCAAGAACACCATCCCAACCATGAAGCATGGAGGTGGAAACATTATTCTTTGGGGATGCTTTTCTGCAAAGGGGACAGGACGACTGCACCGTATTGAGGGAAGGATGGATGGGGCCATATATTGCGAGATCTTGGCCAACAACCTCCGTCCCTCAGTAAGAGCATTGAAGATGGGTCGTGGCTGGGTCTTCCAGCATGACATTGACCTGAAACACACAGCCAGGGCAACTAAGGAATGGCTCCGTAAGAAGCATCTCAAGGTCCTGGAGTGGCCTAGCCAGTCTCCAGACCTAAACTCAATAGAAAATCTTTGGAGGGAGCTGAATGTCCGTACTTCCCAGCGACAGCCCCGAAACCTGAAGGATCTGGAGAAGGTCTGTATGGAGGAGTGGGCCAAAATCCCTGCTGCAGTGTGTGCAAACCTGGTCAAGACCTACAGGAAACGTATGATCACTGTAATTGCAAACAAAGGTTTCTGTACCAAATATTAAGTTCTGCTTTTCTGATGTATCAAATACTTATGTCATGCAATAAAATGCAAATTAATTACTTAAAAATCATACAAATCAATTTTCTAGATTTTTGCTTTAGATTCCGTCTCTCACAGTTGAAGTGTACCTATGATAAAAATTACAGACCTCTACATGCTTTGTAAGTAGGAAAACCTGCAAAATCGGCAGTGTATCAAATACTTGTTCTCCCCACTGTAGGTGAGACAACCAGATAATACAGTCAAATATACAGGATACGAACATTCAATTTCAGCTAAACAATGGATATAGAGCGTTTTACAATAAAAATAATCTAAAATCTATTAATTAAACATCTGAGAACAGTAATATTGAAGGTATATAAGCAACCATTTCTGATTAAAAAACACATGTGAAAAATTGTGGAAATAGCATTTAGGAAATAAACTCTTAATAATTCTTAAACAAAATTGTCATCTCACCTCTTATCTTTGGTGTCATGTTCCCCAGAGAGACTCATTTTAGAGGCAGGGCCCCCCTCCTCTCTCTCCCCAGAGAGACTCATTTTAGATCACTGACCCTTAAACAGAGATCCAACATGTTGGTTGTAGTTAACACAGTAATTCTTGAATGTGAATTGTTATAATTTATTAATTATCTCTTACAAAACATTTACTAACAGACATATCGAAACAGTCAGGCTATTTAATGCAATCACATGAATATGTAGTTGTGACATCTCTTCTCCATGTTAACTGTCAATAATAATAATAAGTCACTGTTTGTTAAGGTAGTTATAGACAGTGCAGCAACACAAGGCCATGTCACACACTTATTTGTATTCATTAAAAGTCGGCCATTTATTATTTTTGAATCTGTTCTTTTCTAAACATATCTGAGAATGTAGACAGAAAGGCTAAAACAGGCTTGATTGATCTGGGGGGGATCAGTGATCTATACAGAAAGGTTTTTTGCAACAATTAAGAGATTTTATATTATGTAAAGTAGGCTAGGTTATAATGTATAACAGTTTTGTTGTTGTTGTGTAAAGCAGATCAAGGTCTATACCTCAGCAAGTGGCGACCCGACATTCATGGCAGGTGGCCTTTCCTGTTTTGCATGTTATTGTGGCATTAATACATGTCACATATCAGTTTGCTAACAACGTAAAACATATATACACGACCGGTCAAAAGTTTTAGAACACATACTCATTCAAGGGTTTTTCTTTATTTTTTACTATTTTCTACATTGTAGAATAATAGTGAAGACATCAAAACTATGAAATAACACATATAGAATCATTTAGTAACCAAAAAAGTGTTAAAGAAATCAAAATATATTTTATATTTGAGATTCTTCAAATAGCCACCCTTTGCCTTGATGACAGCTTTGCACACTCTTGGCATTCTCTCAACCAGCGACCCGTCATTCAGGGCAGGTGGCCTTTCCTGTTTTGCATGTTATTTTGGCATTAGTACGTGTCACATATCAGTTTGCAATTTTTTTTTAAATAAATAAATATATATATATATCATTGAGTTAATAAAGCCGCATACAAACATGGTCTCTTTTTTGCTTTCTTGAGTAAGGCAGCTCCAAAATGCAGGTGTTTCAGCCTAGCTCAGTGCTTTCTGTGGTGGTGGGGCAGCCAGCGGAAAATACGGAGCGCTGCGCCGTGATTGGCTCACTGTTCTGTCACTCATGGGGACACTACGTCACTGCCAAGTCTAAGGGTAGAGCTAAAAAATTCAAGCCCCTTGGGTGCTGCCACAGAGTTACATTAGAAGTGCCCATCCAAGAAGGTCATTGGCCACCGATAAAATGACATCAAATCACATTATATCTACAGTAGCTTTGATTGGACTGATCATGTCAACATCATACTTTCAAAATCTTAGCCAGCAGTCATCATCACGAATCAGGTCGACAATCTACAGGCAAATCCTTTTTAATCCTTGTCATATGAAGATAAATAATGAAGAGACATGATAGGACAGCTGTTGGGACTCTGCTGTTGGGACTCTGCTGTCGGGACTCTGCTGTCGGGACTCTGCTGTCGGGACTCTGCTGTCGGGACTCTGCTGTCGGGACTCTGCTGTCGGGACTCTGCTGTTGGGACTCTGCTGTTGGGACTCTGCTGTTGGGACTCTGCTGTCGGGACTCTGCTGTCGGGACTCTGCTATCGGGACTCTGCTGTCGGGACTCTGCTGTCGGGACTCTGCTGTCGGGACTCTGCTGTTGGGACTCTGCTGTTGGGACTCTGCTGTTGGGACTCTGCTGTTGGGACTCTGCTGTTGGGACTCTGCTGTCGGGACTCTGCTTTATGTAGGCCCTAACAGTTTGTGGTCACCGTTTCTCACCGTTATAGTGCAATGAATGTATTGTTTAGTGTTGTGTTGTGGAGTGGCTTTGCTGGCATGCATCCCCCTTTATTTATGTTTTGCCCCACCAAGATTGACATGCTAAAATCACCACTGACCTCAGCTATAGCCTAGATGACCAGCCTAAACCTGTTCAGATCAGTTCCCATAACGTTATAACAGTAACAGTAGCAGGAGCCTAGTCCTGATACAGATGGAGGTCTATACCTCAGCTATAGCCTACATATCCTAGATGACCAGCCTAAACCTGTTCAGATCAGTTCCCATAACGTTATAGACCTAACAGTAGCAGGACAGAGCATGTAGCCTAGGCATGAGCAATATGTGTATGTGTTATTTCATAGTTTTGATGTCTTCACTATTGTTCTACAATGTAGAAAACAGTAAAAATAAAGACAAATCCTGGAATGAGTAGGTGTGTCCAAACTTTTGACTGGTACTATACCTCAGCTATACCCTACATATCCTAGATGACCAGCCTAAACCTGTTCAAATCAGTTCACATAGGCTATCAGTAGCAGGATTGATCACCTACAAATCGGTTTTAAATCCAAATAACAGGACATGTAGCCTAGGCCAAATTTTTTCAAAACATTTCCTAAAGAGACCACCTGGGCCCGGATTCCCAAAAGCACCTGAAGGCTAAGTTAATCGTTAGAACCTTTGTAGGAGTATTGTTAAATCTCCAAGCTCTTTCCCAAAACCATTGTTTCTTTATTTTTTACTATTTTCTACATTGTAGAATAAGAGTGAAGACATAAAAATTATGAATTATGAATATGGAATCATGTAGTAACCCAAAAAGTGTTAAACAAATCAAAATATATGTTGTATTTGAGATTCTTTAAATAGCCACCCTTTGCCTTGATGACAGCTTTGCACACTCTTGGCAATCTCTCAACCAGCTTCATGAGGTAGTCACCTGGAATGCATTTCAATTATCAGGTGTGCCTTCTTTTAATATGCCATTTAGCAGACATTTTTATCCAAAGCGACTTACAGTCATGTGTACATAAATGTTTACGTATGGGTGGTCCCGGGGATCGAACCCACTATCCTGGCATTACAAGCGCCATGCTCTACCAATTGAGCTACAGAGGACCACATTTGTCATTTGTTCTTAAACGGATGAGGATGTAATTTGTTCTTAAAAGTTAATTTGTGGAATTTCTTTCCTTCTTAATGCGTTTGAGCCAATCAGTGCTAGAGGCGTCACTACAGACCCTGGTTCTATTCCAGGCTGTATCACAACCGGCTGTGATTGGGAGTCCCATAGGGCTGCGCACAATTGCCCCAGCGTCGTCCGGGGTAGGCCGTCATTGTAAATAAGAACTTGTTCTTAACTGACTTGTCTACTTAAATAAAGGTTAAATTAAAAAAGGTTGAGTCTCTAGATTCCCTTGCTGCTCTGGATAAATAATGAAATGGTTGTCATAGTGATTTAAACTGGGACTGGTTATCTCCAAACTCTGAGACCATGTCATTTGTTACATTTCACCCAATTGATAAAGGCAGCTAGAAGGCTGAACCCAGAAGACAACTCTAAATCAACACTTACTGATATTATCCTCAAATCCTTTCACTCATATTATAATGTATCTTTGTTCAACGGATGTCGGGAAGCCTATGATATCAATAGTGTAGCAAACAGCGGGTAGGGCGGTAAACCCAGGTCACTGGCGAAAAAGGCAAACACCCTACGCATCACAGCAATGGGAATTGTAACCTGACTCACACTGTCCCCTACAAAAGTCCCATGCTTCGACTACTCAGACCCCTCACACATCCAGGCCATAAATTCTGATGGCCTCACAGACACCATACTACTTCTGACACCAATGTAGCGAACAGCGGGGCAGGGAAGCGAACCCAGGTTGCATGTGTAAAAGGCAAACAACCTACGCATCACGCCACAGGCGCCAATTGGGTTAATTGGTTGGAATTGTGACGTGGCTCATTTAGCGAGGATCACTACACTATAGTGGAACTATGATACAATTACAGTTATCATATGAAATGTTAAATGTAGAACTATAATATATGAATATATTGAATTTGATTTGCCCAGATTCAGTTAGCTCCATTTTGTATGATTAAACTGACACGTACCTGTCTCAGTTGAAGTCGACTGTTAGGTCTGAGTGTTTTACTTCCATTCAGTACAAAAATTACACCAGACATTACATTTCTCTACCACTTTATAATAATCCATGGAAAGATTCTCACCTTGTAGCCTGAATTCACAACCAGAACATGTCAAGTCATTGAGATATCTACTGTTCTGCTGAGAGAGCACCTTCCTGATGACTAGCGCTCTGTATATTCTAATGGGTGAAGTCTGATCTGGAATGTGAAGCTAACTGAAATCTAGATAAGCTTTGAAAAAACAGTATATCTAGCTTGCATCATAGTCCACCCCTCAGGCTAAGTTCAGGTTTCAGCATGAGGCAGACATCAACAGCCGAGTTGTAGGCTACAACCTGGGTCGTATTCATTAGTTTACACTGCAGCCAACAGTTTTAAAATGTTGCAATAAACTTTTTTTTTTTGTGTCATTTAGCAGACACTCTCATCCAGAACGACTTACAGTTAGTGAGTGCATACATTATTATTCATACTGCCCCCCTGTGGGAATCGAACCCACAACCCCGGCATTGCAAACACCATTCTCTACCAACTGAGCTACATCCCTGCCAGCAATTCCCTCCCCTACCCTGGGCCCATTGTGCACCACCCCTCTCCCGGTCGCAGCCGGCTACGACTTTACTTTCTTTTTACTTTTCTCTTTTTTAAATTTGAAATTTGAAAAGGAATTTTCCCACACAGCAGGAAATGCATACTTGTAATGTATTCAAGGTTTAAAAAGGCTTCTAAAGTTTATAATTTCCACTTCAAAATGTCAGACTTATTTTGCTATAATGAAAAATGTATCAACCCCTACAAAAAAATTCCATTAATTATAATCCAAATAATAATTCACATTTCCTGTTGCTGCAGGATTATTTTCCTGCTGAGAGAAACTGGGTGAAATGAAGACATGGCATCTGTAAGTGCATTCATCTTACGATAGCTAGGTGAGACAACCACATATCACAGTCATATATTCAGGATACAAACATTTTATTCTAGCTGAACATTGGAAATGTAGTGTTTTGCAAACAACAACCCAAAAAATTCATACACATTTAAAATCTATGAATTAAAAATCTGAGAAAAGTAATATTAGCAATAAATTATATTTAAAAAAAACACGTGATTTTTTTGGGGAAATAGCGTTTTGGATATAAACATAATAAATTATTCATAAAATTGTCATCTCAGCTCTTAGCTTTGGTGTCATGTTCCCCAGAGAGACGCATTTTAGAGGCAGGGCCCCCCTCCACTCTCTCCCCAGAGAGACTCATTTTAGAGGCAGGGCCCCCCCTTCTCTCTCTCCCCAGAGAGACTCATTTTAGAGGCAGGGCCCCCCTCCTCTCTCTCCCCAGAGAGACTCATTTTAGAGGCAGGGACCCCCTCCTCTCTCTCCCCAGAGAGACTCATTTTAGACCACTGACCCCTAAACAGAGATGCAGCATGTTAGTTGTGGTGAACACAGTGACAACTCATTCTAGAATGTCAATTGTTCTCTTTTATTCATGATCTCTTAGAAATAAAACATTTACTAACAGACACATCCAAACAGTCAGGTGATTTAATTTAATCACAGGAACATTGTTACGTTCCCCAACAAGAAATAAAACATTGTCTCTCAAACAGAAGAAGGAACTAACAAAGAGTCACTAACAACAACCAAAACGAAACAGGTGGTTTTAGGAGGGGTTCTGAAAGACACTCATGGGGGTGTCCACTAGTGGTGGGAAACAGAGGCTTTCTGAACGCTTTGGGGCTTTCACCAAATTGTGCCGAAAATGCCATTGATAGATTTGAGTGCTAATAAACAATATTTAGTTAGAATGTGGGGTTCGCTTTTTGCCTCCAGGTTCACTATGTTTTGAAAAACGATGCATATGTGACTTTCAACGTGGCACCGTCATAGGATGCCACCTTTCCAACAAGTCAGTTCGTCAAATTCCTGCCCTGCTAGAGCTGCATGTTTGTTGATTTATGTAATGGTATATATTTTTATGCTTTATGTAATGTATTTTATCTATTGAAATATAATTTTGATATAGTTTAAAATTTAGTTTCATGGTCATTTATTATGTTTTTCAGAATCTCCAACCAAACTCTGAGATCAGTCTCTCCAGTACCCAGTCATCTGTCCATGAAGAGTGACATCTCTATTGATCATCCTATACATTTTAGTGATAAATCAGGGACCTTTGACCCCAGGTAAGTTACTGGTCAGAATTGATGATATTACTATTGAAGAGGAGAATCTTCTAGATCTGAAACCAGATGTATTTTGTGTATCTGAGCATATCATTTGTTGTTTATGTTACATATTTTAATACACTGAGTGTACAACATTTTCCACAACATTTCCAACGGAGACCATCAGGTTGGTAAGTCATCATACTGTAGCTCAAACCTACTGTGATGACGACCTAACTTTATAATAGTTCGTAGCCTACCCAGCAGAATCTGCCAGTCTTTCTTTCAAAATCAACACATTTATCTGTCTTCTAATGCAGTGGTGTAAAGTACTTAAGTAAAAATACTTTAAAGTACTACTTAGGTCGTTTTTGGGGGGTATCTGTACTTTACTATTTATATTTTTAACAACTTTTACTTTTACTTCACTACATTCATAAAGAAAATTATGTACTTTTTACTCCATACATTTTCCCTGATACCCAAAAGTACTTGTTACATTCAGTAAATGGTCCAATTCGCACTTATCAACAGAACATCCCTAGTCATCCCTACTGCCTCTGATCTGGCAGACTCACTAAACACAAATGCTTTTTTTAAATGATGTCTGAGTGTTGGAAAGTGACCCTGGCTATCCGTAAATGAAAATAACAAGAAAATTGTGCCGTCTGGTTTGCTTAATATAAGACATTTTAATTTTAATTATTCCTACTTTACTTTTACTTTTGATTCTTAAGTATACTTTAGCAATTACATTTACTTTTGATACTTAAGTATATTTAAAATCAAATACTTTTAGACTTTTACTCAAGTAGTATTTTACTGGGTGCCTTTCACTTTTACTTGAGTCATTTTCTATTAAGGTATCTTTACTTTTTCCACCACTGTTCTAATGTTCCATATGCGCCACAGTTTGAACAGACATTTTGTAACTGCGTAGGCTACAAAGTTACTTTCAATTCCAAATAAGGAAATGAAGTTATAACGGTGACTGGGTGAATTAGTTTTCCATTGGCCGGCTCCCCGGGTGAGCAGAGTTGGCACGTTTTAGACCATTCCATTGGTCCTTAAATTAAATATCCACTCCCCCGTAGCACCGGGCCATGCAAAACGAACAGTACCACTGTAGCAGGGCGCTGAGACAGAGTTCTGAACCCAGAGGCGTTTAGACTTCAGGGAACGCTTCAAGGTGTCTCCCCTTTACAACAGTAACCAGAGGGTGGCGCTAACAGTCAGTTGCATGCCACAGCAGTAACTCATCACATTGTACCGAATCTTGCTTCAGTTAATTTTTCTTATAGTCCTTCTTCAAGACATTTCTCTTACATTATTTTTGATAAACATATAATTTACTCTAAACCAGTTTTAGCTGTGTTTTTTTCCTCCAAAATGTGATTTACTTTAATAATTGTAAATAGGCCTACAAATCCAAAAGGTTTTAATTTGAGAATGTTTATTTGTATGACTCAAATATTAAACTGTCTTAAAATATCTGATGATTAGTTGAATCAGGTGTGTAAATGCTGGGCAAGAACAAAAGGATTGAGAAACCCTGAGATAAACATAAAACCCTATCATTTAAAAGCTCCTCCACCATCTTTACCAGACTGTCACACCCTGGTTCTGGGACTCATTATTGTTGAGCCAGGGTGTGTGCAGTCTATGTGTTTATGTTCTATGTTGGGTGTCTAGGTTGTTGTTTTCTATGTTTGGTCAATGACTCCCAATCGGAGGTAACGAGTGTCAGCTGTCGGCTCGTTATCTCTGATTGGGAGCCATATTTATTCTGATTGTTTTCCTGTGGGTATTGTGGGTTTTTGTTTCCGTTTTCAGTCAGGTTGACTGTGGACTTCACTAGTCGTGTTTCTTGTTTTTTCGTGCTTTAACTAAATAAAGTACCATGTTCGTTTCACACGCTGCGCCTTGGTCAATTCCTTCACACGACCGTGACAGAAAAACCCACCATAAGAAGACCAAGCAGCGAGTCAAGCGGCAACAGGACCCAGCTCCTAAGGATTCATGGACATGGGAGGAGATTCTGGATGGTAAGGGGCCTTGGGCACAACCGGGAGAATATCGCCGTCCTCGTGAAGAGCTGGAGGCAGCTAAAGCCGAGAGGCGGCGATATGAGGAGGCAGCAAGGAGGCAAGACTGGAAGCCTGTGGGTACTACCCAAGAATTTCTTGGGGGGGGGCTAAGAGGGAGTGTGGCGAAGTCAGGTAGGAGACCTGCGCCTACTCCCTGGACTGACCGTGGAGAGCGAGAGTACGGGCAGACACCGTGTTACGCAGTTGAGCGCATGGTGTTTCCTGTACGCAGGCATAGCCCGGTTCGGTACAGTCCAGCTCCACGTATCGGCCGGGCTAGATTGAGCATTGAGCCGGATGTCATGAAGCCGGCCCCACGCATCAGTCCACCAGTGCGTCTTCTCGGGCCGGCGTACATGGCACCAGCCTTACGCATGGTGTTCCCGGTTCGCCCACATAGGCCGGTGCGGGTTATTCCACCTCCCCGTACTGGTCGGGCGACGGGGAGCATCAAGCCGGGTAAGGTTGGGCAGGCTCAGTGCTCAAGGGGGCCAGTACGCCTGCACGGTCCGGTATTTCCGGCGCCACCTCCCCGCTCCAGCCCAGTACCACCAGTACCTACACCACGCACCAGGTTTCCAGTGCGTCTTCAGAGCCCTGTGTCTCCTCCACGCACTGGCTCTATGGTGCGTGTCTCCAGCCCTTTACCACCAGTGCAGACACCACGCACCAAGCCTCCTGTGTGTCCCCCGAGTCCTGTGCGTCCTGTTGTTGCTCTCCGCACTAGCCCTGAGATGCGTGTCCTCAGCCCGGTACCTCCTGTTCCGGCACCACGCACCAGGCCTACGATGCGCCTCAGACGGCCAGAGTCTGCCGTCTGCCCAACGGGGCCTGAACTGTCCGTCTGCCCAACGCCGTCTGAACTGTCCGTCTGCCCAACGCCGTCTGAACTGTCCGCCAGACAGGATCAGCCAGAGCCTTCCGCCAGACAGGATCAGCCAGAGCCTTCTGCCAGACGGGATCAGCCAGAGCCTTCTGCCAGACAGGATCAGCCAGAGCCTTCCGTCAGACAGGATCAGCCAGAGCCTTCTGCCAGACAGGATCGGCCAGAGCCTTCCGCCAGCCAGGATCCGCCAGAGCCGTCCAGCCAGGATCCGCCAGAGCCGTCCAGCCAGGATCCGCCATTCAGTCCGGTGCTGCCCCTCAGGCAGGTGCTGCCCCTTAGTCAGGTACTGTCCCTTAGTCCGGTGCTGCCCCTTTGTCCGGTGCTGCCCGTTGGTCCGGTGCCGCCCCTTGATCCAGTGGGGTTGAGTTGGGGGGTGGTCATATGGAGGAGGCTAGGGAAGCGGGTGGTGACTAAGGTGGGGTGGGGACCACGACCAGGGCCAGAACCACCACCGTGGACAGACGCCCACCCAGACCCTCCCCGAGACTGTATGCTGGTGCGCCCGGAGTGCGCGCCTTTAGGGGGGGGTACTGTCACACCCTGGTTCTGGGACTCATTATTGTTGAGCCAGGGTGTGTGCAGTCTATGTGTTTATGTTCTATGTTGGGTGTCTAGGTTGTTGTTTTCTATGTTTGGTCAATGACTCCCAATCGGAGGTAACGAGTGTCAGCTGTCGGCTCGTTATCTCTGATTGGGAGCCATATTTATTCTGATTGTTTTCCTGTGGGTATTGTGGGTTTTTGTTTCCGTTTTCAGTCAGGTTGACTGTGGACTTCACTAGTCGTGTTTCTTGTTTTTTCGTGCTTTAACTAAATAAAGTACCATGTTCGTTTCACACGCTGCGCCTTGGTCAATTCCTTCACACGACCGTGACACAGACGTTTGACTGATAACATGTGATAACACTTTGAAAACTGCTGTCTGTCAGCATCTAAACTCAAGCAGCAGTTCTACTAACTAGTAATATCTCATTCCAGGTATTCATTCTCTCACTCTGTCCATTAGAATAGATTATTGTTCAGAAATACTTAGAAATACTCACTTTATTTTTTAGTTCTCTCCATATAGCGTTTTCTGCTCTGTCGTCTCAAAATGGATCCTGTACAAAAGAACAACTTTACTTTCTGTTTCAGCTCAACCGTCTCCCCACCCTGATAATAAAGTGTTTTATTGGTATCTTCCACTAGATGGCAGTAAACACCTGCTGTAACTAGACTACGACTATGTGTTCGGTTTCATACATGCAGTTTCCCAGAGGAGGAGTGCTGATCTAGGATCAGGTCCCCCCTGTCCATCTAATCTGTTTCATTATGATCTAAAAGGAAAAACTGATCCCAGATCAGTACTCCTACTCTTTATGAATACTGTCACAGGTGACTCCTCAAGATGAGGCTCATAAGTTATATTCTTTAAGAATCAATTAATTTCATTAATTGAACTGCTTTGCCATGAACAGATATGTGAGGTCTTAACTTAAAGGTGCTATATATACTTCATGGTTATTTAAATGGAGTTGAACATTCATCCCATCAGATTGTGTATAGGATTTTATGAGTTCAGAAAAATGCTGACTTGGAAGCATCTCTCTGACCTCACCCTGCTGAAACACACCCAAGTAAAGACCACATAGCTACAGTTATATGCTTTTCTGTTTTTACCCACTTTTACAGCCAATGTGTGCACTGGCATCCATATGAATCAGTGGAAAATACAGACTAGTTAGCCATCTCCCAATAGATGGACCCCACGCAGAACTTTCAGCAATGCAGCATCTTCAGTAAGCGGGTATTCCAGACACTCTCTTCTTATGAACCAGTTGCTATTAAATGAAGGTTTTTGGACAGAAAACCTGCGGCTACGGTAGGATTCTAGGCTAATCTGGGCTGGCACCTCTGTTCCAAGATAGTCAGGAACAGTCGGAGGTGGAGGGGGCTGTGGAGCCATTATCCTGGCGGTGCTTGTGGAAGGGTGGGTAGGCTCTGCACACGGAGCTAACTGGAGCTCGGCAGCATCATCACTGTTGGGCTTGCCGGCGGCCTCGCTGGTTTGATGATGCTGCTGCTGCTCATCACTCTCCTTTGGCTTTGTTTGGCTACTTTTTGTACCAGTGTCTGAAGAAGCCTATTGTGGTGAAACGTCAGGAGTACGTATTTTTTTTAGAAACGTTTAAATGAACCACATGGATGCTAACTGGGGACTCAGCTAAAACTAGACAAATGCACCTTTTTATTTTGGTATTTTGGGGACCAAATAAATGTATACCAACAGTGGACAATTCCCAGCAAAAGCATGGAGCTCCAACTCTCTAGTGGAGAATAGAGGGAGTATTCCCCTTGGAGAATCCAGAGTGGCTCACTGAAGAAAAACATATTGGAGAATAACAACAATCTCAATCTGAAGCTTTAAAAAAAAAAGGGGAATTCCTCTGAAAATCAGGAACACCATTCTTCCTCCTGCCCCACCTATTGTCCCTGTATGAATATTAGTTGGCATCTAATTGAAGAACATACTGCTTTATAGATCCCAGCCTGACAAACAATTGTTTGGGCCTTACTTTGAGCACTTGCACTGGGCCTCCATTGAGTCTCCATGTGTCAAGCAGTACAGAGAAACACCCTCTAGATGACAGCAGAGGCCTGCTCTTGGATCTACCCTGTCTAACCACCAGTTTAGTGACCTTGTTCCATCAATATGTCCATAATACTTCACAACCGATTTGAGGTCTTGACCAGCAATGTCCCATTGGGCTCAACCAAGCCGAGAGTGAGGTTCTAGAAAGAGGACTGACTTTCATACCAACTCCTAAACAGGTGGACTGCAGGGAGCTCCGGAGGAATCTACACTTCTATCATAGAAGATTGTTTTAATGGATAAAGTGAATATCTTCTTGAAGCCAATAGACAATAGGATAATGGTAAACACTATGTTCCATTGTCCCACACAACACAACCGGAAAACACAAAGATGAATCCAGGAGATAGTGAGTAAACTACATGAGGATAAGTACATTACAGATAAACAGATGGTCTATCTTTTTGGGGCAGATTCTCCAAGGCCTAGGCAGTTTTACTTACTGCCTAAAATACATATCTCCTGAGACGTTGGCGGTTCCCTACGGCTGACCAATAGTAAGTGATTGTGTCTCAGAATCTTCCTGTATTGCTGATTATATTGACTTTTACATCAACCCTCTATCCCAGAAACACCCCAGGTATGTTAAGGATAGTTATGAATGCAGGGTTTATTACTATTGTATTACTCTTTATATTAACTTAGCTACTGACTTGTTCTATTGTTGTTGTCAAGAGGTTAACCTGCTAGTCAGCATTTCATTCCACTGTTAACTCCATGTATATGACAAATAAAACAACTTGAACTTAGAAGGGAAGGGGGAGGACAGCCAGAAAGGGAGGGGAAAAGATGGCCAGCTAAATTACAGTATGTGTCCTCAAATGTTCTGTCATCTAAACATCTCACATTAGCTGGAAGAACTGACAAATGAAATGAATCATAGAGGTCTTATAACTTATTCCATTCTACAGGTCCATTGTTTTGTCTCATGTCTCTTTATATTCACATACTGTACATAAGCAAGTGGCTAGGTTATTATTTTTTAAACTGTGTTGTAACTGAACATCCACTAGGTGAAGCCAGTGGTCCACTCTTGATTAGAGCCTTGCTTTGGCATGTCATTTCATGGTTCTGAGATACTTAGAGACATTTCACATAAAATTGAAATTTGTTTGGTAATAACAGTAGGATAAATACATATGACACTTGGGGGACCCCATGTGTACATACAGTTCCCTTGTGTGTAAGGGACTCCCTAGATGAGCAAACTGTTAACCATTAAAATATGGATAGCTGAGAACTCTTTCTAAAAGGGTAAACAGGTTTACAAAACAGTTGTTTTAAAGAAACACCACACACTCACACACACGCTCACACACACACACATACACACACAACCCAAAGAACCAGTGGCTCTTGTGTAGAGAGAGAGAGAGAGAGAGAGAGAGAGAGAGAGAGAGAGAGAGAGAGAGAGAGAGAGAGAGAGAGAGAGAGAGAGAGAGAGAGAGAGAGAGAGAGAGAGAGAGAGAGAGAGAGAGAGAGAGAGAGAGAGAGAGAGAGAGAGAGAGAGAGAGAGAGAGAGAGAGAGAGAGAGAGAGAGAGAGAGAGAGAGAGAGAGAGAGAGAGAGAGAGAGAGAGAGAGAGAGAGAGAGAGATAGATAGATAGATAGATAGATAGATAGATAGATAGATAGATAGATAGATAGATAGATAGATAGATAGATAGATAGATAGATAGATAGATAGATAGATAGGTAGGTAGGTAGGTAGGTAGGTAGATAGATAGATAGATAGATAGATAGATAGATAGATAGATAGATAGATAGATAGATAGATAGATAGATAGATAGATAGATAGATAGATAGATAGATAGATAGATAGATAGATAGATAGATAGATAGATAGATAGGTAGGTAGGTAGGTAGGTAGGTAGATAGATAGATAGATAGATAGATAGATAGATAGATAGATAGATAGATAGATAGATAGATAGATAGATAGATAGATAGATAGATAGATAGATAGATAGATAGATAGATAGATAGATAGATAGATAGATAGATAGATAGATAGATAGGGGAGGGACGGAGAAAGAAAGAGAGAGCTGTAATTCATTGAAGGTAAATACAATTTTCTTTCAAACCTTTTATTTTCTTCTAAATTGTTACTTCAGAAATGTAAGCATACATATACAAATTATTAAAGTGCACTATACAATATTGAATATTAAACTATGACACTAATGTTTACTACTAAACCTATGTATCATAAACGTTATTATTACACAAAACTACACCTTACTAAACAATAAATGTATAATTATTATAATAATGTTTTTCTTTTGTAACCCGACACCCACATCAGTCTCCAAATCCCCGTCTTCAAGCTGTGAGGGACTCAGACGTTGCCTCTTCCACCAGGCTCTCCATGGCCTTCAAGGTTTCACATGTTTTCTTTTCCATGATAGATCAACCTTCTTGCTGATAAGCCCACGTTTTGTCTTGAGAACAGAAGGGACCATCTTCGTAAATGTTCACGATGGTGGAAAAACTGTTGCACTTGTTTCATCATATCAAGCACCTTAAACCAATCTCGCCACTTGAAGCTAAAGACAGGCACAAAATAGTTGACCTCTGTGCAAGCATTTGAAAATACATACGAACTAACAGATTGGGTGGCATTTGCGCTGTCGAATTCAGAACAACTTAAAATTGTCACTTTGGAGTCTGGACTCTACGCTACTGAAGAGATTCGTATGACTTTCAAATCATCTGGCCCACAGACTTCCTCTTCCAGTGCGTACCCAGGCAGGGATGTTCCATTCAGGGCCGTTTAGATCTGACATAGAGCAAGTCTTATCTTAAGACATTCCCTCATGAGAAACGCAGGAGAAAAACTCCCGGTTTTTGGCTGAAAAAGGTTGTTGAGACAGCTGTGTGTGAAAATCTTCACTGTTGAATCGTCCGGTTGGCCTCCACTCATATCAATCCCGCCATTAAAACAATCAGGTGCATCACAAAGAATGGCATCGATGATTTTGTCCTTGTGGCCCAGACATGAAGGACACAATACACCTAGAATTGGTCTAGGAGACGTGTTTTCTGGAGTTTTCTGTGGTTGATCTCTCTTGAGGTTTCTTGTCGCTCGTAGTGTTCACAGGACAAGTCTAACACTTACTTATACTCAGGCAGACCTACCCAGAAATTACTTTTTCATTCTACAAGGGGTCACAAGCTCACTACACAGCAGCTCCATAAGTTCACTACAAAAAATTCCCAACTGTTTCAAATTTTTCAAACAGTTCAAACTTTAAGTTCAACTAGGTCAGTAGACGACACATCAATCACCAGGCCATTACTTTTTATTTCAAACATGTTGTAGAGGGTTCTTTGCACAGTGCTGATATTCTCTTATTCTTAAACAAACTTTAAACTTTAGAAAATGACACAGACAACGGCTTCTGAGTATATGTAAAATATCCTTAGTTATGCAATTGCAGGCAGAAGTTAATACAGAGTCAACAGGATTTGTATAGCTCTTCATAAGTTCTGCAAATTGTCCAAAACAATCTCTGCTTTTCATCCAAGCACGCCCCTCCCTGGCAGATCAGGAGCCACCATGTTTTCTTCTTGTGGCTGTGTGGAAGCAACGAGAAATTGAAACAATCCAGGTCTACCTGTTCCTCCAGTTGATCTCTATCCCATGTCCTTGACTACACGCCCAGACCAGCTGCAGGGAGCTAGAGGGAACCATCCTTACCAAAAGCACAGCATTGGTAGTTAAGAAATGTCTCTGCTATTGTTAAGCATATTAATTGTTAACTATTAATATTTAACAAATCAGGTAAATATGTGCTCTTTCTCTCACAGCATAATAGATCATATATTCCTCATCAATGTGCTTTACTTCAAAGAAACAGCTGCACTATCAAGTTACATAAGCACACACCCTAAATAGTGAAGAGAACGTCCGGACAGGATGTCCTTAAAAGGTCATAAACACAGGACACAGGAAAACTCACCAATCACTTTTTGACAGCAACCGTCTACTATATTCTCTCTCACAGGAGTCTGTGAAACAAGACAGTTGGAGATTGAAACATTGTATGTGTATTCCCTTCCCCCAACTGCTCTGTTCACTCAGACAAACAAACCAGACTGCAGTTTCCCACGCAAGAATTGACTTCAAATCCTAAATTACTTGATATCTTTCAGAAATACATCATTTCCCCCTCCTCATAATTCCATCGGTCTATAGGAGTGTCTCAGGTTTTCATTACAACCATTTCTAGTCCATATTGTATATGGTTTCAATATCAGATTTGATAAATAACAGATTATAACATGAAAAGCTCAGTGTTGATTTTAAATATAAACATTAACAGTCCACAAAAATGGTGTGTAAAACATTATGTTGGCTTGGCTGATAAAAAGGGTAGATTGAATTTCTCTTGGCAGTTGTGGCTCCCAGGTCTACAGCCAATCAAGGACTAGCTACCCATCCCCCACTGCTGCTCTCACCCCCCACCCCCCACCCCATCCCCTGACATGCTGGACTCTCAGGTTCTGTTCAATAAAGTGCAGCACAGCACAGTACAGTACAACTTTATTAGTCCATGTTACAGGGAACAAAGGGAATTTGTCTTTTTGAAGGGGTTGGTCACAGATCTGCCAGTTCAGATCTAATCCCACGTTTTGTTGCCTGGCTCAGGACTCAAACCAGTGACCTTTCAGTTACTGGACTAATTCTCTAACTTCCACCTCCTAACACTTCTAGCATGGGCTTCCTAGGCAAAGTTCCTTTTACACTATCCCATGTGTGTAGTAAGCCTCCCGAGTGGCGCAGTGGTCTAAGGCACTGCATCGCAGTGCTAGCTGTGCCCCTAGAGATCCTGGTTCGAATCCAGGCTCTGTCGTAGCCGGCCGCGACCGGGAGACCCATGGGGCGGCGCACAATTGGCCCAGCGTCGTCCTGGGTAGGGGAGGGAATGGCCGGCAGGGGATGTAGCTCAGTTGGTAGAGCATGGCGTTTGCAACGCCAGGGTTGTGGGTTCGATAAAAATAATGTATGCGCTAACTGTAAGTCGCTCTGGATAAGAGCGTCTGCTAAATGACTAAAATGTAAAATGTAATGTAAATGTAGAAAACATGAGTCTGTCTCATGATCTGGTATTGAGGTAGTCCTGCCTTCAACTTCAAAATCAGTGTCACCCTCAGGTCAAGAGAGAAATGGTTGTACCTCTTGGTCTAATGGTCAAGACACTAGTTTTTCCCATGGGACACCTGGGTACAGATCCCGCCCATGAAATGTGCACACCTCTCCCAAGGCAAGGTTTTGCAGGGGGCTGTATTGCAGTATCACATTGCTCAGCTGTGTTCAACACTTCATTCCATAGGTCATCAGAAAATGACTCATCCCTGTAGTCATTCAAAGTTTTTGACAGGTCAAGTGATGAAGACTGTAGCATATCTGATAGAAATGTTGCTTCTCCAAAAACGTTATGCAGTGGAACAAGGAACACAATGAATTGTAAATCTATCTGTGCAAGCAGACCTCGTGCCTCAACAGATCTGTCACCGTTGTGTTCTTGGACTCTGTCTTGCAGGACTCGCTTAACGGCAGGCAACCTATCCATAATAGTATGTAGAGCCATATATCGACATGCCCAGCGAGTGTCACTTAGTCTCTGAAGCGCTCTAGGTGCACCTGGGTACATCTCTCTTTGTACGCTAAGCCATTTTTGATGCACATGTATGACCCAGATGTGAAGACATACAGTCTTTCTAGTAAGGAGAAGAACTGTCCTACCTCAGGGACAGCTTTGACTGTATCCACTAAAACTAAGTTTAGACAGTGTGAACTCAAATAAAATAAAATAAAATTTTATTGGCCACATGCGCCAAATACAACAGGTGCAGACATTACAGTGAAATGCTTACTTACAGCCCTTAAC
Organism: Coregonus lavaretus; assembly: GCF_964263955.1. Classification (NCBI taxonomy): domain Eukaryota; kingdom Metazoa; phylum Chordata; class Actinopteri; order Salmoniformes; family Salmonidae; genus Coregonus; species Coregonus lavaretus. The sequence goes on from NC_139989.1 coordinate 84,260,503, forward strand.
CAACAGTGCATCTATTTTTAATAAAAAAGTAAAATAAAACAACAACAACAAAAAAGTGTTGAGAAAAAAAGAGCAGAAGTAAAATAAAATAACAGTAGGGATATTAACAGAGTAGCAGAAGCGTAAAAATATGGTGTGGGGGTGGGGGGCAGTGCAAATAGTCCGGGTAGCCATGATTAGCTGTTCAGGAGTCTTATGGCTTGGGGGTAGAAGCTGTTGAGAAGCATTTTGGACCTAGACTTGGCGCTACGGTACCGCTTGCCGTGCGGTAGCAGAGAGAACAGTCTATGACTAGGGTGGCTGGAGTCTTTGACAATTTTGAGGGCCTTCCTCTGACACCGCCAGGTATAGAGGTCCTGGATGGCAGGAAGCTTGGCACCAGTGATGTACTGGGCCGTACGCACTACCCTCTGTAGTACCTTGCGGTCTGAGGCCAAGCAGTTGCCATACCAGGTGGTGATGCAACCAGTCAGGATGCTCTCGAATAGGCTTTGTCGTGCCCTCTTCACGACTGTCTTGGTGTGTTTGGACCATGATAGTTCGTTGGTGATGTGGACACCAAGGAACTTGAAGCTCTCAACATGTTCCACTACAGCCCTGTTGATGAGAATGGGGGCGTGCTCAGTCCTCTTTTTTTTCCTGTAGTCCACAATCATCTCCTTTGTCTTGGTCACGTTGAGGGAGAGGTTGTTATCCTGGCACCACACGGCCAGGTCTCTGACCTCCTCCCTATAGGCTGTCTCATCGTTGTCGGTGATCAGGCCTACCACTGTTGTGTCATCAGGCAAACTTAATGATGGTGTTGGAGTCGTGCCTGGCCATGCAGTCATGGGTGAACAGGGAGTACAGGAGGGGACTGAGCACGCACCCCTGAGGGGCCCCCGTGTTGAGGATCTACTTGGCAGATGTGTTGTTACCTACCCTTACCACCTGGGGGCGGCCCGTCAGGAAGTCCAGGATCCAGTTGCAGAGGGAGGTGTTTAGTCCCAGGGTCCTTAGCTTAAGTGATGAGCTTTGAGGGCACTGTGGTGTTGAACGCTGAGCTGTAGTCAATGAATAGCATTCTCACGTAGGTGTTCCTCTTGTCCAGGTGGGAAAGGGCAGTGTGGAGTGCAATAGAGATTGCATCATCTGTGGATCTGTTGGGGCGGTATGCAAATTGGAGTGGGTGTTCTTGGGCACAGGGACTACAGAGAGAGACACAGAGAGAAACAGACAGAGAGAGACAGACAGAGAGACAGAGAGAGAGAGACCGACCCTGCAGCCTTTGGGGTCAAACTTCAGAGAGCGTGCATAAACACATTCCTCAATCTCTCATGGTTTAATAATTCATTTGGTTAATTCATATTATATAAATGCAGATCGGTCATGCTGTCACTTCACATTCTCATATGTTGCGTTAGAAAACAGAAACACACACACTCCAAATCACCAAGCACATCCTCCTGGGGAAACGACTCAACACATTCACACAGTTATTCTATCCTCTCAGAAATGCTACTCTCAGAAAAGGGGAAAAGTATGTCAATTAGTCAATGAACCAACCAACCAATCAGTAACCAGTGTGATTGTGGCAGGACCAGCGGAGGTGAAGTTCAGAACCCTGATATTAAACTGTAATAAATCACCCTCAGCGGGACTGGACGGAACCGGAAGCATCAGGGTTTTTCAGAAAGCAGAGAGGAAGCAGAGGCAAAGCCTGAAAACCGGATGCTTCCGGATTCTTCCAGCCACAGCTCAGGCATTTTCTTTAACGCCTGCTACGTCAGGTTGGTAACTAACAGAACTAACATCTTAACTCAGTTGGGATGGTAGAAGGGGTGTGGCAGGAGGAAACCTTGATAATAATAATATATGCCATTTAGCAGACACTTTTATCCAAAGCGACTTACAGTCATGTGTGCATACATTTTTACGTATGGTGACACAACACTTGATGACACAACACTTGTCCAATCCTGCCCCTCCCCTTTCTCAACCCCTCCCAAAAGTGTGCACTCGTTCACTCCCCCTCATGGATTTTTAGGAAATATTGTGGAAACTCCATCAAGCACCATGCTCACGCCATTCCAATGATTTTACATTCTTGAGGGGGAGTGAACGAGTGCACACTTCAGGAAGAAGGGGGAGAGGAGGTAGAAACATACTTTTTCCTCTTTCTCTCTCATTGGTGGGTTACAGTATATATTAATAGTTCTTATTTTCAGACCTTGTTAAATTTCTCAGATCCGTCAGACACGTGGAGGACTACAGTTGTTTTCCTCAGATCCGTCAGACATGCGGAGGACTACAGTTGTTTTCCTCAGATCCGTCAGACATGCGGAGGACTACAGTTGTTTTCCTCAGATCCGTCAGACACGTGGAGGACTACAGTTGTTTTCCTCAGATCCGTCAGACACGTGGAGGACTACAGTTGTTTTCCTCAGATCCGTCAGACACGTGGAGGACTATAGTTGTTTTCCTCAGATCCGTCAGACACGTGGAGGACTACAGTTGTTTTCCTTAGATCCATCAGACACGTGGAGGACTACAGTTGTTTTCCTCAGATCCGTCAGACACGTGGAGGACTACAGTTGTTTTCCTGTCATCTGTCTCTCTCCCCATCCCCTCTCTCTGTTTCTCTTTATTTCTGTCTCTTCCCATCCCATCCCCTCTCTCTGTCAGATATGCTAACTGTCCCCGTTGTGAGGAGGAACAGAATCTGGTGGCCTTCCAGTACAGAGGAGGGATTCTGTACCGCAGCTGTAAGCCCATAGCTGTTTAATTGGTATGGAGAGGAGTATCTATGGGGCATAAAGAGTTCTGCTAAAGGTACTTTACCTCATTCCACCCTCCAAATGATTTTTATTTTGGAAATCTGTTCCCCAGTATTCCCACTAATAATAGAGAGACGTGATTGATTACAAATGGAAGCAAGGTTTGAAATTATTGTTTGTAAAATTTCTGCAGTCTACAAATGATTTATAATTAATTAATAATTATGCTCTGGCCCCGACCATTGGCTCAAGGTCGAATCTAGTTGATGATCCCTGATTTGTGTTCAATAACTCTGTGAGAACAACATTTTTTTGTTTCATTTTGTTGTTTTATTAAGATTGGGAGCAGCGTGTGGAAATCTGTTGCAGCTAAGTCCACTACAAAATCCACAATGCAGTGTTCGCTCTCTCTGGTCAAGCTGGCTAGCTAGCTAGCTAGCAAATGTAGCTACACACATTAATACCAAAGTCAATATCAGCATGTGAAGTAGCTAGCTAGCGGTAAAATCACAGAATCAAACTGCACTATCATATTAGGAGTCTACAATCTCACCATGTTCAACATGGTAGTCAGGGTCAGGGTTCCCCACAGTGGATGGCATTTAAAACCTTCAATGTTGCTGAAACAGTTGCATTCCATTTAAGATGTTGTTTTCTTGGAGGTAGGCCTTCAGCTGTCTACTGACTAGGGACTCCAGTACCTTAGACAGTACAGACAATCTTGATATGGGTCGATAGTTGTCAAGTAGCGAAGGATCTCCGTAACTTTGGGATTTCCTTAACGTCAAGCGTGAGGTTTAAAATACATGTTAAGGGGGGAGCAACGATGTCTGCAGCTTGGTGTAGGAGGCGGGGTTCTAGATCGTCAGGGCCAGGGGATTTCTTTCTATCAATTTCTTTCAGGGCTTTACGCACTTCTGAAAAAGAGAAGGATGGGAAGGAGAACCTGGCGAAGGAGGGCACCGGGGTGTCTGGTAAATTCACAGGGGGCTCATTTAGACCTTTAACCTTTTCAAATAAACTGCCTGCATCTAGGAAATGCTGATTTAAAGCTTTCAGAATAGAGGGTCTCTCGGTTACAATCTCTAAGACTTTTAAAAGCCATCCAATCATCCGCTGAACCAGACCCTCTTGCTTTAGCCGACATAGCATTTAGTTCCCTTATGATCTTAGTAAATTCATCAGTAAACCAACAATTCTCTCTGCCCTTAATCCTGAATCTTTTGAAAGGGGCCTGTTGCTACATCCTGGAAGTAAGAAAAGGCTAATTCAACATCAGGGATTAATTATATTATATTCCATTCAATGCTAAATACATAATGTAAAAAAAAAACTTGAATATCAAACTGCTTCCAGTTTCTTTTCGTAATGACACGTGGAGATCGCTTAGGAATTTTACCATCTCTCACACAGGCAATAGCACATTGATCACTAATGTCATTTGAAAAACACCAAAAGCATTAAAACAATGGTTAAGATTAAATCAATCAAAGAGGATTTCAGAGGACACTTTATACTCAACCTGGTTACACTGTTGACAATCTGAGTGAGATTATAGGTATTGCATAGAATTGAGTTGATCAGAGCTAGATGTTAACCAATCCTGATTCAGATCACCCATCAAGACAAACTCAGAGTTGACATGCTGTGATAACAATTCGAAAATACAATCCAGAGATCCATTAGTAGCAGATGGAGTTCTATGACAACAAGAAACAACAATATTTAAAGATGAGCTGAGGTTTAGGTTTAACGACAGATATTAAAATTGCTTAGGTTTAGTAACAGAAGTCAGAACAACCGCCGAGAACTTGTCTTTTACAGCAACACCACCACCTTTAGGTTTACCATCTGCACGAAAAACAATGTAACCATTTATGGCAATATTTTTGTCAGTAATAGATTTTTTTGAGCCAGGTTTCAGAAAGCATAAATATGTCAGGCTCGGCAGTTTTTATCCAGATATTCACAAAATCAAGCTTCGGCAGAAGACTTCTTCAGTTGCTTGCGAAAGTATTCACCCCCCTTGGCATTTTTCCTATTTTGTTGCCTTACAACCTGGAATTAAAATTGATTTTTTGGGGGTTTGTATCATTTGATTTACACAACATGCCTACCACTTTGAAGATGCAAAACATTGTGAAACAAACAAAAAAACTGAACTTGAGTGTGCATAACTATTCACCCCCCCCAAAGTCAATACTTTGTAGAGCCACCTTTTGCAGCAATTACAGCTGCAAGTCTCTTGGGATATGTCTCTATAAGCTTGGCACATCTAGCCACTGGGATTTTTGCCCATTCTTCAAGGCAAAACTGCTCCAACTCCAAGACATTTAAATGTTTCCCCTTCAACCACTCAAGTGTTGCTTTAGCAGTATGCTTAGGGTCATTGTCCTGCTGGAAGGTGAACCTCTGTCCCAGTCTCAAATCTCTGGAAGACTGAAACAGGTTTCCCTCAAGAATTTCCCTGTATTTAGCGCCATCCATTATTCCTTCAATTCTGACCAGTTTTCCAGTCCCTGCCGATGGGAAAAATATATATAATTAATAAATATGCCATTTAGCAGACGCTTTTATCCAAAGCGACTTACGGTCATGTGCGCATACATTTTTACGTATGGGTGGTCCCGGGGATCGAACCCACTACCCTGGCGTTACAAGCGCCATGCTCTACCAATTGAGCTACATACTGTATGTCTCTTGGTGCCATATTCTTTAAATTTTTTCATAATGGATTTAATGGTGCTCCGTGGGATGTTCAAAGTTTCGTATATTTTTTTATAACCCAACCCTGATCTGTACTTCTCCACAACTTTGTCCCTGACCTGTTTGGAGAGCTCCTTGGTCTTCATGGTGCCGCTTGCTTGGTGGTGCTCCTTGCTTAGTGGTGTTGCAGACTCTGGGGCCTTTCAGAACAGGTGTATATACAGTTGAAGTCAGAAGTTTACATACAAGTTTACATACAATTTCACAATTCCTGACATTTAATCGTAGTAAAAAATTCCCTGTCTTAGGTCAGTTAGGATCACCACTTTATTTTAAGAATGTGAAATGTCAGAATAATAGTAGAGAGAATGATTTATTTTCTGCTTCATGTCCCACTGTTGGTCAATGTGATGGCTCGTTGCAGTGATGTATGACAGCCTGTTCATAGACGTCCAAACAATTCTGTTAAAGCCACGTGTGGTGTTAGAGAGCTTACGCTTTATACTTGCAGAGCTTATCCATCAGGACTTATCATCTCATCATCTTGTAGTCTGGTTCTAGATATGTCATAAGGGTATTGAAGCCGACATCCTCTACCATTGACAATTGCTGCATATCAACAGCAAACATTTCTGTAATCAGTGCCGGGATTTTATCGCACCGCTGCCAGCAACGGGTTGGGTCTCACGGTGCCTCCCTTTCAGCATTGCACCTGTAGTGCCACTGTAGCCCAATGCCACCTCGCAAAGTTTGCATTTCATCACCTTCTCATTTAACTTCTTCAAATATTGGCATACAGGATTACTGTTGTCACTTCCCTGTCGCGCTCTGACATCTTTCCAACTGTTAACGACAATGACGTGCGGAGCGCTTTATATCCGTGGCAAATGATGTGAAAGATGCATATCTCCTCCTAAAATTCCAGCTTTTTTTTTTTTTTTTTTTTTTTTTTGCAGATAGATTGTGGCTTCCATCTTTTTTGGGGGGTAGAGCAGACATTTCCATAGATTTCTGCTAGCTGCATGTGTAATATAACTCTACCAGTCGTAATTATGATATCATTAACAAAGACTATAAAATGTTAATTTTTTTTTCTTCAAAAATTAATTTGAACAAATTAATTAATTAATTAGTATATTTAAGTTTAACCATAATATTTGTTGTAATACTTGTTCTGTCTTTTCTGGTGGATTAAACTGAAATTGCAACCAGCTTTTCTATAGCTTGTTTTTAAAAAAATAGCAATATTCTGGAGATGTTTTCATTTTCAAATAACCGAAAGTGAGAGGTTATAATCTGAATAAAGGGAAAAATGACATTTTTGAACACGGGGTGAGCCATTCTTACCAATCTGCTGGAAAACCAGTTCGGATTTAAGTACACCTTGTGTATGACTGAAGCCTTTAGTGAGAGGTCTAATGATTTAATATTTAATAATTTCAGCCCTTCAAAATTCATATTCATTATATAAATAGGCCTGTTTAATTTTGTCTGGCTTGCCATTCCAAATAAAGTGGAATATTTTTTGCTCATATAATTTAAAAACAAGTCGTTCCGTGTAGGAAGGGCCATAAGTAAATAGGTAAACGGGGATATGACTAAAGAGTTAATCAGGTGGATTTTAAACAGGCAGGTATTTACCTTCCCATGGCAGCAAGAGCTTATCTATATTTGCTAACTTTCTATTAAAATGTATTGTTGTGAAATCGTTTCTTTCTTTCGGGATATGAATACTGAGTATGTCCACTTCACCATCAGAACATTTTATTGGTAAACTACACGGTAATGTAAAAGCAGTATTTTTTTGCAATCCAATAGGTAATATGGTACACTTGTCATAGTTCAGTTGTAATCCAGAGAGGTTAGAGAAATGAACTAGATCCTCTATGGATTTAAAACGGATTTAAAACAAAACATGAGTCGTCAGCTGAAGACATGACTGGTATGTCTGTGGTTAGACTGTAGTCATGACTGGTACTGCTGTGGTTAGACTGTAGTCATTACTGATACTGCTGTGGTTAGACTGTAGTCATTACTGATACTGCTGTGGTTAGACTGTGGTCATGACTGGTACTGCTGTGGTTAGACTGTAGTCATGACTGGTACTGCTGTGGTTAGATTGTAGTCATGACTGGTACTGCTGTGGTTAGACTGTAGTCATGACTGGTACTGCTGTGGTTAGACTGTAGTCATTACTGATACTGCTGTGGTTAGACAGTAGTCATGACTGGTACTGCTGTGGTTAGACTGTAGTCATTACTGGTAATGCTGTGGTTAGACTGTAGTCATTACTGATACAGCTTTGGTTAGACTGTAGTCATGACTGAGAAATAGCCATTATGAACTTTCTGAGAAATAGCCATTATTTACTATTTTACACCTAGGGTTACTATACATAACTTTAACCCATTTTATAAGAGATTCTCCAAAATTGAAATAATCCTTGCATTTACAGTGGGGAGAACAAGTATTTGATACACTGCCGATTTTGCAGGTTTTCCTACTACAAAGCATGTAGAGGTCTGTAATTTTTACATAGGTACACTTCAACTGTGAGAGACTGAATCTAAAACAAAAATCCAGAAAATCACATTGTATGATTTTTAAGTAATTAATTTGCATTTTATTGCATGACATAAGTATTTGATACATCAGAAAGGCAGAACTTAATATTTGGTACAGAAACCTTTGTTTGCAATTACAGAGATCATACGTTTCCTGTAGGTCTTGACCAGGTTTGCACACACTGCAGCAGGGATTTTGGCCCACTCCTCCATACAGACCTTCTCCAGATCCTTCAGGTTTCGGGGCTGTCGCTGGGCAATACGGACTTTCAGCTCCCTCCAAAGATTTTCTATTGGGTTCAGGTCTGGAGACTGGCTAGGCCACTTCAGGACCTTGAGATGCTTCTTACGGAGCCACTCCTTAGTTGCCCTGGCTGTGTGTTTCGGGTCGTTGTCATACTGGAAGACCCAGCCTCGACCCATCTTCAATGCTCTTACTGAGGGAAGGAGGTTGTTGGCCAAGATCTCGCGATACATGGCCCCATCCATCCTCCCCTCAATACGGTGCAGTCGTCCTGTCCCCTTTGCAGAAAAGCATCCCCAAAGAATGATGTTTCCACCTCCATGCTTCACGGTTGGGATGGTGTTCTTGGGGTTGTACTCATCCTTCTTCTTCCTCCAAACACGACGAGTGGAGTTTATACCAAAAAGCTCTATTTTTGTCTCATCAGACCACATGACCTTCTCCCATTCCTCCTCTGGATCATCTAGATGGTCATTGGCAAACTTCAGACGGGCCTGGACATGCGCTGGCTTGAGCAGGGGGACCTGGCGTGCGCTGCAAGATTTTAATCCATGACGGCGTAGTGTGTTACTAATGGTTTTCTTTGAGACTGTGGTCCCAGCTCTCTTCAGGTCATTGACCAGGTCCTGGCGTGTAGTTCTGGGCTGATCCCTCACCTTCCTCATGATCATTGATGCCCCACGAGGTGAGATCTTGCTTGGAGCCCCAGACTGAGGGTGATTGACCGTCATCTTGAACTTCTTCCATTTTCTAATAATTGCGCCAACAGTTGTTGCCTTCTCACCAAGCTGCTTGCCTATTGTCCTGTAGCCCATCCCAGCCTTGTGCAGGTCTACAATTTGATCCCTGATGTCCTTACACAGCTCTCTGGTCTTGGCCATTGTGGAGAGGTTGGAGACTGTTTGATTGAGTGTGTGGACAGGTGTCTTTTATACAGGTAACGAGTTCAAACAGGTGCAGTTAATACAGGTAATGAGTGGAGAACAGGAGGGCTTCTTAAAAAAAAACTAACAGGTCTGTGAGAGCTGGAATTCTTACTGGTTGGTAGGTGATCAAATACTTATGTCATGCAATAAAATGCAAAATAATTACTTAAAAATCATACAATGTGATTTTCTGGATTTTTTTTTACAGACCTCTACATGCGTTGTAAGTAGGAAAACCTGCAAAATCGGCAGTGTATCAAATACTTGTTCTCCCCACTGTATATATAAATCCCAGTCGTACTTTATCAAATGCATTTTCAAAGTCTGCTATGAATAGCAGGCCTGGTTTCCCTTGTTTCCAGTACTTGTCTTATATTATCTCCAATGTATCGTCCATGTAAAAAACCTGTCTGATTAGAATGAATAATATCCGACAATACCTTTTTAAATTCTATGCGTTATGCATTTTACTATAATTTTTGCATCACAACACTGAAGTGTAAGAGGCCTCCAATTTTTTGAATGGACTGGATCTTTATATTTACCACTTGTGTCCTGTTTCAGTAATAATGAAATCAGACCTTCTTGCGGAGTATCTGATAGTCCATCATTTTTACCTCTGAGTACATGGAAAAAGGTTTGATATACTTCAGCTGGTATGCAATCCAGCCCTGGAGATTTCCCAGACTTAAAGGCTTTAATTGCATTAAGAAGTTCCTCCTCTCTAATTTGGCCTTCACATGAGTCTTTCTGTACAGCTGGTAATTTTACACTATTAATAAATAAAAAAATCCTTACAATTAACTTCAGTTAGAGGAGATGGACGAGACTGAAATGAAAACATGTAAAATCAAATGGTATTGGTCGCATACACATATTTAGAAGATCTTATTGCAGGTGTAATGAAATGCTTGTGTTCCTAGTTCCAACAGTGCAGTAATATCTAAAAATACACAACAATACACACAAATCTAAAAATAATATAATATAATTAAGAAATATACAAATATTAGGACAAGCAATGTCGGATTCCAGAGAATATATATATATATATACAGTGCCTTCGGAAAGTATTCAGACCCTTGACTTTTTCCACATTTTGTTACGTTACCGCCTTATTCTGAAATTGATTAAATTGTTTTTTCCCTTATCAACCTACAGACAATACCCCATAGAATGTTTTGTTAATTTATAAAAAATATAAAACTGAAATATAACATTTACATAAGTATTCAGACCCTTTACTCAGTACTTTGTTGAAGCACCTTTGGCAGCGTTGCTGAAAAGCTATTTTCAGATCTCTCCAGAGATGTTTGATCGGGTTCAAGTCTGGGCTCAGGCTGGGCCACTCAAGGACATTCAGAGACTTGTCCTGAAGCCACTCCTGCGTTGTCTTGGCTGTGTGCTTAGGGTCGTTGTCCTGTTGGAAGGTGAACCGTCGCCCCAGTCTGAGGACCTGAGCGCTCTGGAGTAGGTTTTCATCAAAGATCTCTCTGTACTTTGCTCCGTTCATCTTTGCCTCGATCCTGACTAGTCTCCCAGTCCCTGCCTCTGAAGAACATCCCCACAGCATGATGCTGCCACCACCATGCTTCACCGTAGGGATGGTGCCAGGTTTCCTCCAGATGTGACGCTTGGCATTCAGGCCAAAGAGTTCAATCTTGGTTTCATCAGACCAGAGAATCTTGTTTCTCATGGTCTGAGAGTCCCTTAGGTGCCTTTTGGCAAACTCCAAGCAGGCTGTCATGTGCCTTTTACTGAGGAGTGGCTTCCGTCTGGCCAGAGATGGTTGTCCTTCTGGAAGGCTCTCCCATAACATTTACATTTGAGTCATTTAGCTATCTCTTATCCAGAGCGACTTACAGTTAGTGAGTGCATACATTTTCATACTGGCCCCCTGTGGGAATCGAACCCACAACCCTGGCGTTGCAAACGCCATGCTCTACCAACTGAGCTACACGGGACTATCTCCACAGAGGAACTCTATAGCTCTGTCAGAGTGATCATCGGGTTCTTGGTAACCTCCCTGACCAAGGCCCTTCCCCCCGATTGCTCAGTTTGGCCGGGCAGCCAGCTCTAGGAATAGTCTTGGTGGTTCCAAACTTCTTCCATTTAAGAATGATGGAGGCCACTGTGTTCTTGGGGACCTTCAATGCTGCAGAAAGTTTTTGGTACACTTCCCCAGATCTGTGCCTCGACACAATGCTGTCTCGGAGCTCTACTGACAATTCCTTTGACCTCATGGCTTGGTTTTTGCTCTGACATGCACTGTCAACTGTTGGACCTTATATAGACAGGTGTGTGTCTTTCCAAATCATGTCCAATCAATTGAATTTACCACAGGTGGACTCCAATCATGTTATGTGGGCAGCTTGTCTCTCCCTGTTCTGTTTCCCTTCCTCCTTGTTTTGTCCCCTCTTTTTCTGTTGTATGTGTGTTTGTCCCCTTTATGTGGGTGTGTCTGGAGTGGAGCAGGGGGCGGGCTCAGGATCTGCCTCTCCTGTGCAGCTGCGGGTTGTTTCCAGTGATTCCTGCCTACGCAGCTGCATCCTATTCTCTCATCAACCTACACTACTTATTCCTGGGCATGGCTCTCCACCGGCGCCAGATCGTTGTTCTTACCAGAGCGGTAACTTGGCTCACCAGTAAAGTTGTTTTGTCTTTGTCTTCAGCTTGGCTCTCCACTCTCCTTAACCTGTCGTTTGTTTTGTCTTTAGTTTCGAACATACCTCCCAACCTGCCTGCCTTCCTGCCTGTCGGTCTGCCTGCCTGCCTGCCTGCCTGCCTGCCTCAGCCTCTCCTTCCTCCGGAGCCGACTAGCCCACTCTGTTCCTTTACTTCAGTTGTTTTTGGACTAAGACAATTTTAACTTTTATTAAATATTTTTGTTTCTTCCACTCCCTTTGTCGTGTTTGTTTCTCTGAGTGCTGGGTTGAACCATAGCCATAACAGAACGATCTGGCCATGGACCCAACAGAGAGACAGCACGGGGCAAACGAAGACAGCTTCCAACAAGCTATCCAGGCTCAAGGAACGTGGCTAAGACAGCATGACCAACTGATTCGGACTCTTTTGGAAAATAATCATCAACTGCTGAACCAGGTGACTCAGTTAACTACACAAGTCTCTAAATTGTCTGTTATCAGTTCTCCATCTCTCTCTGACCCCCAGTTTGATGCACCCCAAGTTGGTTCCTCGGACATGATGCAGGCTTCGTTCCATCGGGAACCCCCTGTCACGTCGCCTGAACCGTTCAATGGAGAATTGGACAAGTGCCGGGGATTTTTGCTTCAGTGTGACTTGATTTTTCGGCAGAGACCACTGTCATTTTCTACTGATTCCTCTAAGGTACATTATGTTCTGGGGCTGTTAAGAGGGAGAGCTCTGGTTTGGGCTGAGGCTGTATGCTCAAATCAAACTTTGACTGGATTGACTTTCGCTGATTTTTCTGCTAAATTGAAGACTGTTTTTGACCATCCTGACCATGTGGGTAATTCCTCCAAGATACTTTTTAATTTGAGGCAGGGTTCTAACAGTGTGGCAGAGTACTCTATTGAGTTCTGGACGTTGGCAGCGGACTCCAAGTGGAACAATGTGGCACTTCAAGGAGCATTTCTAAACGGTTTAAATGAAGCCATTAAGGATGAACTGGCTGCTCGTGATGAGCCACATGATTTACATTCTCTCGTTTCCCTGTCCATCAAGCTAGACAATCGGTTGCGGGAGAGGCGTCGGGAGAGAGGCGATCGGCCACATCTAGGAGGACGAGTTCCCCAGCCTCCAACCACTCGAGTCTCTCCTCTCCGGAGTCGGCAGCTTCTTGTTCCTGATTCCATCCCGAGCACAGAGGAGGAACCTATGCAAGTGGGTCGAGCTCGACTACCTCCAGCTGAGCGGCAACGGCGCCTCCAGGCGGGTGAGTGCCTGTACTGTGGAGACGCCACACACATTCTGGCTACATGCCCTAAGCGGCCAAAAGACAAGGCTCGCTCGTAACGGTGGGTCTACTTGCGAGCCCAGAGTTAGATCCTGAACCCATCATTCCCCGATTACAAGTACCTGTAACCTTACGTTTCCAGAGTCATTCCCTGCCACTCTCAGCTCTCATAGACTCAGGTGCAGAAGATAACTTTATTAGCCACCAGTTCGTTACACAAGCTCGTATCCCCATGGAGCCACTACCTACCCCCATCCGGGTCACAGCCCTTGATGGGCGCCTCCTCGCGGAGATAACTCATCAAACCACCCCCGTTTCCCTAGTGATTTCTGGCAATCATTGTGAAAGCATTCAGCTAAGAGTTATGTCTGGCTCAGCTACCTCCCTAATCCTTGGCTTCCCCTGGTTGGCTCTTCACAACCCACAAATTGATTGGACACGTCACACCATTTTCAGTTGGAGCACTAACTGCCATTCCGAGTGCCTGAGGTCAGCGGTTCCCCCCACTAAGTGTAACCCAACTCCTCCCTCAGCTCCTCTTGATCTGTCATCTGTCCCCAAAGAATACCATGACCTAGCGGAGGTTTTCAGTAAGGACAAGGCTCTGTCTCTACCACCACACAGGCCTTATGATTGCCCTATTGAACTGCTTCCTGGTGCTCCCTTGCCCTCTAGTCGGTTATACAATCTGTCCCGACCGGAAAGAGAGGCAATGGAGCAGTACATTGGTGATTCTCTGGTCTCGGGCATAATCCGTCCCTCGTCGTCTCCTTTGGGTGCAGGTTTCTTTTTCGTGGAAAAGAAGGACAAGTCGTTACGCCCCTGTATCGATTTCAGGGGTTTAAACAACATAACTGTTAAAAACAAGTATCCCCTTCCACTCATCAACTCAGCTTTTGAACCTCTGCATGGCGCCACAGTGTTTTCCAAGCTCGATCTCAGGAATGCTTATCACCTTGTCCGAATCCGAAAGGGAGATGAGTGGAAAACCGCTTTCAACACTCCACTGGGACATTTTGAGTATTTGGTCATGCCCTTTGGGCTTTCAAATGCCCCTGCGGTTTTCCAAGCCATGGTGAACGATGTTCTTAGGGATTTTTTGAACCGTTTTGTCTTTGTATACCTGGATGATATTCTTGTTTTTTCCAAGTCACCCGAGGAGCATGAGTCACACGTCCGTCAAGTCCTTCAACGGCTCTTGGAGAACAAGCTGTACGTCAAAGCAGAGAAGTGTGAGTTCCACAAACAGTCTACATCGTTCCTTGGATTCATAATTGAGAGCGGGCAGGTGAAGGCGGACCCCGAGAAGATCCGGGCAGTGACGGAATGGCCCACACCCACCACCCGTAAGCAACTTCAACGATTTTTGGGCTTTGCTAACTTCTACCGTAGATTCATTAAGGGTTTTAGTAGAGTGGTGGCACCCCTTACAAGACTCACATCTCCTAAAGTCCCTTTTCGGTGGTCCCCTGAGGCGGAGCAGGCGGTAGGGGTTTTGAAGGAACTGTTTTCCACCTCCCCCGTGTTGATACACCCCAATACCTCTCTGCAGTTTGTGGTGGAGGTGGACGCGTCGGACTCAGGTGTGGGAGCAGTCCTCTCCCAGCGCTCCCCCACTGACCAGAGGCTTCACCCCTGTGCTTTCTTCTCCAAGAAATTGTCACCCACAGAACGGAAATACGACGTTGGAAACCGGGAGCTGCTGGCGGTCAAGCTTGCACTGGAAGAGTGGCGGCACTGGCTGGATGGAGCTGAATTGCCGTTTGTGGTCTGGACTGACCACAAAAACTTGGCTTACATCCAAGCCACTAAGAGACTCAACTCACGCCAAGCCAGATGGGCCCTGTTTTTTAGTAGGTTTAACTTTATTCTTACATACAGACCGGGGTCAAGAAATGTTAAACCAGATGCTTTGTCCCGCCAGTTTGCTGACCCTTCGGAGACCAGCGAGCCTGAGGCAGTCCTGCCTTCCTCATGCGTCGTGGCGGCTGTTCAGTGGGAGATCGAGTCTCTTGTGAAGACTGCACTTGCCACGGACCCGGGACCGGGTGATGGACCTCCCAACCTACTCTTTGTTCCCGAGACGGTCCGGTCTCAGGTGTTGCAGTGGATTCACACCTCCCGTTTTGCTGGTCACCCTGGGATGAGACGCACGTTGACGCTGCTTAGGAGACATTTTTGGTGGCCTTCAATGGAAACTGACGTTCGGGCTTTTGTGGCAGCCTGTTCAACCTGTGCTCGGGGCAAAGCCTCCCATCAGTCCCCTTCGGGGCTGCTGCTACCCCTCCCAGTTCCCAGCCGTCCCTGGTCCCACATTGCCATGGATTTTGTCACCGGCCTACCCAAGTCTGAAGGTAATGATACTATACTTACCATTGTGGACAGATTCTCTAAATCTGTCCACTATATAGCATTACCAAAATTACCGTCTGCCAGTGAGACAGCGGACCTCCTAGTCCAACATGTATTCCGTCCCCATGGAATACCTGTGGACATCGTATCTGATAGAGGCCCACAGTTTACTTCCCGTGTTTGGAAGGGTTTCTGTTCTGCTTTGGGTGCTTCCGTTAGTCTGTCCTCAGGGTTTCATCCCCAGACCAACGGTCAAACAGAAAGAGCCAATCAGAACCTCGAAGCAACCCTTCGGTGTGTGGCTGCTCAACATCCATCATCCTGGGCTAAACATCTGCCCTGGATAGAGTACGCCCACAACTCCCTCACCGCCTCTGCCACCGGTCTTTCACCCTTCGAGGTTACCATGGGTTATCAACCCCCTCTGTTTCCTGCTCAGGAGAAGGAATTGGCTGTTCCTTCGGTTCAGGAGAACCTCCGCCGCTGCCAGAGAGTGTGGAGCGACGCTCGGGAAGCATTGCTTCGGACCACCGACAGGAACAAGACAACAGCGGATAGGAGCAGGACTCCCGCACCTGTGTTTCATCCTGGTCAAGAGGTTTGGCTGTCATCTAAGAACGTACCTCTTCGTACCAAATCACGCAAGCTGTCTCCTCGGTACCTGGGTCCGTTTGTGGTGGAGTCCATTATTAACCCCGCTGCGGTTCGTTTGAAGTTGCCTTCAGCCATGAAGATACACCCTACCTTCCACGTCTCCCAACTGAAACCTGTGTCCTCCAGCCTTTTGTGTCCGCCGGCTGATCCACCTCCACCTGTTCGCCTCATTGACGACCATCCGGCCTACACCGTCAGTAGGCTCCTGGACTTTCGGAGGCGGGGTAGGGGTCTCCAATACCTAGTCGATTGGGAAGGTTATGGACCAGAGGAGAGGTCTTGGGTCCCTAAGCGTTTTGTGTTGGATCCTCAGCTGATCACGGACTTCCATCACGACAACCCTGACAGGCCTGGTGGGTCGCCAGGTGGCGACCATTGAGGGGGGGGTACTGTTATGTGGGCAGCTTGTCTCTCCCTGTTCTGTTTCCCTTCCTCCTTGTTTTGTCCCCTCTTTTTCTGTTGTATGTGTGTTTGTCCCCTTTATGTGGGTGTGTCTGGAGTGGAGCAGGGGGCGGGCTCAGGATCTGCCTCTCCTGTGCAGCTGCGGGTTGTTTCCAGTGATTCCTGCCTACGCAGCTGCATCCTATTCTCTCATCAACCTACACTACTTATTCCTGGGCATGGCTCTCCACCGGCGCCAGATCGTTGTTCTTACCAGAGCGGTAACTTGGCTCACCAGTAAAGTTGTTTTGTCTTTGTCTTCAGCTTGGCTCTCCACTCTCCTTAACCTGTCGTTTGTTTTGTCTTTAGTTTCGAACATACCTCCCAACCTGCCTGCCTTCCTGCCTGTCGGTCTGCCTGCCTGCCTGCCTGCCTGCCTGCCTCAGCCTCTCCTTCCTCCGGAGCCGACTAGCCCACTCTGTTCCTTTACTTCAGTTGTTTTTGGACTAAGACAATTTTAACTTTTATTAAATATTTTTGTTTCTTCCACTCCCTTTGTCGTGTTTGTTTCTCTGAGTGCTGGGTTGAACCATAGCCATAACAAATCAAGTTGTAGAAACATCTCAAGGATGATCAATGGAAACAGGATGTGCCTAAGCTCAATTTCGAGTCTCATAGCAAAGGGTCTAAACACTTATGTAAATACTAGGGGTGTAACGATTCGTTTTAACAACGATTCGATTTGTATCACGATTTGTGGTTGTCGATACGATTCAAGGACGATATTGGTTCATTTAGAACGATACGATCCGAAACGATTCAGTGACTTGAAATCGATTCAGTAACCTTTTAGCCAAAAATTCAACCAGTGTGACTGAAATAAATACCTGGTAACCAGTTGCATTTTAATGGCTGGCAATAGTCTTGATATTTTTAACAGTGTTTCATGCCTCCATGCAGACCATCTGGTATTATGAAACTTACCCATACCTACGTTGACAGCAGCCCCGTCTGTGCACACAGCGACCAACTTTGTTGTCCAGTCATCCAAGCCTGTGTCCTGGAAAAGTCTCACAAGTCCGTCTGTTATGGCCTGTGCGGTTCGGTCAGCACCCAATTCAATCAGTCCAATAAAGTCCGAAGTAAACTCTCCGTTGCTGGACAGAGACACAATGTCAACTATTTCCTGCTCAGTTTTTGTGATGTCCTCAGATCCATCAAAAAGCATTCAGTAAAGGAACATCCTCAGAATAGGAAGACATGGGACGTGCGTGTTTAGCTTTATGCATTTATTCTCGGCTAGCTTTTAGCAATGGCTTGCGCCACATTCGTGTGCTCCTTGCTCTTTTCATGTTGGTCAAATAAAGGATGGTTGAAATTCTTTGAGCCTTTATAAAATGCACCTGTTTTGTCTGCTAGATGTGGATTTGAGCGGCAAATCTTGCACCACATTTCAGTGCGCTCATCGTTAGCTTCAAGCCACTGCACATCTTGGAGCCACTTTTCCGAAAAAAGTATTTTCTTCGGCTCTGGCTCCAGTTGGCGTTTCTTTGTAGGTGGCGAAACGCCAAAAAGGCTGCTTAATGTCTGTTGCTTTTTGGACATCCCTGACAGTAGTTGACAAGCAACATGTCATGTGTAAGGTTAGATGAGAAGATCGGTCAAGTACGCAAAGGCGCGTAGTAACACAAGTGGCATTACGCATTCCTGATTTTTGTCGCGCTTGCGTGTATGCGTACCAGTTATGTGCACCCCTGCATATAAAGTCTGACGTGCTTAAATCCAATGGGTTATTTCCTAGTATCGATACAATCGATTTATTACATTTTAAAACGATGTTAGATCGATATATGTTGTCCAAAAGGCCAACTCGCCGCGCAAAGATCAATGTAGTTGGATCATATGAATATAAATCGATACATCGATGTAGTAGATGAATCGTTACACCCCTAGTAAATACGTCTGTTTTGTTTTTTTGCAAACATTATTCCGGACTCTGACATTCCGGCTCTGTATTCTGGACTTGGGCTTGTTCTGTTATGGCTTGTTCTGATATTTCTTAATTAATTTTTTGATTTTTTGATTATGTGGCGCTAGATTACTGTTGGAGCTAGAAACACAAGCATTTCGCTGCACCTGTGATCATAACTGCAAATCTGTGTACGCGACCAATAAACGTTGATTTGACACACACACACACACACACACACACACACACACACACACACACACACACACACACACACACACACACACACACACACACACACACACACACACACACACACACACACACACACACACAGGTAGCCTAGCGGTTAGAGCGCTAGTTCCAATCCCCGACAAGGTGAAAAATCTGTCTATCTGCCCTTGAGCAAGGCACTTGACCCTGGCTGTCACCCCACCCTCCAAGGGTGTCTCAGGGAGAGTTGGGCTATGGAAAAATTACATTTCCAATTAACACACGTATAAAACACACTTGTGACAAATATACCATTATTATTATTATTATTATTATTATTATTATTATTATTATTACACACAACTCAGCTCACAGTCAGGGAGGTTGTTTCAACAGAAACCCACACAGCCTCGCAGACAACTATCTAATGAATACTTGTCACGTCATTGGCTGCTGAATATGTCACGATCGTCTGAAGAAGCGGACCAATACGCAGCGCGTGGAGTGAACATGATGACTTTATTTAATAAAGCAACCACGAAAAAACAACAAACCAAATATGACGAAAGTGAAGTTCAATACTGATAATGACTAACAGCAACAAGGAAACAAAAACCCACAAACCAAGGAGAAACCACACAGTTTAAATATGGCTCCCAATCAGAGATAACGAGCCGACAGCTGACACTCGTTACCTCCGATTGGGAGTCATATGACTAATCAACAACAAAACCAAACATAGAAATGAACAACTAGATCCAACATAGAAATACACCCTAAATGAAAATAACAACCCTGGCTCAACAATCAGAGTCCCTGGAGCCAGAGTGTCACAGTACCCCCCCCTAAAGGTGCGAACTCCGGGCGCACCAGCATACAGTCTAGGGGAGGGTCTGGGTGGGCGTCTGTCCATGGTGGCGGCTCTGGCCCAGGTCGTGGCCCCCACCCCACCTTAGTCACAATCCGCTTCCGTAGCCCCCTCCACCTGACCACCCCCCAACTAAACCCCACTGGATTAAGGGGCGGCACCGGACTAAGGGGCAGCACCGGACTAAGGGACAGTACCTGACTAAGGGGCAGCACCGGCCTGAGGGGCAGCACCGGACTGAATGGCGGATCCTGGCTATCTGGCTCTGGCGGATCCTGGCTGGACGGCTCTGGCGGATCCTGGCTGGACGGCTCTGGCGGATCCTGGCTGGACGGCTCTGGCGGATCCTGGCTGGCGGAAGGCTCTGGCTGATCCTGTCTGGCAGAAGGCTCTGGCTGATCCTGTCTGGCGGAAGGCTCTGGCTGATCCTGTCTGGCGGAAGGCTCTGGCTGATCCTGTCTGGCGGAAGGCTCTGGCTGATCCTGTCTGGCGGAAGGCTCTGGCTGATCCTGTCTGGCGGAAGGCTCTGGCTGATCCTGTCTGGCGGAAGGCTTTGGCTGATCCTGTCTGGCGGAAGGCTCTGGCTGCTCCTGTCTGGCGGAGAGCTCTAGCGGCTCCGGTCTGGCGGGCGGCTCTGAAGGCTCATGGCAGACGGGCGGCTTAGCAGGCTCAGTACAGACGGGCAGTTCCTGCGGCGCTTGGCAGACGGACAGTTCAGACGGCGTTGGGCAGACGGGCAGTTCAGGCGCCGTTGGGCAGACGGGCAGTTCAGACGGCGCTGGGCAGACGGACAGTTCAGGCCCCGTTGGGCAGACGGCTGACTCTGGCCGTCTGAGGCGCATCGTAGGCCTGGTGCGTGGTGCCGGAACAGGAGGTACCGGGCTGAGGACACGCATCTCAGGGCTAGTGCGGGGAGAAGCAACAGGGCATGCTGGACCCTGGGGACGCACCGTAGGCCTGATGCGTGGTGCCGGAACTGGAGGTACCGGGCTGAGGACACGCATCTCAGGGCTAGTGCGGGAAGCAGCAACAGGGCATGCTTGGCCCTGGGGACGCACCGTAGGCCTGATGCGTGGTGCCGGAACTGGAGGTACCGGGCTGAGGACACGCATCTCAGGGCTAGTGCGGGGAGAAGCAACAGGGCATGCTGGACCCTGGGGACTCACATTAAGCCTAGTGCGGAGAGCAGCAACAGGCCGGGCTGGGCTGGCGACGCGCACCGTATCCCTGGTGCGAGTGGCCGGAACAGGCCGGGCCGGGCTGGCGAAGCGCACCGTATCCATGGTGCGGGGAGCAGGAACAGGCCGGGCTGGGCTGGCGACGCGCACCGTATCCCTGGTGCGAGTGGCCGGAACAGGCCAGGCCGGGCTGGCGAAGCGCACCGTATCCCTGGTGCGTGGAGTAGGAACAGGCCGGGCTGGGCTGGCGACGCGCACCGTATCCCTGGTGCGAGTGGCCGGAACAGGCCGGGCCGGGCTGGCGAAGCGCACCGTATCCATGGTGCGGGGAGCAGGAACAGGCCGGGCTGGGCTGGCGACGCGCACCGTATCCCTGGTGTGAGTGGCCGGAACAGGCCAGGCCGGGCTGGCGAAGCGCACCGTATCCCTGGTGCGTGGAGTAGGAACAGGCCGGGCTGAGCTGGCGACGCGCACCGTATCCCTGGTGCGAGTGGCCGGAACAGGCCGGGCCGGGCTGGCGTAGCACACCGTGGACCTGGTGCTTGGAGTAGGAACAGGCCGGTCCGTACTGGGAACACACACCACTGGCCTCAACCGAGGATCAGGAACGGGCCGGACCGGACTGGCAACACACATCAGTCTTTCACGCCGTGCCACAAACACTTCCCTTCCTCTACTCGCCAATGGCTCCCGTACTCCGTTAGCCTTCTCTCCTTTTCTCCCTGTGGCAGCCTCCTGCTGCCCAGCCGCCCAAGCCATGTGCCCCCCCCAAAAAAATTATTTTGGTTGCCTCTCGTCCTTCCGACGAAAAACCTGCTGCCGCCGATGCTCCTCTCTCGCCAGGGCCTTGATCTTCCCCCAAGGTCCCTTGCCCCCGAGCATGTCCTCCCAGGACCACGATTTGCCCACCTGGGCCATCGCCAGCCTCTCGATCTCCTTACCCGGCGCCTCCACCCATGTCCAGTCTCTTTGCTCCTGGACACGCTGCTTGGTCCTTTTATGGTGGGTTTTTCTGTCACGATCGTCTGAAGAAGCGGACCAATACGCAGCGCGTGGAGTGAACATGATGACTTTATTTAATAAAGCAACCACGAAAAAACAACAAACCAAATATGACGAAAGTGAAGTTCAATACTGATAATGACTAACAGCAACAAGGAAACAAAAACCCACAAACCAAGGAGAAACCACACAGTTTAAATATGGCTCCCAATCAGAGATAACGAGCCGACAGCTGACACTCGTTACCTCCGATTGGGAGTCATATGACTAATCAACAACAAAACCAAACATAGAAATGAACAACTAGATCCAACATAGAAATACACCCTAAATGAAAATAACAACCCTGGCTCAACAATCAGAGTCCCTGGAGCCAGAGTGTCACAGAATACCTCTAGTTACATCAGCAATTAAACAAGGAAACTAAAATAGCATCTGTGCTGTCATGTGACACCCCTCACTACTACATTATTTATTAGTACTGGCCCCCCCTGTAGCTCAGTTGCAACGCCAGGGTTGTGGGTTCGTTTCCCACGGCGGGCCAGTATGAAAATGTATGCACTCACTAACTGTAAGTCGTTCTGGATAAGAGCGTCTGCTAAATGACTAAAGTG
The DNA here is from genome assembly GCF_964263955.1 of Coregonus lavaretus. Taxonomy (NCBI): domain Eukaryota; kingdom Metazoa; phylum Chordata; class Actinopteri; order Salmoniformes; family Salmonidae; genus Coregonus; species Coregonus lavaretus. Next base: position 84,282,867 of record NC_139989.1, read on the forward strand.
TAAAAATGTAATTAGGTTAGACTAGCTAGGCCCCCATGTACCGGTGCAGAGGGCATATTGGAGGGATGGTGGTGGAAGGATACTGCTGCGTCCCAGAGGACACCCTATTCCCTATATAGTGCACTACCCTATACTTGGCCTCTGGTCAACAGAAGTGCACTATATAGGGAGTTGGGCGGAGCGGTAGAAAGACGAAGGGAGTGGGTGGAGCGGTAGAGAGACTAAGGGAGTGGGCGGAGCGGTAGAGAGACGAAGGGAGTGGGTGGAGCGGTAGAGAGACGAAGGGAGTGGGTGGAGCGGTAGAGAGACGAAGGGAGTGGGTGGAGCGGTAGAGAGACGAAGGGAGTGGGTGGAGCGGTAGAGAGACGAAGGGAGTGGGTGGAGCGGTAGAGAGAAGAAGGGAGTGGGTGGAGCGGTAGAGAGACGAAGGGAGTGGGTGGAGCGGTAGAGAGACGAAGGGAGTGGGTGGAGCGGTAGAGAGACGAAGGGAGTGGGTGGAGCGGTAGAGAGACGAAGGGAGTGGGTGGAGCGGTAGAGAGACGAAGGGAGTGGGTGGAGCGGTAGAGAGCGGGAAACTGAAGACAATGGTAGGAGAACCCAAGAGGGAGGGGCTTTTAAGCTAGGATGTGTGGGAATGAGACTATCGAGGAGGAGCAGAGAGAGAGAAGGGAGGATGCTTTGCAAATCACCCCGGCTTTGTCCATTGTAATAAAGTCTCTAGATTCTACAAAAACTCTGTAAGAACTTTGATTTTTAATAAAGTATAGTGACAATTTTCCACATCACAGTCTGCCCAATGCATCACCGGGGGTACATTGCCTGCCCTCCAGGACATATACAGCACCAGGTGTCAAAGGAAGGCCAAGAAGATCATTAAGGACCTCAGCCACCCGAGCCACTGCCTGTTCACCCCGCTACCATCCAGAAGGAGAGGTCAGTACAGGTGAATCAGCTGGGACAGAGAGACTGAAAAACAGCTTCTATCTCAAGGCCATCAGACTGTTAAATAGCCATCACTAGCCGGCCTCCACCCAGTACCCTGCCCTGAACTTAGTCACTGGCACTAATCGGCCTCCACCCAGTACCCTGCCCTGAACCTAGTCACTGGCACTAGCCGGCTACCACCTGGTTACTCATTCCTGCACCTTAGAGGCAGCTGCCCTATGTACATAGACATGGAACACTGGCCACTTTAATAATGGAACACTGGTCACTGTAATGTTTACATCCTGTTTTACCCACTTCATGTGTATATACTGTATTCTAGTCAAGGCCATCATTTAACTATTGCTGTACATATAGTATTCTATCCACGTATTCTACAGATATACCATATATTCTATCCATATACTGTCCATAATGTCTATACATCCCATCACATATATATACACAGTGCATTCGGAAATTATTCAGACCCCTTGATTTTTTCCACATTTTGTTACGTTACAGCCTTATTCTAAAATGGATCAAATAGCAGCTTTATGGTAGAGTGGCCAAACGGAGTTTGCCAAAGGCACTTAAAGGACTCTCAGACCGTGAGAAACAAGATTCTCTGGCCTGATGAAACCAAGATTTAACTCTTTGCCCTGAATGCCAAATGTCACGCCTGGAAGAAAGCAGGCACCGCTCATCACCTGGCCAATACCATCCCTACGGTGAAGCATGGGGGTGGCAGCATCATGCTGTGGGACTGTTTTTCAGCGGCAGGGACTGGGAGACTAGTTAGGATTGAGGGAAAGATGAACGGAGCAAATTACAGAGAAATCCTTGATGAAAACCTGCTCCAGAGCACTCAGGACCTCAGACTGGGGCGAAGGTTCACCTTCCAACAGGACAACGACCCTAAGCACACAGCCAAGACAACGCAGGAGTGGCTTCAGGACAAGTCTCTGAATGTCCTTTAGTGGCCCAGCCAGATCCCGGACTTGAACCCGATCGAACATCTCTGGAGAGAACTGAAAATAGCTGTGCAGCGACGCTCCCCATCCAACCTGACAGAGCTTGAGAGGATCTGCAGAGAAGAATGGGAGAAACTCCCCAAATACAGGTGTGCCAAGCTTGTAGCGTCATACCCAAGAAGACTCAAGGCTGTAATCACTGCCAAAGGTGCTTCAACAAGTACTGAGTAAAGGGTCTGAATACATATGTAAATTGATATTTCAGTTTTGTTTTGTTTTTTATAAATTGGAAAAAAATACAAATACACGTTTTTTGCTTTGTCATTATGGGGTATTGTGTGTAGATTAATGAGGGGGGGGGAAACTATTTTATCCATTTTAGAATAAGGCTGTAACGTAACAAAATGTGGAAAAAGTCAATGGGTCTGAATACTTTCCGAATGCACTGCACCTAGTATTAAGCCATCTGAGCTGCTTCAATATTCATATATATTAGGCCTATAGGCTACTATTATCTAAAAGCGACTTTGACTTTATTATTTCTTGTTCAAAAACTGAAGAAATGCAGAATTTACATAATCAAACATCGCAAACAAAATAGCAGGAGAAAACACTTAGAATACAGAACACATGGCCAACATAAAACAAACACTTAGAATACAGAACACATGGCCAACATAATACAAACACTTAGAATACAGAACACATGGCCAACATCATACAAACACTTAGAATACAGAACACATGGCCAACATCATACAAACACTTAGAATACAGAACACATGGCCAACATCATACAAACACTTAGAATACAGAACACATGGCCAACATCATACAAACACTTAGAATACAGAACACATGGCCAACATCATACAAACACTTAGAATACAGAACACATGGCCAACATAATACAAACACTTAGAATACAGAACACATGGCCAACATCATACAAACACTTAGAATACAGAACACATGGCCAACATAATACAAACACTTAGAATACAGAACACATGGCTAACATAATACAAACACTTAGAACACAGAACACATGGCCAACATAATACAAACACTTAGAATACAGAACACATGGCCAACATCATACAAACACTTAGAATACAGAACACATGGCCAACATAATACAAACACTTAGAATACAGAACACATGGCCAACATCATACAAACACTTAGAATACAGAACACATGGCCAACATCATACAAACACTTAGAATACAGAACACATGGCCAACATCATACAAACACTTAGAATACAGAACACATGGCCAACATCATACAAACACTTAGAACACAGAACACATGGCCAACATAATACAAACACTTAGAATACAGAACACATGGCTAACATAATACAAACACTTAGAATACAGAACACATGGCCAACATCATACAAACACTTAGAATACAGAACACATGGCCAACATAATACAAACACTTAGAATACAGAACACATGGCCAACATCATACAAACACTTAGAATACAGAACACATGGCCAACATAATACAAACACTTAGAATACAGAACACATGGCCAACATAAAACAAACACTTAGAATACAGAACACATGGCCAACATAATACAAACACTTAGAATACAGAACACATGGCCAACATAATACAAACACTTAGAATACAGAACACATGGCCAACATAAAACAAACACTTAGAATACAGAACACATGGCCAACATAATACAAACACTTAGAATACAGAACACATGGCCAACATCATACAAACACTTAGAATACAGAACACATGGCCAACATAAAACAAACACTTAGAATACAGAACACATGGCCAACATAATACAAACACTTAGAATACAGAACACATGGCCAACATAATACAAACACTTAGAATACAGAACACATGGCCAACATCATACAAACACTTAGAATACAGAACACATGGCCAACATCATACAAACACTTAGAATACAGAACACATGGCCAACATCAAATCAAATGTTATTTGCCACATGCGCCGAATACAACAGGTGTAGACATTACAGTGACATGCTTACTGACAAGCCCTTAACCAACAATGCAGTTTTAAGAAAAATAATAGTTAAGTACAAAATATATCAGTAAAAAAAAAAAAAAAAAAAAAAAAATTAAAGAGCAGCAGTAAAATAACAGTAGGGAGGCTATATACAGGGGGGTACCGGTACAGAGTCAATGGGAAATAACAGTAGGGAGGCTAAATACAGGGGGGTACCGGTACAGAGTCAATGGGAAATAACAGTAGAGAGGCTATATACAGGGGGTACCGGTACAGAGTCAATGTGTAATAACAGTAGAGAGGCTATATACAGGGGGTACCGGTACAGAGTCAATGTGAAATAACAGTAGAGAGACTATATACAGGGGGTACCGGTACAGAGTCAATGTGAAATAACAGTAGGGAGGCTATATACAGGGGGGTACCGGTACAGAGTCAATGTGAAATAACAGTAGGGAGGCTATATACAGGGGGTACCAGTACAGAGTCAATGTGAAATAACAGTAGGGAGGCTATATACAGGGGGGTACCGGTACAGAGTCAATGGGAAATAACAGTAGAGAGGCTATATACAGGGGGTACCGGTACAGAGTCAATGGGAAATAACAGTAGGGAGGCTATATACAGGGGGTACCGGTACAGAGTCAATGTGTAATAACAGTAGAGAGGCTATATACAGGGGGGTACCGGTACAGAGTCAATGTGAAATAACAGTAGGGAGGCTATATACAGGGGGGTACCGGTACAGAGTCAATGTGAAATAACAGTAGGGAGGCTATATACAGGGGGGTACCGGTACAGAGTCAATGTGTAATAACAGTAGGGAGGCTATATACAGGGGGGTACCGGTACAGAGTCAATGTGAAATAACAGTAGGGAGGCTATATACAGGGGGGTACCGTACAGAGTCAATGTGAAATAACAGTAGGGAGGTTATATACAGGGGGGTACCGGTACAGAGTCAATGGGAAATAACAGTAGGGAGGCTATATACAGGGGGGTACCGGTACAGAGTCAATGGGAAATAACAGTAGGGAGGCTATATACAGGGGGGTACCGGTACAGAGTCAATGGGAAATAACAGTAGCGAGGCTATATACAGGGGGTACCGGTACAGAGTCAATGTGAAATAACAGTAGGGAGGCTATATACAGGGGGTACCAGTACAGAGTCAATGTGAAATAACAGTAGGGAGGCTATATACAGGGGGGTACCGGTACAGAGTCAATGGGAAATAACAGTAGAGAGGCTATATACAGGGGGTACCGGTACAGAGTCAATGTGCGGGGCGCAGGTTTGTCGACGTAAATGATGTAATATGTACATGTGAGTAGAGGTAAAGTGACTAGGCATAAATAATTAACAGAGTAGCATCAGCGTAAAAAGATGGGGTTGGGGGGCAAATAGTCTGGGTAGCCATGATTAGCTATTCAGGAGTCTTATGGCTTGGGGGTAGAAGCTTGGTGGAGACCTACACGGTATAAATAGGGGGTGGAGACCTACATGATATAAATAGGGGGTGGAGACCTACACGGTATAAATACGGCTCCGGTACAACACAACGTCACCTGCCTACACCCCTTCACTACGGAGAGAATGTGGAACTTTACACGACTGACTCTCGCACTCCTCTGTGTTGCCGGTGAGTGTTGTTCAATTTTACTTAATTAGTTTCAAGTGGCAGTCAAATAGTTTTATTAAATAACATTAACTTCTAAGAGCAGTTTAGACAAACAGTCGATACTACCCCCGGACTGCCTCTGTTGGCGCCCGCGCAAATCTACGACTAGAGAAAAGATGTGCTATCTGTCGTTTAGATTAGAACGGCTGGAAATCAAATCTGATGTTAAATCATAATTAGTCTAAGGCTTGACATCTTTCTCCATTTTAGTTTTGGCACGAGGAGCGAGTCTCCCTGACGGCAGCATAGAGGTAAGCAGGCTAAACCGTTTCTTTTTTTGGAGGGAAAGGCTATGCGCATTCATAAAACACTTTGTCATATGTGCTGGATTGACAGTAGTTAATAATGTAGAACACTGGTATGGGCCTTACTCTGTACAAGATTCAATTGTTCACCAAGTACACCTGTATGTATACAGTCACTTCCTGGTCAACAACTAGTTGACATGACAGTCAGGGGTGTATTCATTAGTCCGATTCTGTTGCATAACGTTTTTCAACCAATGAGAATTTCTATTGGGCAAATTCCCTGTTTGTGTTGCGTTTGCTTCAATTTGTTTGCTTGAGTGAAACGTTTTGCAATAGAATCTGAGAAATGAATACACCCCAGGTGCACTGTGGAAGGGGTGGAAAATGTATGGCTTGTTCCCTGTTATCCATGTTCTCTTCATATGGTGTCATACTAGTACACTATATTACCAACACCTCTTATTTATTTATTACATAACCTGGTTTTTGTCCAACAGCCTAACTGTTCCAAGTACGACCTGCCCATGTGCAACAGGATATATGATCCAGTGTGTGGAACCGATGGCATCACCTACGGTAACGAATGCATGCTGTGCTATGAAAACATGTAAGTAACCAACTAAAGCTTTCAACAACTTGTCTTGTTCTGTGCTTGTCTGTCTGTGCCTCTGTCTCGTTCTGTGTTTGTGCGTGTCTTTAATTCTGCTCCGTGTGTTTTCCCAGGGTGCATAATCGTCACGTTCACATCAGGAGTAACGGAGAGTGCTGAACCAGACGTGACCGTCCATTGTCTCAGCGACACACCAGGCCCTCAACATTACTTTGAACCATTTCCTGTTGCCTTGTCAAAACACTGACATGTTTTCTGCTGCCTTCTAAAAACCGGTCTCAAGTGCCTCAATAAACTTTGAACAATTTCTTCAATGCCTGTTTCCTTCTCCAACCCTTATTGGCTCCCTGTTTGTCATAGTCTTCTGTAGAGCACTTCACTACCTAGTCTTTAAGACTTGTGTAGTGTACTTCTTGGTGGTAAAATTGTCAACTTGTAAAATTGTATTTTAAATGGAATAGTCTTCATAGTGTGTGCTTTATTTCTCCACCTTTTTATCTGTAATTAAAACTATTTTAGCAAAGTCAATTGTTTCCTTGTCAACCGGAATAGTCTGGATGAATGGTTGAAATGTGGAGGAACTGGTTCTGCTGCACCCATGACAACTTGTTTGTTTAGTCATTATGATTCCTACAAAGGTACAGTGGGAATGGAAAATGATGTCCTTTAAAAGAAAAGGTCAAGTGAAATGTTGTGATAGCCATATGGGCTGTTGAATTGGGATGGTTACATAGTGGCTGGCTGAGTTACAATGGTTATCACTTTTCAATGCCGAGGCTGCCCCCCTGGGCGTGAATTAACTAAATACACCATACTCACAACACCTGCATGAAGTTAGGGGATGTTTATCTTAGTTAGTGAAAACACCCTCAATCACATCTTGATTCCTGTGCACCATAGAATAAGGGCTCTATTCAAGCAGAAGTACTACAGATTCCACGCTAGAAACGTAAAGGTCATTTCCGATTGAGCCGACATGCAGCGTTTAGTCTCTGCTAGAGCAGGGACGTTGCCTTTAAATGTCAATCACGCTGTAAAGCTGAACTTTTGTGGTGCGGATTGAATAGAGCCCTTAGTAAATCCGGTCTTCACATTAGCAGTACTCTGAACTCTCCTCATGACCTCAAGGATTTGACCTGGTTGAAATTTGGCTGAAATGTCTGTTTTGTTTAGGCCTGTTGACATCGTCTCTGTCTCTGCATAGACCTCTCTTTAATAGTAAGTTCAATGTGCAATATTAACCATTCCTCACTGATAGTCTTAATGTTTCAATGTATATTTACAGCGCCTTCAGAAAGTATTCATACCCCTTGACCTACTCCACATTTAGTCATACAGCCTGAATTCAAAATGGAGTAAATAGATTTTTCATCCTCCCCCATCTACACACAATACCCCATAATGACAAAGTGAAATCATGTTTTTAGTACATGTTTGTATTGAAAATTAGATCCAGAAATATCTAACTTATATACAGTACCAGTCAAGTTTGGACACCTACTCATTCAAGGGTTCCTTTATTTTTACAATTTTCTACATTGTAGAATAATGGTGAAAACATCAAAACTGAAGTAACATATGGAATCATGTAACCAAAAAAAGTGTTAAACAAATCGAGATATGAGATTCTTCAAAGTAGCCACCATTTGCCTTGATGACAGCTTTGCACACTTGGCATTCTCTCAACCAGCTTCACCAGGAATGCTTTTCCAACAGTCTTGAAGGAGTTCCCACATATGCTGAGCACTTGTTGGCTGCTTTTCCTTCACTCTGCCGTCCGACTCATCCCAAACCATCACAATTGGGTTGAGGTTGGGTGATTGTGGAGGCCAGGTCATCTGATGCAGCACTCCATCACTCTCCTTATTGGTAAAATAGCCCTTACATAGCCTGGAGGTGTGTTGGGTCATTGTCCTGTTGAAAAACAAATGATAGTCCCACTAAGCCCAAACTAGATGGGATGGCGTATCGCTGCAGAATGCTGTGGTAGCCATGCTGGTTAAGTGTGCCTTGAATTCTAAATAAATCACAGACAGTGTCACCAGCAAAGCACCCCCACACCATAACACCTCCTCCATGCTTCACGGTGTGAACACCGCGTCTCACAAAGACACGGCAGTTTGAACCAGAAATCTCACATTTGGACTCAAGACCAAAGGACACATTTCCACCGGTCTAATGTCCATTGCTCGTGTTTCTTGGCCCAAGCAGGTCTCTTCTTCTTATTGGTGTCCTTTAGTAGTGGTATCTTTGCAGCAATTCAACCATGAAGGCCTGATTCACACAGTCCCCTCTAAACAGTTGATGTTGAGATGTGTCTGTGACTTGAACTCTGTGAAGCATTTATTTGGGCTGCAATTTCTGAGGCTGGTAACTCTAATGAACTTATACTCTGCAGCAGAGTTAACTCTGGGTCTTCCATTCCTGTGGCGGTCCTCATGAGAGCCAGTTTCATCATAGCACTTGATGGTTTTTGCGATTGCACATGAAGAAACTTTCAAAGGTCTTGACATTTTCCGTGTTGACTGACCTTCATGTCTTAAAGTAATGATGGACAGTTGTTTCTCTTTGCTTATTTGAGCTGTTCTTGCCATAATATGAACTTGGTCTTTTACCAAATCTTCTGTATACCACCCCCCCTACCTTGTCACAACACAACTGATTGGCTCAAACGCATTAAGAAGGAAGAAATTCCACAAATTAACTTTTAACAAGGCACACCTGTTAATTGAAATGCATTCCAGGTGACTACCGCATGAAGCTGGTTGAGAGAATGCCAAGAGTGTGCAAAGCTGTCATCAATGCAAAGGGTGTCTATTTGAAGAATCTCAAATATAAAATATATTTTGATTTGTTTAACACTTTTTTGGTTACTAAATGATTCCATATGTGTTATTTCATAGTTTTGATGTCTTCACTATTATTCTACAATATAAAAAATAGTAAAAATAAAGAAAAACCCTTGAATGAGTAGGTGTGTCCAAACTTGACTGGTAGTGTAAGTATTCACACCCCTTTGCTATCACACTTTGAGATCTGGCACATTCAATTTCCTTTGATCATCCTTGAGATGTCACTACATCTTGATTGGAGTCCACCTGTGGCCAATTCAATTGTTTGGACATGATTTAGAAAGAAACCCACCTGTCTATATAAGGTCCCACAGTTGACAGGTCATGTCAGAGCAGAAACTATACTATGAAATCTCAGAGATAGAATTGTGATGAGGCATATATCTTGGGAAGGGTATAAAACAATGTCTAGGGTGTTGAAAGTTTCCAAGAACACGGTGGTCTCCATCATTGGGAAATCGTAAAAAAATGGAACTACGCAGACTCTTCCTAGAGCTGGCCTTCCGACCAAACTGAGGAACCGGGCAAGAAGGACATTGGTCAAAGAGGTGACCAAGAACCCAATGGCCACTCTGACAGAACTACAGAGTTCCTTGGCTGAGATGGGAGAACCTGCCAGAAGGACAACAGTCTCTACAGCACTTCACCAATCTGGGCTTTAAGGGAGAGTGGCCAGACTGAAGCCACTCCTGAGAAAAAGGCACATGACAGCACGCCTGGAGTTAGCAAAAAGGCAGGTGAAAGACTCCGATCATAAGGCAGAAGATTCTGTGGTCTGATGAGACAAAATGGAATTCTTTGGCCTGAATGCAAAGCGCTATTTCTGGAGAACCAGGCACAGCTCATCACCCATCTAACTCCTATCCCTACTGTGAAGCATGGTGGTGGCAGCATCATGCTATGGGGATGCTTTTCAGCGGCAGGGACTGGGAGACTGGTAAGGATAGAGGGAACAATGAATGGAGCCAAATGCAGGCAAATCCTTGATGGGAACCTGCTTCAGAGTGCAAACGACCTTAGACTGCCCCGAAGATTTACGTTTCAACAGAACAATGCCCCCAAGCATATAGCCAAAGCAACGCTTGAATTATTCAGAACAAGAATGTGAAAGTCCTTGAGTGGCTTAGAATTCAGGCTGTAACACAACATTTACATGTACGTCATTTAGCCGACGCTCTTATCCAGAGCGACTTACAAATTGGTGCATTCACCTTATAGCCAGTGGGATAACCACTTTACAATATGTTTATTTTTTTATTTTTTTGTGGGGTAAGGGGGGATAGAAGGATTACTTTATCCTAACCCAGGTATTCCTTAAAGAGGTGGGATTTCAAGTGTCTCCGGAAGGTGGTGAGTGACTCCGCTGTCCTGGCGTCGTGAGGGAGCTTGTTCCACCATTGGGGTGACAGAGCAGCGAACAGTTTTGACTGGGCTGAGCGGGAACTGTGCTTCCAAAGAGGTAGGGTGGCCAGCAGGCCAGAGGTGGATGAACGCAATGCCCTCGTTTGGGTGTAGGGACTGATCAGAGCCTGAAGGTACAGAGGTGCCGTTCCCCTCACAGCTCCGTAGGCAAGCACCATGGTCTTGTAGCAGATGCGAGCTTCAACTGGAAGCCAGTGGAGTGTGCGGAGGAGCGGGGTGATGTGAGAGAACTTGGGAAGGTTGAACACCAGACGGGCTGTGGCATTCTGGATGAGTTGTAGGGGTTTAATGGCACAGGCAGGGAGCCCAGCCAACAGCGAGTTGCAGTAATCCAGACGGGAGATGACAAGTGCCTGGATTAGGACCTGTGCCGCTTCCTGTGTAAGGCAGGGTCGTACTCTCCGAATGTTGTAGAGCATGAACCTACAGGATCGGGTCACCGCCTTGATGTTAGCGGAGAACAACAGGGTGTTGTCCAGGGTCACGCCAAGGCTTTTTGCACTCTGGGAGGAGGACACAACGGAGTTGTCAACCGTGATGGCGAGATCATGGAATGGGCAGTCCTTCCCCGGGAGGAAGAGCAGCTCCGTCTTGCCGAGGTTCAGCTTGAGGTGGTGATCTGACATCCACACTGATATGTCTGCCAGACATGCAGAGATGCGATTCGCCACCCGGTTATCAGAAGGTGGAAAGGAGAAAATGAATTGTTTGTCGTCTGCGTAGCAATGATAGGAGAGACCATGTGAGGATATGACAGAGCCAAGTGACTTGGTGTATAGCGAGAATAGGAGAGGGCCTAGAACTGACACCAGTGCTGAGAGCACGTGGTGCGGAGACAGATTCTCGCCACGCCACTTAGTAGGAGCGACCTGTCAGGTAGGACGCAATCCAGGAGTGAGCCGCGCCGGAGATGCCCAACTCGGAGGGTGGAGAGGAGGATCTGATGGTTCACAGTATCAAAGGCAGCAGACAGGTCTAGAAGGACAAGAGCAGAGGAGAGAGAGTTAGCTTTAGCAGTGCGGAGAGCCTCCGTGACACAGAGAAGAGCAGTCTCAGTTGAACGACCAGTCTTGAAACCTGACTGGTTTGGATCAAGAAGGTCATTCTGAGAGAGATAGCAAGAGAGTTGGTTAAAGACAGCACGCTCAAGAGTTTTGGAGAGAAAAGAAAGAAGGGATACTGGTCTGTAGTTGTTGACATCAGAGGGATCGAGTGTAGTTTTTTTGAGAAGGGGTGCAACTCTCGCTCTCTTGAAGGCGGAAGGGACATAGCCAGCGGTCAAGGATGAGTTGATGAGCGAGGTGAGGTAAGGGAGAAGGTCTCCGGAAATGGTCTGGAGAAGAGAGGAGGGGATTGGGTCAAGCGGGCAGGTTGTTGGGCGGCCGGCCGTCACAAGTCGCAAGATTTCATCTGGAGAGAGAGGGGAGAAAGAAGTCAAAGCATAGGGTAGGGCAGTGTGAGCAGGACCAGCAGTGTCATTTGACTTAACAAACGAGGATCGGATGTCGTCAACTTTCTCTTCAAAATGGTTGACGAAGTCATCCACAGAGAGGGAGGAGGTGGGGGGGATTCAGCAGGGAGGAGAAGGTGGCAAAGAGCTTCCTAGGGTTAGAGGCAGATGCTTGGAATTTAGAGTGGTAGAAAGTGGCTTTAGCAGCAGAAACAGAGGAAGAAAATGTAGAGAGGAGGGAGTGAAAAGATGCCAGGTCAGGACAGGCGTAGGCTCAGGTTTTCTGGGTCTCTATGTTTTTGGTTGGATAGGTTTCTCAATTTCTTTCTAAGTTTTTAGCATTCTACATCAATCCATTTTTCATTGTTGTTAACTTTAGTTGGCTGTCTTGACATTTTTATATTTGATAGGGAAGCTGAAATTAATAGGGTTTTTGTTTCCCAATAGTTTTTTGGTAGGTTTCGACACTATTTTCCTTCCATCTATAGTGTTTCTTAATACTATGTAGTTTATTCGGCTTTGATGCCTCATGATTGAGTATTGCTCTGATTTTGCTGTGATCTGATAGGGGTGTCAGTGGGCTGACTGTGAACGAGACTCTGGGTTGAGGTCTGTGATAAAGTAGGTCACCACAGACTAGTATGTAATAAAGTATGGGGATTCTATTGGGGTGACCTTCTCCCCTACCTCACCTCGCTCATCAACTCATCCTTGACCGCTGGCTATGTCCCTTCCGTCTTCAAGAGAGCGAGAGTTGCACCCCTCCTCAAAAAACCTACACTCAATCCCTCCGATGTCAACAACTACAGACCAGTATCCCTTCTTTCTTTTCTCTCCAAAACTCTTGAGTATTTAGTCAACTCTCCTGCTATCTCTCTCAGAATGACCTTCTTGATCCAAACCAGTCAGGTTTCAAGACTGGTCATTCAACTGAGACTGCTCTTCTCTGTGTCACGGAGGCTCTCCGCACTGCTAAAGCTAACTCTCTCTCCTCTGCTCTTTTCCTTCTAGACCTGTCTGCTGCCTTTGATACTGTGAACCATCAGATCCTCCTCTCCACCCTCTCCGAGTTGGGCATCTCCGGCACTGCTCACTCTTGGATTGCGTCCTACACGACCGGTCGCTCCTACCAGGTTGCGTGGCGAGAATCTGTCTCCGCACCACGTGCTCTCACCACTGGTGTCCCCCAGGGCTCAGTTCTAGGCCCTCTCCTATTCTCTCTATACACCAAGTCACTTGGCTCTGTCATATCCTCACATGGTCTCTCCTATCATTGCTACGCAGACGACACACAATTCATTTTCTCCTTTCCACCTTCTGATAACCAGGTGGCGAATCGCATCTCTGCATGTCTGGCAGACATATCAGTGTGGATGTCGGATCACCACCTCAAGCTGAACCTCGGCAAGACGGAGCTGCTCTTCCTCCCGGGGAAGGACTGCCCACTCCATGATCTCGCCATCACGGTTGACAACTCCATTGTGTCCTCCTCCCAGAGTGCAAAGAACCTTGGCGTGACCCTGGACAACACCCTGTCGTTCTCCGCTAACATCAAAGCTGTGACCCGATCCTGCAGGTTCATGCTCTACAACATTCGCAGAGTACACAGAAAGCGGCACAGGTCCTAATCCAGGCACTTGTCATCTCCCGTCTGGATTACTGCAACTCGCTGTTGGCTGGGCTCCCTGCCTGTGCCATTAAACCCCTACAACTCATCCAGAACGCTGCAGCCCGTCTGGTGTTCAACCTTCCCACGTTCTCTCATGTCACCCCGCTCCTCCGCACACTCCACTGGCTTCCAGTTGAAGATCGCATCTACTACAAAACCATGGTGCTTGCCTACGGAGCTGTTAGGGGAACGGCACCTCCTTACCTTCAGGCTCTGATCAGACCCTACACCCAAACAAGGGCACTGCGTTCATCCACCTCTGGCCTGCTGGCTCCCCTACCTCTACGGAAGCACAGTTCCCGCTCAGCCCAGTCAAAGCTATTCGCTGCTCTGGCACCCCAATGGTGGAACAAGCTCCCCCACGACGCCAGGACAGCAGAGTCACTGACCACCTTCCGGGGACACTTGAAACCCTACCTCTTTAAGGAATACCTGGAATAGTATAACAGTAATCCTTCTACCCCCCCCCACCACCCCATAAAAAAAAAAGAAGGGTGGTTGTCCCACTGGCTATGCTAAGTTGAATGCACCAATTTGTAAGTCGCTCTGGATAAGAGCGTCTGCTAAATGACTTAAATGTAAATGTAATTGGAGGTGTACCTGTGGATGTATTTCAAGGCCTACCTTCAAACTCAGTGCCTCTTTGCTTGACATCATGGGAAAATCAAAAGAAATCAGTCAAGACCTCAGAAAAAAAATTGTAGACCTCCACAAGTCTGGTTCATCCTTGGGAGCAATTTCCAAACGCCTGAAGGTACCACGTTCATCCGTACAAACAATAGTATGCAAGTATAAACACCATGGGACCACGCAGCCATCTTACCGCTCAGGAAGGAGACGCGTTCTGTCTCCTAGAGATGAACGTACTTTGGTGCGAAAAGTGCAAATCAATCCCAGAACAACAGCAAAGGACCTTGTGAAGATGCTGGAGGAAACAGGTACAAAAGTATCTATATCCACAGTAAAATGAGTCCTATATCGACATAACCTGAAAGGCCGCTCAGCAAGGAAGATGCCACTGCTCCAAAACCGCCATAAAAAAGCCAGACTACGGTTTGCAACTGCACATGGGGACTAAGATCGTACTTTTTGGAGAAATGTCCTCTGGTCTGATGAAACAAAAATAGAACTGTTTGGCCATAATGACCATCGTTATGTTTGAAGGAAAAAGGGGAACGCTTGCAAGCCGAAGAACACCATCCCAACCGTGAAGCACGGCGGTGGTAGCATCAGGCTGTGGGGGTGCTTTGCTGCAGGAGGGTCTGGTGCACTTCACAAAATAGATGGCATCATGAGGAAGGAAAATTATGTGGACATATTGAAGCAACATCTCAAGACATCAGTCTGGAAGTTAAAGCTTGGTCGTAAATGGGTCTTCCAAATGGACAATGACCCCAAGCATACTTCCAAAGTTGTGGCAAAATGGCTTAAGGACAACAAAGTCAAGGTATTGGAGTGGCCATCACAAAGCCCTGAGCGTGTGCGAGCAAGGAGGCCTACAAACCTGACTCAGTTACACCAGCTCTGTCAGGAGGAATGGGCCAAAATTTACCCAACTTATTGTGGGAAGCTTGTGGAAGGCTACCCGAAACGTTTGACCCAAGTTAAACAATTTAAAGGCAATGCTACCAAATACTAATTGAGTGTATGTAAACTTCTGACCCACTGGGAATGTGATGAAATAAATAAAAGCTGAAATAAATCATTCTCTCTACTATTATTCTGACATTTCACATTCTTAAAATAAAGTGGTGATCCTAACTGACCAAAGACAGGGAATTTTTACTAGGATGAAATGTCAGGAATTGTGAAAAACTGAGTTTAAATGTATTTGGCTAAGGTGTATGTAAACTTCCGACTTCAACTGTACCTTTAAAAAAAAGGTAGGGTCATGGATCAGAAAACCAGTCAGTATCGGGTGACCACCATCTGACTCATGCAGTGCGACACATCTCCTTCGCATAGAGTTGATCAGGCTGTTGATTGTGGCCTGTCGAATGCTGTCCCACTCCTCTTCAATGGCTGTGTGAAGTTGCTGGATATTGGTGGGAACTGGAACACGCTGTCGTACACGTCGATCCAGAGCATCCCAAACATGCTCAAAGGGTGACGTCTGGTAAGTATGCAGGCCATGGAAGAACTGGGACATTTTCAGCTTCCAGGAATTGTGTACAAATCCTTGCGACATGGGGCCGTGCATTATCATGCTGAAACATGAGGTGATGGCGGTGGATGAATGGCACGACAATGGGCCTCAGGATCTCGTCACAGTATTACGCGTACACAGACGTTTCGGCTTCTTCAGCGTGTAGGTTTTCAATTTTATTTTAATTCAGAACAGCATTTGAACAACTAATGAGCAGCAGGTGCTTCTAATCAGCCAATCAGGGATGTGGCTTCTCTGGTCTACCTTGTATACAAGTTAGTCACAAAGACATACAGATTTATAGGGTATGGGAGTGGGCACGAATCACCTGCCCCAGGTGTCTGCTCACCTAAATACGTCATATAATTTTCATGAGATAGCCCACCACCTGCCTCAGGTGTCTGCTCACCTAAATACGTCATATCAATTCATGAGATAGGCCACCACAAAGGACATCAGGCACAGCCGTTCATAAATATGTGGGGCTAACTCATATGCAAAATCTGATATGGACAGTGTTCTTGTTTGACAGTCTAAATATGGCCTTTAGGAAGGAGGTGAAATCTAATGATTTGTTTAAACCATATGGGGATATGGAATTTAATGTATATATCCACATGGCTTCTCTTTAGAGTCATTTGTTGTCATAGTTACTCCCTTTATGTGGTGGATGAACTTTTCGATCCCGACGGAACGCAATTCATTAATAGAATGATTTTGTTCTATAAAGTGTCTTGTTACTGGCGAGGTGATATCTTGACGTGTAATAGTGGATTTATGTTCTCCAAGGTGTACTCCAAGGGCCTCTGTAGCTCAGTTGGTAGAGCATGGGCGTTTGCAATGCCAGGGTTGTGGGTTCGATTCCCACGGTGGGCCAGTATGAAAATGTATGCACTCACTAACTGTAAGTCGCTCTGGATAAGAGCGTCTGCTAAATGACTAAAATGTAAATGTAAAATGTACTTTCAAGGCGTGGAATGTTTTTCTGATATAAATCTTATTACAAGAACACTGTAAAATATAAATAACTTCTTTAGTAGTGCCAGTTATACATTACTTTATCTCATAGGTCCTAGAAGTCTGAGGGCCTACAATTGTTTTTTAAAAAGTTTTATTTAACCAGGCAATTAAGTTAAGAACAAATTCTTATTTACAATGTCGGCCTACACCGGCCAAACCCAGACGACGCTGGGCATGATCTACAGGGGAAGCATCCTTTATGAATGTCTCTTCTCTCTCTCTGACCACATCATATTTAACCAATATGTTTGATACATTTCTTGATTGTTTATAGGTGAAGAAATGTGGATTCTGGAAGGCAGAATTTAAAGAGGAGTCTGATGATAACCTGTGCCAGTGTTTATTGACGATAGGCCATTATGGCTATCATCGAAAGTAAGTATATAGTTTACAGAAAACAGTTTGTTCTGTTTTGATGGGATTTATTAAGTAACTGGCTTCTGTTCAAGCGTTTAACTTGTTTTGGAGCTTTATCAAGCCAGGTATCGGGGTATCCTCTACAGCTTTATCAAGCCAGGTATCGGGGTATCCTCTACAGCTTTATCAAGCCAGGTATCAGGGTATCCTCTACAGCTTTATCAAGCCAGGTATCGGGGTATCCTCTACAGCTTCATCAAGCCAGGTATCGGGGTATCCTCTACAGCTTCATCAAGCCAGGTATCAGGGTATCCTCTACAGCTTCATCAAGCCAGGTATCAAGGTATCCTCTATAGCTTTATCAAGCCAGGTATCGGGGTATCCTCTACAGCTTCATCAAGCCAGGTATCGGGGTATCCTCTACAGCTTTATCAAGCCAGGTATCAAGGTATCCTCTATAGCTTTATCAAGCTAAAGAAACCTTTCAATTGATATTACGTAAAAACTTAAATAGTTAAATGATAACTTGAAAAGGATTTGTGACTGTATATGTTACAAAGGATAACCCTTTGCTTAAAACATCAATTTGTTCACTACAAAACTTTTTATCTGATAGGTTAAAAACTACATTCTCTCGGGGGGCATTGTTGCTTTGGGTATCTTCGTTCACCTCCTTCCGCCGACCTCTTGTACCTCTCCTTGTGCGTCTTTGTCTTTGGCATGGGTACGTTTGGAGCGTCGGAGGGGCAGGGGGCCCAAAAAAGTATTTCTGGACCTGGAGGATGGAGAAGACATCGCTGAGGTAGAGGATTCACCGGATTCTGATGCGTTGGCCTGTTGTGTGGGATGTCGTCTGCAAGTGCTTGGGTTTCTCAGACAACCAGGTGTAGAAGTTCTGCTCCTTGTAGTCGACTGTGTTGTGCTTGAACTTTCCCAGGTTGAACTTCAGTAGATCGGCTTGGAGGTTATCGATCTTGGTTTTGATCTTCTGCTGGAGTCTGTCCACTTCTTCTTGATTATATGTCTGCTCAATGTCCATTTTGCAGTCATTGGTAGCTTGTTTTAAAGTAGCAAGCTCTTTAGAGGAATGGTCAATGATGAGTAGCAGTAGGTCCATAGAGCAGTGATTCAGCACCAGCGTCTCCTTTCCTTATGGACGGCTCCTTTTGGATACGTAAACCTTTATAAAATGATTCTGTTCTTGTAGTATTCGCTGAGCGTTATTGTGCTGGGAGCTCTAAGCAAATTTCTCTCTCTTGTAGTTTTGTTAAGTTTTATTTCATACTCTTCCTTTTCTGGGACTATGGTGGTGATTAAGTCCCCAGTATTACCTTTCCTGCCTTGCCTCCAGACCGTAGTCGGGACGGCTCAGGGAATTCCTTCACTTGCTAGCTCCAGGGCCAGAGCAATTTACAGATGCTCTGGGGGGTAAATCCCACATTTGGGGATCTTATCTACTGCTAATGACGAGTTAGTCTGGAATTCCACTGAAGCAGTTGACATTTATTAAACTTGTACTGACTGAGGTAGTCTGAATGACAAAATAAAATAGTGGGCTAACGGAGCGAAAAGAGCATGGCTCACAGGTCGGCTACATCCTCCACACCACAACAATTTAATCAAAAAAACTAAAGTAAACTTACTACGTTACCCATAATGCACTTTAGTGTTTTAAAGCTATATCCCTACTTTACCAACACCAGGGAGTAGAATTTTATCCGCATCTCCTTTGCTGAATGTGAACGTTCGGGCTCTCGCCTCAGTAAACTTGCTGATAGTTTCAAAAGACATGGTTCAGAGTTCAGAGTTCAGGGCTGCTGATGGAGGGGGATAGTAACTCATCAAAAGAGAACCATCGCGCTCTCCCAGAAGCTTGTCTGTTGCGTGTTTGTCTGAATTAGCTGGTTTTACACACCAGCCAAGCTTCTGGGAGAGCGGGATGGTTCTCTTTTCATATGTAAACACATTTGTGCACAGCATTTTAGAGAAATACGATTTTTGTGCACATGGAACATTTCTGGGATCTTTTATTTCATCTCATGAAACATGGGACCAA
Source organism: Coregonus lavaretus (assembly GCF_964263955.1). Classification (NCBI taxonomy): domain Eukaryota; kingdom Metazoa; phylum Chordata; class Actinopteri; order Salmoniformes; family Salmonidae; genus Coregonus; species Coregonus lavaretus. The sequence continues at coordinate 84,302,292 of NC_139989.1, forward strand.
CATTTTACATGTTACCTTTATATTTTGGTTCAGTATGGATTGAAGCATTCATTCTATCGTTCATGAAATTCTTCTGGTGAACAAGGGTTTCTTTAGTCTTCTAGGGCAACATATAATGGCAGAAGAGAAGCTGCATGTATCTAATTATAGACAAGTTGACTAACAAATAACCTACCAAAATGTTGGAAATTGTAAGCAGAAACATATCGAAATCAGGCCCACCCTGTCAAAAAATAGTTCCAGCATCTCTGACTGTAGCCTACAGCGCTATTTTATTTTTATTTTAGTGGGTTAAAGCCAGCTTATGCTTGATCCGAAAATGTGGTCAGAGGAGGGTGTGACACAATTACGGAGCCTCTGGGGCACGCAGAGGCCAAATTGAGCTCCTTACCACATCTGCAGTGCGCCTCCCAAATGTTGTAACAATGTGGAGGGCTCTGTATAGCTTTGCATTGCCATGATTGGTTGACGGTAGGTGGGGGCGGGAGGTCCTGTATAAACACAAACTCACTTCCTTGCCAACTTCCTTCACAACAGCACTGCTCAACAGCTCTGTGCTGTTCCACAAAGCGCAATAAGTATGAATGCCCTGACTTCTGCAGAGGCCCGTATCACCGCCAATGCAGAAGACAGATTGACCATGCAGCGCCTTCTAGGATCGGCTGCGGCCATCCGAGTTTCACGTTATCTTGTATAGTCGGGCGTTGCGGATGGGTTATTAGCAATTGCTGGCAGTGCGGGTGAACGAACAGCTGACCCGCACACCACTAGTGTGTGTGTCTATTCTTTGTTGTTGCCTAATTTTAGGTTCAGTTTAAGGTTTAATTTATTTGCGCCAAAGAAAATAAGTGATAAACAACAATACAGATGTTTTAAAAATTATTAAAAGAGGTGTGCTGGTTGGAAGCCGAAGGGCTTATAATGAAACCACACCAAAAAAAAACAATATACAATACATAAGTAAAAAACAAAAAACAAAAAAAGAAACAAAAAAAAAATTAAAAGGTTGGTTAAAACAGATAACAAAACCCATTAATCATAAATGTACAAATGAACCGATCAGCAATCGCAAAACTTTTTTTTGTAAGTGTGTGTGTGTGCATGTGTGGATGTGTGTGTGTGAGAGTTGGGCTATATGGAGGAGATTACTGAGTAGTTTGGTTCATCAGGCTGACCCCCAGTCTTCATGGAGGAGATTACTGAGTAGTTTGGTTCATCAGGCTGATCCCCCAGTCTTCATGGAGGAGATTACTGAGTAGTTTGGTTCATCAGGCTGATCCCCCAGTCTTCATGGAGGAGATTACTGAGTAGTTTGGTTCATCAGGCTGATCCCCCAGTCTTCATGGAGGAGATTACTGAGTAGTTTGGTTCATCAGGCTGATCCCCCAGTCTTCATGGAGGAGATTACTGAGTAGTTTGGTTCATCAGGCTGATCCCCCAGTCTTCATGGAGGAGATTACTGAGTAGTTTGGTTCATCAGGCTGACCCCCAGTCTTCATGGAGGAGATTACTGAGTAGTTTGGTTCATCAGGCTGATCCCCCAGTCTTCATGGAGGAGATTACTGAGTAGTTTGGTTCATCAGGCTGATCCCCCAGTCTTCATGGAGGAGATTACTGAGTAGTTTGGTTCATCAGGCTGATCCCCCAGTCTTCATGGAGGAGATTACTGAGTAGTTTGGTTCATCAGACTGACCCCCAGTCTTCATGGAGGAGATTACTGAGTAGTTTGGTTCATCAGGCTGATCCCCCAGTCTTCATGGAGGAGATTACTGAGTAGTTTGGTTCATCAGGCTGATCCCCCAGTCTTCATGGAGGAGATTACTGAGTAGTTTGGTTCATCAGGCTGACCCCCAGTCTTCATGGAGGAGATTACTGAGTAGTTTGGTTCATCAGGCTGATCCCCCAGTCTTCGTTGGAAGTTATTGAGGGATGATGAGGTTTATCGGCAATGTGAAGATAAGAATTCCAGAGTATTCCAGTAGTCTGATTCAATAGCCAGTCATTGTTCTCTTTCACAGCCCATTACCAAAGAGACTCTCACTGAGTTAAGATCGTGATGTGGATCAATGTATAAAAATATAACTTCCATGAAAAGTTCTTCATTGATCCAGTTTATGTCAACAACAAAAAATGCTGTTTTGTTACGTCTTGAACCTCAAAACAGGACATCTGGTTGGGGATTTCAAGGTACCCAAAATGCCCTAGATATGGGAACTACAGCATACTAGATATGGGAACTATACTAGGTATTGGTATGGGAACTATACTAGGTATTGGTATGGGAACTATACTAGGTATGGGAACTATACTAGGTATGGGTATGGGAACTATACTAGGAATGGGAACTATACTAGGAATGGGAACTATACTAGGAATGGGAACTATACTAGGTATGGGTATGGGAACTATACTAGGAATGGGAACTATACTAGGTATGGGAACTATACTAGGAATGGGAACTATACTAGGAATGGGAACTATACTAGGTATGGGTATGGGAACTATACTAGGAATGGGAACTATACTAGGTATGGGAACTATACTAGGAATGGGAACTATACTAGGAATGGGAACTGTATTAGGCATGGGAACTATACTCGGAATGGGAACTATACTAGGAATGGGAACTATACTAGGTATGTGTATGGGAACTATACTAGGAATGGGAACTATACTAGGAAGGGGAACTATACTAGGTATGGGAACTATACTAGGTATGGGAACTCTACTAGGAATGGGAACTATACGAGGAATGGGAACTATACTAGGTATGGGAACTATACTAGGAATGGGAACTATACTAGGAATGGGAACTATACTAGGAATGGGAACTATACTAGGTAAGGGAACTATATTAGGTATGGGTATGGGAACTATACTAGGAATGGGAACTATACCAGGTATGGGAACTATACTAGGTATGGGAACTATACTAGGAATGGGTACTATACTAGGTATGGGAACTATACTAGGAATGCTAGCTGTGCCACTAGAGATCCTGGTTCGAATCCAGGCTCTGTCGTAGCCGGCCGCGACCGGGAGACCCATGGGACGGCGCACAATTGGCCCAGCGTCGTCCAGGGTAGGGGAGGGAATGGCCAGCAGGGGATGTAGCTCAGTTGGTAGAGCATGGCGTTTGCAACACCAGGGTTGTGGGTTCGATAAAATAATGTATGTGCTAACTGTAAGTCGCTCTGGATAAGAGCGTCTGCTAAATGACTTAAATGTAAATGTAATGAATGGGAACTATACTAGGTATGGGAACTATACTAGGTATGGGAACTATACTATGAATGGGAACTATACTAGGAATGGGAACTATACTAGGAATGGGTATGGGAACTATACTAGGTATGGGAACTATACTAGGAATGGGAACTATACTAGGAATGGAAACTATACTAGGAATGGGAACTATACTAGGAATGGGAACTATACTAGGAATGGGTATGGGAACTATACTAGGAATGGGAACTATACTAGGTATGGGAACTATACTAGGAATGGGAACTAACTAGGTATGGGAACTATACTAGGAATGGGAACTATACTAGGAATGGGAACTATACAAGGTATGGGAACTATACTGGGAATGGGAACTATACTAGGAATGGGAACTATACTAGGAATGGGAAATATACTAGGTATGGGAACTATACTAGGAATGGGAACTATACTAGGAATGGGAACTATACTAGGAATGGGAACTATACTAGGAATGGGAACTATACTAGGTATGGGAACTATACTAGGAATGGGAACTATACTAGGAATGTGAACTATACTAGGTATGGGAACTATACTAGGTATGGGAACTATACTAGGAATGGGAACTATACTAAGAATGTGAACTATACTAGGAATGGGAACTATACTAGGTATGGGAACTATACTGGGAATGGGAACTATACTAGGAATGGGAACTATACTAGGAATGGGAAATATACTAGGTATGGGAACCATAGTAGGAATGGGAACTACACTAGGAATGGGAACTATACTAGGAATGGGAACTATACTAGGAATGGGAACTATACTAGGAATGGGAACTATACTAGGTATGGGAACTATACTAGGAATGGGAACTATACTAGGAATGGGAACTATACTAGGTATGGGAACTATACTAGGTATGGGAACTATACTAGGAATGGGAACTATACTAGGAATGGGAACTATACTAGGTATGGGAACTATACTAGGTATGGGAACTATACTAGGAATGGGAACTATACTAGAAATGGGAACTATACTAGGAATGGGAACTATACTAGGTATCGGAACTATACTAGGTATGGGAAATATACTAGGAATGGGAACTATACTAGGAATGGGAACTATACTAGGAATGGGAACTATACTAGGAATGGGAACTATACTAGGTATGGGAATCGCTTTGTGCTTCCGACATGTTGTATGGGTTCAGGATCTAAACACTTTGTGTTCAGACACGTTGTATTTTTAAAACTTATTTTTCAGATGTTTCAAGAGAATTTCAAGTTAAATGTTGCTTTTTTCTGTAATATTTATCCTGACAGACCAGTCCCAACACTGCTACACTGTGATGTTTATCCTGACAGATCAGTCCCAACACTGCTACACTGTGATGTTTATCCTGACAGATCAGTCCCAACACTGCTACACTGTAATGTTTATCCTGAAAGATCAGTCCCAACACTGCTACACTGTAATGTTTATCCTGACAGATCAGTCCCAACACTGTAATGTTTATCCTGACAGATCAGTCCCAACACTGCTACACTGTAATGTTTATCCTATTTGTAGGCCTAGATATCAGTGTTACAGTAGATTGATGATGTAGGACTATGTGTGTAGTCTTCCTATCTTAATGTATATAACATAGATGATGGTTCATTTGGGTCTACTATATTTAAGACAAAGTTCTGCAACGAAGTACAAAAGACTAATAGGATTTATTCAGTGGTATCAAAAACAACTACTAACAAACAAATGCAAAAATAGATATGATATAATAAGAAATATATTACTTTAGTTCAATAAATATCACATAGGTAATCAGACAGACAGCAGTCTCTGGTGAGTCTGTTCCCTGTCTTAGTGCTTTAGGGGTTCTGACTCTCTCCCAGAGATGTTAATAGTACAAGATGCTAACAGAGCTAGCATGCTAATAATGCTAACTGAGCTGCTATTAACAGTACACGATGCTAACAGAACTAGCAGGCTAATAATGCTAACAGAGCTAGCAGCTGCTAACAGTACATGATGCTAACAGAGCTAGCATGATACTAACAGAGCTAGCGTTATGCTAACAGCTGCTAGCACTACAGAGGCATGGTGGCGTTTCAGAGGTATCTGATGGTTGGTTGTCAGGATCGTCAGGGTCTCATGGTGTTTTTTAAAAGGCCGCCATTTGCATCTGAATGTCCACTTTAAACTAAACCTTCTGGCGCTCTCCGAGCCGAGCTGGCTGATTGGCCAGAGATACATTCATTGTTCGTCAACAATAAAGAGTCTGAGGAGTGATTTATCCAAACCTGCGTCGTTCGGCGAGGCATTAGCGGGATTCCCTCAGGAAGACAGTGAACGAAGCTAAATTGTAATTTTAATTATTTTACACTATAGCCTATTTATTGCCTTACCTCCATAACTTACTACATTTGCACACACTGTATATATATTTTCTGTTGTATTTTTGACTTTATGTTTTGTTTGTCCCATATGTAACTCTGTGTTGTTGTTTTTATCGCACTGCTTTGCTTTATCTTGGCCAGGTCGCAGTTGTAAATGAGAACTTGTTCTCAACTAGCTTACCTGTTTAAATAAAGGTGAAATAAAAAAACATGAGAAAAAAAAGGGACATTGAAAGTAATTAATGATTCCTGAGAGTCTATTGGTATCAATAAATATGACAACTATCTGTGAGTGACCAAGGGAGGGTTTACATTTTGTTAAGAGTTGTGGCAGGTCCAAAAAATTATTTGACTACAATCTCTTCTCTTCATCCAATTAAAATACTTCTAACTTCTTTTAATGGATTGACCCTTCCCCAAGTCACCTTCAGCCATTGACTTCTCTGTCTTTTCCTAGACTAGAAGTTGAGGGTATTCTAGGTAGATCTGTGGGTGTCATTTACCTTCTACAGAGGATGTTGTGATAACCATACTGACATATTGGTAGCGAGAGAAACTCCTTTCAAGGCGATGGGGCAGACCTGTGGATTTAACCCATAAACTGGGCCACTTGGATTGTCTCTCCAAAAGTTTGCCCTTTTGTCCAGTGATGCCAGGATCACTTCTTTATGACCTCTACACCAGGAAGGGCATCAGTGACCTTTACACCAGGAAGGGCATCAGTGACCTTTACACCAGGAAGGGCATCAGTGACCTTTACACCAGGAAGGGCATCAGTGACCTTTACACCAGGAAGGGCATCAGTGACCTTTACACCAAGAAGGGCATCAGTGACCTTTACACCAGGAAGGGCATCAGTGACCTTTACACCAGGAAGGGCATCAGTGACCTTTACACCAGGAAGGGCATCAGTGACCTTTACACCAGGAAGGGCATCAATGAGGGTTCCATCAGTTCTAGAACTCAACGATTAGTCACCTGTAGTTGAGTGACACTGACAGTACAGTGGCAATGACCCTGTCACTACCCTGGCACTACCCTGGCACTACCCTGTTACTACCCTGTTACTACCCTGTTACTACCCTGTCACTACCCTGTCACTACCAGTATTGTGACAGTACAGTTCAAGTCCAGGCTAAGACAGACAACCCTCCATATGATCCTACTCTCCACCTTAGCAGCTGGGTGAGGTGGTGATGGGGCTGTGGAGGAAGGAGAGCTGTCCATGTCCAGCAGAGCCGTGGATGGGGATAGACACTGGGAAGTTAAAGACCGTACTGCTCTTCCCCAGGGCAGGACTCCCGGCCTCCGACGAGCAGGACGACGTAGCCAGGACCTGGGACTTCATACACGTGACTGTAAAATGCTTTGGATGAAAGTGGCTGCTAAAAAGGCGTTTACAATATTATATATTACCATTACCTAGCTATTGTTATTCCAGTGATACTAACAAGTCTGTCGTCTGTCTGTCTACACTGTTCTCCTTGCTCAGTCAGTAGACCTACTAAAGGCATCTGCGTGCTTCCCAGCCGGAACAGTTTGTGCACGTTTTTTGTTCGTTTTGGACTTCGGTAAGGGTTTTTTCGGCTGTTCGGGCAAACAAACATTTTTCTCAATGCAAGCCGAAGTTGGTAGCCGAAGTCTACACCCCTTTCGTCGGTGATTGGTCAGCAGTAGGGATTCTTCAATAAAGTATTTGTTGTCATTCAGAGACGACTCGCTTTCATGCAAAAAAATGTCATTGACAAATACTGCACCAAACATCTTAGTTAGATGTAAAATTGCGCGACTAAGATCTCCTCTGCAAAAACATCCAAATGAATGACAGATTTCTTGAGTTATCTTAGATTAACTCTGACTATTTTGAGGAAGTGTATACTGGCTACTGCGTATCAAGAAATAGCGGGTAGCTACTGGTAACTTTTAGCAATGGTGGATAGTTGTTTCCAATGTTATTTCACGCTTAAGAGTACCTGTAATTAAGCCAGCTAGCTACCTACCATTCAGCTGTTTTTCTAACCTCATTATCTGAGGCATCAACGTTAGGTAGTTAGTAGCTACTGTACTTAATTACAGCTACTGATTGCAGAAGACAAATGTCTTCTTGTCTGCCACCCAGACAGCTGGCGTCGGGTAAGTTTGGCTTTATACATAGCTTGGGCTTTGTCGAGTAAGGCTTCAATTATGTATTTAGATTGTAGTTAGGTATTGTAGGTAGGCATCGTGGGCTGTTGTGGGTAGTTATTGTAGGTTAGCATTGTATTTGGCGGTGCCGGGTGTAGCACGAAGCTAGCTAGCTAGCTAACTCACCTCCTGGACTAGCTGGCGAGTAGCTATTAACAACGGTAGCAACTAGATACAATATCCTTTTAGCCAGCTACATTTGTTCGCAGCGCCGCCGTTTTTCAAACAAAGTCAACACAGCAGCCATTGCAAGCTAGCCAACATGACCAGCTAGCTGTACTGTAGCAGCTAAATACAATATATTTGTGCTAGCTAGCCAACGTTTAATTATTGCTGCATTATGAAAGGAACTAGACACGGACACGAATTATCTGTTTAGTGTGTTAACACACTATTGGTAGTTTGTTGTAACCAAGTATTGGTGCTAAACTGTGTGTTATTGGATGCTAGCATGCTAGTTAGCTATGGCGTCATAGTTAGCTAGCTGAGTAAAGTAAGTTGAGTCTATTCCTTGAAACATTGAACAGCTGTAGTTCACAACAATTCTAATTTCTAAAGTGGAAGTTGGGAGAGTTTTTATTCGGGTGGTTCAGTGAAACAATTATAGTTTCTGAGGTGGAAGTTGGGTGAGTTATATTTGGGAGTTTTGGTGAGGGAGGCCCTACTCTCTCCTTTCCCAGATGTTTAGTTCATTTCATTCCGATCTCCTCTGCATTATTGTAGCCATTTGCTACAGCCTGTCAACTATGCCTCTGCCTATCCCTGTTCTCTCCTCTCCGCACAGGCTACACAAACGCCTCACACCGCGTGGCTGCTGCCTCTCTAACCTGGTGGTCCCTGCACGCACCCCACACCTGGAGTTCCAGGTCTCAGGCAGCCTCTGGAACTGCCGTTCAGCTGCCAACAAGGCTGACTTCATCCCGGCCTATGCTAACCTCCAGTCCCTCGACTTCCTGGCGCTGACGGAAACATGGATTACCACTGAAAACACTGCTACTCCTACTGCTCTCTCCTCGTCTGACCATGTGTTCTCGCATACCCCGAGAGCATCTGGTCAGAGGGGTGGTGGCACAGGAATCCTCATCTCTCCCAAGTGGACATTCTCAATTTTTCCCCTAACCCATCTGTCTATCTCCTCATTTGAATTCCATGCTGTCACAGTCACTAGCCCATTTAAGCTTAATATCCTTGTCATCTATCGCCCTCCAGGTTCCCTTGGAGAGTTCATCAATGAGCTTGACGCCTTGATAAGTTCCTTTCCTGAGGATGGCTCACCCCTCACAGTTCTGGGGGATTTCAACCTCCCTACGTCTACATTTGACTCATTTCTCTCTGCCTCCTTCTTTCCACTCCTCTCCTCTTTTGACCTCACCCTCTCACCGTCCCCCCCTACTCACAAGGCAGGCAATACGCTTGACCTCATCTTTACTAGATGCTGCTCTTCTACTAATCTCACTGCAACTCCCCTCCATGTCTCCGACCACTACTTTGTATCCTTTTCTCTCTCGCTCTCCTCCAACACTACTCACTCTGCCCCTACACAGATGGTAATGCGCCGCCGCAACCTTCGCTCTCTCTCTCCCACTACTCTCTCCTCTTCCATCTAATCATCTCTTCCCTCTGCTCAATCCTTCTCCCTCCAATCTCCTGATTCTGCCTCCTCAACCCTCCTCTCCTCCCTTTCTGCATCCTTTGACTCTCTGTGTCCCCTATCCTCCCGGCCGGCTCGGTCCTCCCCTCCAGCTCCGTGGCTTGATGACTCATTGCGAGCTCACAGAACAGAGCTCCGGGCAGCGGAGCGGAAATGGAAGAAAACTAAACTCCCTGCCGACCTGGCATCTTTTCACTCCCTCCTCTCTACATTTTCTTCATCTGTTTCTGCTGCTAAGGCCACTTTCTACCACTCTAAATTCCAAGCATCTGCCTCTAACCCTAGGAAGCTCTTTGCCACATTCTCCTCCCTGCTGAATCCCCCCCCCCCCCCCCTCCCCCCTCCTCTCTCTCTGTGGATGACTTCGTCAACCACTTTGAAAAGAAGGTTGACGACATCCGATCCTCGTTTGTTAAGTCTAATGACACTGCTGGTCCTGCTCACACTGCCCTACCCTATGCTTTGACTTCTTTCTCCCCTCTCTCTCCAGATAAAATCCTGCGACTTGTGACTGCAGGCCGCCCAACAACCTGCCCGCTTGACCCCATCCCCTCCTCTCTTCTCCAGACCATCTCCGGTGACCTTCTCCCCTACCTCACCTCGCTGATCAACTCATCCTTGACCGCTGGCTATGTCCCTTCCGTCTTCAAGAGAGCGAGAGTTGCACCCCTTCTCAAAAAACCAACACTCGATCCCACTGATGTCAACAACTACAGACCAGTATCCCTTCTTTCTTTTCTTTCCAAAACTATTGAGCGTGCCGTCTTTAGCCAACTCTCTTGCTATCTTTCTCAGAATGACCTTCTTGATCCAAACCAGTCAGGTTTCAGGACTGGTCATTCAACTGAGACTGCTCTTCTCTGTGTCACGGAGGCTCTCCGCACTGCTAAAGCTAACTCTCTCTCCTCTGCTCTTGTCCTTCTAGACCTTTCTGCTGCCTTTGATACTGTGAACCATCAGATCCTCCTCTCCACCCTCTCCGAGCTGGGCATCTCCGGCGCGGCTCACTCCTGGATTGCGTCCTACCTGACCGGTTGCTCCTACCAAGTGGCGTGGCGAGAAGCTGTCTCCGCACCACGTGCTCTCACCACTGGTGTCCCCCAGGGCTCAGTTCTAGGCCCTCTCCTATTCTCCCTATACACTAAGTCACTTGGCTCTGTCATATCCTCACATGGCCTCTCCTATCATTGCTACGCTGACGATACACAACTAATCTTCTCCTTTCCCCCTTCTGATAACCAGGTGGCGAATCGCATCTCTGCATGTCTGGCAGACATATCAGTATGGATGACGGATCACCACCTCAAGCTGAACCTTGGCAAGACGGAGCTGCTCTTCCTCCCGGGGAAGGACTGCCCGTTCCATGATCTCGCCATCACGGTTGACAACTCCGTTGTGTCCTCCTCCCAGAGTGCGAAGAGCCTTGGCGTGACCCTGGACAACACCCTGTCGTTCTCCGCTAACATCAAGGCGGTGACCCGATCCTGCAGGTTCATGCTCTACAACATTCGGAGAGTACGACCCTGCCTTACACAGGAAGCGGCACAGGTCCTAATCCAGGCACTTGTCATCTCCCGTCTGGATTACTGCAACTCGCTGTTGGCTGGGCTCCCTGCCTGTGCCATTAAACCCCTACAACTCATCCAGAATGCCGCAGCCCGTCTGGTGTTCAACCTTCCCAAGTTCTCTCACGTCACCCCGCTCCTCCGCACACTCCACTGGCTTACAGTTGAAGCTCGCATCTGTTACAAGACCATGGTGCTTGCCTATGGAGCTGTGAGGGGATCGGCACCTCTGTACCTTCAGGCTCTGATCAGTCCCTACACCCAAACGAGGGCATTGCGTTCATCCACCTCTGGCCTGCTGGCTCCCCTTCCTCTGCGGAAGCATAGTTCCCGCTCAGCCCAATCAAAACTGTTCACTGCTCTGGCACCCCAATGGTGGAACAAGCTCCCTCACGACGCCAGGACAGCGGAGTCACTCACCACCTTCTGGAGACATTTGAAACCCCACCTCTTTAAGGAATACCTGGGATAGGATAAAGTAATCCTTCTACCCCCCCGCCCACCCCCTAAAAAAAAAAAAAAAAAAAAAAAAAAAACATATTGTAAAGTGGTTATCCCACTGGCTATAGGGTGAATGCACCAATTTGTAAGTCGCTCTGGATAAGAGTGTCTGCTAAATGACGTAAATGTAAATGTAAAGATGGACAAACAGTACTATTGCTGCTTTTTTCTAGTTTTTGAAGCGAAGGTCTGTTAAGGGAGTGTGGAGCACACTCGTTGGGTTCCCCTAGCCGACGTCAGCTAGGCGCCAGCCGAACTGAAGCATGCGGAAGCGTTAAGCCACAGCAGGAAGTGACCAACATCCTCTTTGCTCAGTCAGTAGGCCTACTAAGCCACAGTAGGAAGTGACCAATCGAAAAGTAGGTGACTTTCAGTTGCAAATCACCCTCCATAGTGTTGCTAACTAATGGTGTTGCTAACGGACCCATCTCATTAACCCAGGAAAGGGGTCAGTTAGACGGGGGGTTGGGGGTTGATCAGGGGGGTTATTCCCCAAGGAGAGGGGGGCAGAAGGGGACAAAGGGGGGTTAGCTGCCCCCCTGCTGGGGTTATTAATCTGGGAGAAAGGCCGGCCTTGAGCCTGGTGGAAAAAACTGCCCTTTGTCCAGACAGAACAAAGAGTTGGAAGGGAGAGGAGGGAGCTGCATTCAACCATCAGCCTCTCTCTGGCTGCGTCCCAAACGGTACCCTATTCCCTTTATAGTGCACTACTTTAGACCAGAGCCTTATGGACCCGATGAGCCCTAAGATAGTGCACTATAACGGGAATAGGATGCCATTTGGGACGCAGATCTCTCTGGCCTGCTACTACAAAAGCAGAATGAGGCCTGGGTCTGTTGGGTCTGCTTCGTGGCTCCCACATGATAAGGGACCCTCTGTTGGGTATGCTTCGTGGCTCCCACATGATAAGGGACCCTCTGTTGGGTCTGCTTCGTGGCTCCCACATGATAAGGGACCCTCTGTTGGGTCTGCTTCGTGGCTACCACATGAAAAGGGACCCTCTGTTGGGTCTGCTTCGTGGCTACCACATGAAAAGGGACCCTCTGTTGGGTCTGCTTCGTGGCTCCCACATGAAAAGGGACCCTCTGTTGGGTCTGCTTCGTGGCTCCCACATGAAAAGGGACCCTCTGTTGGGTCTGCTTCGTGGCTCCCACATGAAAAGGGACCCTCTGTTGGGTCTGCTTCGTGGCTCCTACATGAAAAGGGAACCTCTGTTGGGTCTGCTTCGTGGCTACCACATGATAAGGGACCACCTCTTTAAAAGGGGGGTCTAGTAGAGGGGTGGATGGGGTGTGATGATGTCACCACCATTGTGGTGGAGCAGGGAGCCCTGGCTCAGACAGCTGGTCGGGGTTTTGGAGGGAACTTTTTTCAATTGAAATCCAAGTCATTGAATGGAGGAGAGGAGGGAGGGATGGAGAGAGGGGGTTGGCTGTTGAGTTGTAGTAGTTTGTTTTCCCGCCAAGCCAATGGCTTCCATGACTACAGCTGCGGTTGCCTTGCTTGGTGATTGTGTCCTATGTTTGTCAGTTAACTAGAGCTATGAGAGAATTAAAACTGAACTAGTTAGCTAGCTACTTACAGTGACTGCGATATCGTGACCTGCGCAAAGCATCGCAGCTCTCAGAACTGTTTTGTAGTGAATTCTTCTTTCATAAACCCATTAAAGTCCTCACCTTAAAGGCACCTAAAGTGCAGTGTATCAAAATCCCCAAATCCCATTTTTTTTTAGGGGGGTGCAGTCGCACATAGAACCTTACGGCTCTGAAATGTCAATCTGGGTTCAGCCATACAGTTCTATCTGATACTTCTGAATTAGACATGTTCCGTGGCTATTTAAATAAATAAATGATAGAATAACACTATTTTACCAAGATAGAGTCAGAACACATCATCCAATACATTAAGAAATGTATTATGATCATCAGACAAATGACTGTCATCACTGAACAACGATGTGACAACATCATTTGCTTTAAGATTTCTGTCAGTGTTGTTTTTTTGCTTGAGTGCCATTATCGCTGGCTAGACTAGCTTAGACCAGACTCCTGAGTGGCGCAGCGGTCTAAGGCACTGCATCTCAGTGCTTGAGGCGTCACTACAGACCCCCCCTGGTTCGATTCCAGGCTGTATCACAACCGGCCGTGATTGGGAGTCCCATAGGTGCAGCGCACAATTGGCCCAGCGTCGTCCGGGTTTGGCCGGTGTAGGCCGTCATTGTAAATAAGAATGTGTTCTTAACTGACTTGCCTAGTTAAATAAAGGTAAAATAGAGGGAGGTGGCAAAGACATGTTCTGATTGGTCCGTCTGTATTTCTCAGGCTTGTAATTGGATTGCAGATAGAACCTTAGAGCGCCAAGTTCAAATGGGTTTATGCAGATCGAACTTTCTAGTTATACTTTTGATCACTTAAAATCTAACTTCACAGACATATGAAATAACCATTTAAAGATCAATTATATGTGAACAATTCATTTTTAGTCCCGAGGTGTTTTCTTACCTATCTACCTGAAGTTGAATACACTGACGGTTAGTCGCTCTGGATAGGAGTGTCTGCTAAATTACCAAAATGTAATGTAAATGTAATGTAGCCTAAGACAGTTAAGACACTCACCGATAAACTCTATGGCCTCGTTGAACCAGGAGGAGATGTCAGCCTTGTGGTTGTCCTCTACAGGGATACTCTTGTACTGGAAGGACTCTTCAAAGTGGTTGGGGCAGTTAGCTGATACGTTGATAAGAGCAGTGATACCCAGCATGTCTAACATGTCCTTTCTGGAGGCATGGTAGGCACTGCCCAGGTAGAGGAAGGGAAGGATCTCCACTGGACCACCCTGGAGAGGAGGAGTGGAACAGGCCAGAAAACAGTCAACCACCAGCCCTAAAGAGTTAGGCTGTAATAAAGTTAGTCTAAGATGTCAAAATATATAGTTTGATGACACACTGACACTGTTTTGAGAGTAATAACGTGTCAAAGTGTTATTGGAGATGAAGATAGGAACAGAAACCAATGTCAAATCCAAGCCCCTTGTAGCTCAGTTGGTAGAGCATGGCGCTTGCAACGCCAGGGTTGTGGGTTCGACTCCAACGGGGGGGCCAGTATGGAAAATATATGCACTCACTAACTGTAAGTCACTCTGGATAAGAGCATCTGCTAAAATGACTAAAAAATAAATACAATAAAAAGCCTATAAATACTTATGCCTACCAGACTGAGGTTAGTTTAAGGTTGCAGAATATATTGTCTGATGACACACTGACATTTGTTTATTTACTATACAGGTAAAAGTGCTGTTACACAGTAATAACATACAAAATACACGTTTAAAAGAAAACCTACCTGGTCATAGAGAGCTGTACTGCATGGACTGCAGCTGGGGTCGGCGCTGTCTGGACGGGCGCTGAGGGGCAGACTCAGTCCCGGTGGAGCTGACGGCTTGGTGCACATCTCTGGATACTCCGAGGAGAACGTGTCAAACCCACCTAAACAATGTCAAGATAGGACGTAAGGATACCGTCCAACAGTCCCGTCACCATCTCAGTTACAGGACGTAAGGATACCGTCCAACAGTCCCGTCCCCATCTCAGTTACAGGACGTAAGGATACCGTCCAACAGTCCCGTCACCGTCTCAGTTACAGGACGTAAGGATACCGCCCAACAGTCCCGTCACCATCTCAGTTACAGGACGTAAGGATACCGTCCAACAGTCCCGTCACCATCTCAGTTACAGGACGTAAGGATACCGTCCAACAGTCCCGTCACCATCTCAGTTACAGGACGTAAGGATACCGTCCAACAGTCCCGTCACCATCTCAGTTACAAGCAGCTGTATAGTGGCTATTTTGGCACAGTCACAGCGTTCACCTCATAACTGACGTAGGCCTACACTACGGCACGTTTGTTGTGAGCCGTTCGTCATTACCATGAGTGTGTAATCAATATAGATATAGGCTACTATAACACGTTTATAATAAATCAAATTACCTTTGAGAAAGAAGACACTGGCTCCACACGGGTCTCGGCACAGAGCTGTCACGGCGAGCATTAGAGTCCCGTCATTCTTCACTTGGCCGAAGTCCAAACTCCGATCATCCAGAAACACCACCGACCGATACTCCCCTGAGAGAAGCCGGTTCCGCGTGTCCTCGTTGGGCACGATGTGTCCCACCCCCAGCCCCCTTCGGGCCGCGGACGTTGGTGGACCCGGAGATGTGAGAGGAGTTGAAGGAGAAGAATGAGCGGCAGTCCAGGACCAGACAGCCCGGGTCTTCACCCCTCCAGCAGCCCGCGGAGGGACACGGCATCGATGCTGGGGTATTGGTATTATTTTATGTATCATTAAGGCACATGTAGGGAAATGCCAAAGGTAAAATATAATAAACATGTTTGATATTTTATAATCCAGATACATGCTTAAATAAGGAATATAGACATGTAGTATATGCTGTGTTTTAAATGAATGCATGTGTTCTTTCACAGAGGCTCTCAACAGTGTGCATTACATTAGTTCTTTTTTAAGAAGGGGCCTAAGCCACGCAGCCAATAGAATGATAGAATGAGAGGCTTCATATAGAAAAAAGCATTCATGACCTTTTGGAGTGGACATTGTGTGACAGCTGGACGTTGAAAAAGAAGGGTGGTGCAGAACTAAAATAAGTTAGGAATGTACGCATGTTTGTTCATTTGTGTGTATATAAGAGATCTCTAAGCCAGAGAGAGACAGTTGTTCCATGGAGCAAGCTCGGCTTTGTTATGCAATAAAGTCTAATTCTTGGATTCACAAGCTCTGGTGTCTTGAGAGATATTTTTGAGTTGATTAATTATTAGTCAAATATTTCTACCACATAATTGGCGAGCTTTTGCCAGGAGTTGAAAAATAGGGACCAGAGACGGTATACATCTGCAGTTGGGAAACGGCTTGGACGGACCATACAAACAAAAGCGGCCGCTTTTAAAAGGTAAGCCAAGTTCTTACTTATATAGTATAACATTTGTGTGGTCCGATCCGGGGCTCGGCAACATCTAAAGAAATACCAAATAGGTCTCTCCAAATTTAAGAACCAGAAAATTAAAGACTAGGAGCTTTTGAATTTAAGAATACATGTCGCTGTTGTTTGTCTGAACCGTCTGTTCAATTGATTTGATTCATTTGATTCATCTTGCTGATCGCTTTGTCTGGGTCATTTCGGCACGGGTGGTTGTCCATCTGGTTGAGCGATCAGACAATAACATGTTAAGTCCTGTGAATACCGCTATAAACGTGTAGCGAAAGTGTATCGTTTATAGGCTGCTTAGGTAGGCAGAAATCCTGTGTAATACCGCTCCTTTTTCTGTGTTGAGGAAGTGTAACAGAAAAAATAGGGCAGAATTTACAGGTCACTTAGGAAAGCGTAGTAGAAGTCCAGGTGTGTAGAGGAAATGTAACACCTAGGGGGCTAAATAAATAGAAATCCTGTGGATACCGCTTTGGAGAGCTAAAATTAGCACTCAAGAGGTCTGAACGGGCAGGTGGCTAGCTAAATTTGGGACCTACGGTACCGCTCTAATGAGGAATTCATTGTTAGAGGTCTGCTCGGGTAGGTAGTAAATACAAATCCTGTGGATACCGCTTTGGAGAGCTAAAATTAGGACTCCAGAGGTCTGAACGGGCAGGTGGCTAGCTAAATTTGGGACATACGGTACCACTCTAATGAGGAATTCATTGTTAGAGGTCTGCTCGGGTAGGTAGGGCATCATCCTGTGTTGTGGTGATGCCAAAATTAGGTAGGGTCGATCAGGTAAAAAAGTTAGGTCATCCGGCGTAGGTGACAGCATAAATTGGAGTAACACCGGTCATCCTGAGTAGGTGAACGGGTTAAATAGCTACAAGGGCTTCAAATATTGAGAAAGTGTTAAATAGAGTAGGTCTGCTCATCTCGTATGGGTGAATGGTTTGCTTGGGCGGCTGTGAGTCATTCAACTGTCTGATTCATTTGGGCACAAGTGTGTTGGGGAGAGAAGTGTGTTTGAGGTCGTTTGAAGTGTCGGTGTTTGGTGGAGAAAGGTTGGCGCACCTTTCCTGGACCGTTGTTTGAGTATAACCTGGTAGGAAGGACGCACCCGGTCTCACACCAAGAGAGGAAGAGTGAATGGTGCGTGGATATTACATTTAAGTCATTTAGCAGACGCTCTTATCCAGAGCGACTTACAGTTAATGAATACATATTTTTTTTATACTGGCCCCCCGTGGGAATCGAACCCACAACCCTGGCATTGCAAACGCCATGCTCTATCAACTGAGCTACATCCCTGCCGGCCATTCCCTCCCCTACCCTGGGCCAATTGTGCGCCGCCCATGAGTCTCCCGATCGCGGCCGGCGGCGACTGGATTTGAACCAGGATCTCTAGTGGCACAGTTAGCACTGCGATGCAGTGCCTTAGACCACTGCGCCACTCAGGAGATTCATTGACCAACTGAGTGTAGAAAAATTCACGTTACCAGGAGGGGTAGAATAAATCCTGTTGGAGGAACAGGTCACGTGTACCGGTGTGGTCATATGACGTCTATGCATTGTATTTTGATAAATCTTTTAGGGTATGTTTCTGACATTATATTTAGAAACTTTAGAGGTGATGTAGTATTATGATAAATTGACTACAGTAAAATAATAACAAGGATAGGGTTAACATTCCAAATTTGGGCCCTTTGATAGAATAAAATATTCCTGTAGGTTATACAAATAGTAATTAAGGGCGTTTAAGAACAACATTGTATAAATATGGAATAAAAGTGGTATAATGGTGTAAATTAGTCGCACTCTGAAGTTTGAATGATGAGATATAGAGGTGTGTTTGATAATTATATATACGCTGGAATAATAAGCTTTTCTTGTAAATTATATCTTGGAGTTTCATACAACAATGCCTGTCATAGAATTTTGTAAGATCAGGGAATAGTGACCAGCATATATGATTCTAGGAGGATTCTATGACTGAGGGAAAGGATTTGGGTAATTTGTTGTTCGTTCCACTGAGACTAGATTGTGATTAACAGATTGTGGCAATAAAGAATAATTAGAAACATGAATGGTTTGGTAGATATGAATATAGTGGAATATAATAAATGTTATGTGAGTGTGATTTAATACGAGGGATTGGATAAAATTATAGGTGTTGACTTGCCCAAACACGTAGATGTACGTGGAAATGGGAGAGAGTACATAGGACATGTGGTAGAATTAATCATTATAATAAACTATCTATTATTTCAGAAGCAGAGGTAAGATAGTCAAGAAATTTTAGTATGTTAGGGGAAAATATAATTCATTTGGTTAGGTCGTTAGATCTGTTTCCAAATCAATGAATGTGGGGTTTGACTCGTTGACTGTTAAATTGTATACGTTGAGCGTGTGAGATCTGTGTCCTTCAAAGCTATTTTCTGATAAGGTGTGGTATGTGCCAGAAACTATAACTACTGACCATTATCATTGGAATAAAGGAGGATTAACTTGTCATTTCTATAAAGCATAGATTCTGCATCGCTGAACAGAGTCTAGGTTTTCTAAGTATAGTTTAGCTATAGTTGTGGGTTGTTTAGATTGAAGGAACAGTCAGGATAAGATTTGAAGATTTAGCAGCCTGAGTCTTTTCAGACTGAATTTATTCTTATTCAACGGGAAAGACGGAGGAGTGTCTATAGTCTAAATCAGAAAGGACAGTTACATTTGAATAGCGGACTGGCAATTTGGATAGAGATTTGGCCATAATTTGAATTGTTTAGGTAGACTGGAATGAAAGTAAGGTCTTTTAATAATATGAATATAAATATATTATTAGTTATTGTTGGGATGTGAATAGACTTTACTAATGACATGAACTAGTTTCCGGTTAAAAGAGAGTCATACTTGCTTGACTGTATCAAGCTGAAAGAGTTATTTAAAGCAAGTTTGAATAGCTGGATGGAAAACATTTATTTGACAAAATTCTAATTGTTATTACTTTATTCTATGGTTCGCGTGACACCAGTGGTGGATGCGAATAGTTGAATTCTAGAATGATAATGTATTTTCGTTACGTGAACTAGGGGATGCATGGAGCTTTGGCTATTATACTGAGTGAATAGCACCAATTTAGAGTTGGTTCTAGATTTGTTGAATAAACAAACTTATATTTTAAACTAAAGTAATGCAATAGGCTACAATTATAACATTATCAGAAAAAGGCACTATACGCTCATCTGTGGTCCTCTGTAGCTCAGTTGGTAGAGCACGGTGCTTGCAGCGCCAGGGTTGGGTGTTCGATTCCCAAAGGGGGCTAGTATAATAATGTTGTTTGGAATAAGAGCATCTGCTGAAATGTTAACGGGTATGGAGAGGAGAGTACGTGGTAGTCATTGAATAAGGTTTTGCTAGATTAAACGAGTGACAATAGTGGAATATGTCTATAAATAAATTGGATTGTGATAAATGGATGATTTCAATCTATGATGGTAAACTACAGCAAGTGTTTGGTGTTACTTGTAGCTTACTTAGAAAGGATAGTTAATTCATTCTAATAATGGCGGAGTGATGGTTTAATTGCGTGGCTATGATTTTAGTAGATTACAAGAGAAATAGGATATAGTTTACGACGCATGGAGAAGGGAATGTCTTATATGGTAATAGATAAACTGAACCAAACATGACGTTACTACGGCAATTTAGGATGGTTAATGTTGTTAATTTCGGTTTTTAAACCCTATGATAGAGGTAAATGCAGAACGCTGTTTGAAAGTGTGTTTTATTAGTAGGTCTGCTAGTAAAAATGGAAGAATTTCCATTTTTGTCTGCAGGTGTTAACCATTGGGGCTTGCTGAAACGTGAGAGCGCTATAAAGGACATTATGGGTTACGTTAGGTGTACAAGGATCGCGTTTTTGTAGGAAGTCGTAGGAGGTTGAATATTATCGGCAGGAAATTGCTAGCTAGTTAGCGGTGAGAGCTAGTGCGGTTTTCGTTGGGTGACGTCACTTGCTCTATGAACTGGAAGTAGATGCTTTGCGTGGCATAGGTGGAGCGACGGGTAACGGTGCTTAGATGGTGAATGTTGTCGATGTGTGCATAGGGTCCCTGGTTCGAATCCAGTAAGGGGCAGTAAGCAAATCTTTTACATTGATGTGAATTACTGGTTTCATTGATAACATTATAGGAAAGATGTTGTCCTACCAATCCATGTCGGATAGGATAACATAGTAATTAAAATTGCATATTGGTGAATTGGATGTTTTATTGGTTTTTACTATAAATATAAAATAATTTGTCATCTGTTGAGGTACCGTTATGAGGGAAATTAGCGGTAGAGTATGATAGATATTGTAGAGGGTTTAAAAAATAAGTTAATTGGGTAATGAGACAGGTTGACTTGATGTTGAATGGGATTGTTTAATAGAAGTAATCATTTCTATTTAGGAGAATGAGAATATGTTATTAGGTAGTATTGCTTTGTGGAGACGATTTACTAATGAAGAACATGTCTCGATAGTTGAATAAGGAACGATATTTGATCATTGATCATTCTTATTATGACATTATATAGTTTGTTTAAACAGCGGTGAATTATGACGATGTTTCATTACTTCTGATAACGATAATCTGTTTATAGTACGTTGAACGATGGGAGATAGTTGTTGCTGTTGGCCTGATGGATTAAGTAGACATCTTTTTATGGGTTTCGGATTATGAAACAATACGTTTATATTTAAAAAAGAAACATCAATGCAACAGTTTGCGACGTTTAAATTACTAAAATGGGGTTATAGGTTTATAGTGGAAGGTGTAGTTAACTTAATAAAACTTGTTATTATCTAGTGTCTTCTAAGTGTGAGTTTTCTTTTAAGGATTGATGGGAGTCTCCTATAATATTATGTTAGGGGTAAAGTAGAACACGACGTATCAAACAATTTTAAATCGATGCTGGGGTTAATGATTGTTGATGAGATAGGACTGGGGATATATGTATGATGTTTTGTGTGTAATTACTATCTTTGGATTGTTGATTAAATGTTAACGACATGTATACTTTCTCTTCCAGGAACATGGGGATTTCTTTATTGGGAGGTTTAAAAAGTCTGTAGGCTAGGGTGGAACTAGTTAGTAAAATTAAGTAGTTTTATTTTTAGGTTGTCATAGGGAGCTACCAAAATAAATAAGGCCTGGCCATTTTTGTTTGTTTATTGTTTTACTATATGGTGTTCGAATAACCATAAACAAATTACTTAGTATGAAATGCTATTCTGTATAGGATTTTTATTTCTATTTTGGGTTTTTTGACAGGATGGAAGTGAAATATCTTAAAGGGGCATACGCATGTAATTTGGGTTTTATTTACTGAGGGATAAGTAAACATGTGTGATTTATTTTGAAAAGAGCTGTACTAAGGACTTACTGTACACTCGGGATACAACATTTATGAAATGTTTTGATGGTTATTAATGAGTAGTATACTATTGGATGAAACAATTCATTGAATTTAAATGACCTCTGAAATCTGTCCTGGCTTTATAGTGTGTCACGAACGTCAAAAGGAGGAGACCAAAGCGCAGCGTGTTGAGCGAACATCGTAGACTTTATTATAAAGAAACCACGATCAAAACAACAAACCAAATACGACGAAAGTGAAGTTCAATACTGATAATGACTAACAGCAACAAGGAAACAAAAACCCACAAAACCAAGGTGAACACACACAGTATAAATATGGCTCCCAATCAGAGATAACGAGCCGACAGCTGACACTCGTTACCTCCGATTGGGAGTCATACGACTAATCAACATCAAAACCAAACATAGAAAATGAAACAACTAGATCCCACAATGAACTACACCCAAACGAAAATGACAACCCTGGCTCACTACTAAGAGTCCCGGAGCCAGAACGTCACAGTACCCCCCCCTAAAGGCGCGGACTGCGACCGCGCCTCACAACCCCACAATAGGGGAGGGCTGGGTGGGTGTTGCTCCCCGGAGGCGGTTCCGGCTCTGGGCTTGACCACCACCCCACTATAGTTACTACCCGCTTACTTAACCTCCTCCCAATGACCACCCTCCACTTAAACCCACCTGGATTAAGGGGCAGCACCGGACTAAGAGGCAGCACCAGGCTGAGGGACAGCACCGGACTAAGGGGCAGCACTGGACTAAGGGGCAGCACTGGACTAAGGGGCAGCACCTGACTAAATGGCGGATCCTGGCTGGCTGGCTCTGGCGGATCTTGGCTGGACGGCTCTGGCGGATCCTGGCTGGACGGCTCTGGCGGATCCTGGCTGGACGGCTCAAGCTGATCCGGTCTGACGGAAGGCTCTGGCTGCTCCTGTCTGGCGGAAGGCTCTGGCTGATCCTGTCTGGCGGAAGGCTCTGGCTGATCCTGTCTGGCGGAAGGCTCTGGCTGATCCTGTCTGGCGGAAGGCTCTGGCTGATCCTGTCTGGCAGAGAGCTCTAGCGGCTCCGGTCTGGCGGACGGCTCTGAAGGCTCATGGCAGACGGGCGGCTTTGCAGGCTCAGTACAGACGGGCAGTTCAGACGGCGTTGGGCAGACGGACAGTTCAGACGGCGTTGGGCAGACGGGCAGTTCAGGCGCCGTTGGGCAGACGGGCAGTTCAGACGGCGTTGGGCAGACGGACAGTTCAGGCCCCGTTGGGCAGACGGCACACTCTGGCCGTCTGAGGCGCACCGTAGGCCTGGTGCGTGGTGCCGGAACTGGAGGTACCGGGCTGAGGACACGCATCTCAGGGCTAGTGCGGGGAGAAGCAACAGGGCATGCTTGGCCCTGGGGACGCACCGTAGGCCTGATGCGTGGTGCCGGAACTGGAGGTACCGGGCTGAGGACACGCATCTCAGGGCTAGTGCGGGAAGCAGCAACAGGGCATGCTTGGCCCTGGGGACGCACATAAGGCCTAGTGCGGAGAGCAGCAACAGGGCATGCTGGACCCTGGGGACGCACATAAGGCCTAGTGCGGAGAGCAGGAACAGGCCGGGCTGGGCTGGCGACGCGCACCGTCTCCCTGGTGCGGGTGGCCGGAACAGGCCGGGCCGGGCTGGCGAAGTGCACCGTATCCCTGGTGCGTGGAGCAGGAACAGGCCGGGCTGGGCTGGCGACGCGCACCGTATCCCTGGTGCGAGTGGCCGGAACAGGCCGGGCCGGGCTGGCGAAGCGCACCGTTTCCCTGGTGCGTGGAGCAGGAACAGGCCGGGCTGGGCTGGCGACGCGCACCGTATCCCTGGTGCGTGGAGTAGGAACAGGCCGGGCTGGGCTGGCGACGCGCACCGTATCCCTGGTGCGAGTGGCCGGAACAGGCCGGGCCGGGCTGGCGTAGCACACCGTGGACCTGGTGCTTGGAGTAGGAACAGGCCGGTCCGTACCGGGAACACACACCACTGGCCTCAACCGAGGATCAGGAACGGGCCGGACTGGACTGGCAACACACATCAGTCTTTCACGCCGTGCCACAAACACTTCCCTCCCTCTACTCGCCAATGGCTCCCGTACTCCGTTAGCCTTCTCTCCTTTTCTCCCTGTGGCAGCCTCCTGCTGCCCAGCCGCCCAAGCCATGTGCCCCCCCAAAAAAAATTTTTTGGGTTGCCTCCCGTCCTTCCGACGATGGCCCTGCCGATGCCGTTGCTCCTCTCCTGCCAGGTTCTCCCCCTTCATCGCCCTCCGGTACCGGACGGCCTCCTCCTGGGTAATATGTCACCAGCCGAGGAGGACATCCACCAACGTTCTCTCCTGACCCGGCGCCTCCTCCCATGTCCAGACCCTTTGCTCCTGGACGCGCTGCTTGGTCCTTTTGTGGTGGGTTTTTCTGTCACGAACGTCAAAAGGAGGAGACCAAAGCGCAGCGTGTTGAGCGAACATCGTAGACTTTATTATAAAGAAACCACGATCAAAACAACAAACCAAATACGACGAAAGTGAAGTTCAATACTGATAATGACTAACAGCAACAAGGAAACAAAAACCCACAAAACCAAGGTGAACACACACAGTATAAATATGGCTCCCAATCAGAGATAACGAGCCGACAGCTGACACTCGTTACCTCCGATTGGGAGTCATACGACTAATCAACATCAAAACCAAACATAGAAAATGAAACAACTAGATCCCACAATGAACTACACCCAAACGAAAATGACAACCCTGGCTCACTACTAAGAGTCCCGGAGCCAGAACGTCACATAGTGTGACCTGATCACCCGCACTATGAATTCTAGAGGCATGCTGAATTAGGGGGTTAGATAAAATAAGGATAATTGTGAAGAAGTTTATAATTTGGAAAAAATCCTATATATAAATTAGTCGAAACAGGACAAGAATGAAGTGAGAGGGTTAGTCCTGAAGGAGAGGTATTCCTTGAATAGTGTTATGGAATACAGTTAAGTAAAGATATGCTCAAGGGTTGTCATTTTAAGGTTAGTTATTATTTTAGGTTTGATAGGCAATATTGTTTTGTTTTGTTTTTTGAACACATGAATCATGATGTGATGCATGTGTCCAAGGGGGGAAGTTGGGATTACAGAGGTTTTAATGGTTTATTATGGTTTCGTGGGGAAATATGCAAGGTGTATTAAGGATATGAGCATTAGTAATAATGTGTTATGGGTTAGGTTAAATCATTTTTGTTTTTGTGATAGGAGGCATGGTGTAGAGGTGGTCTGTCTATGAGATAAGTGGACTACAACAAGCTGGAAGCAGGTGTGCTTCATAATCTCAAGGCTTATCTTGACGGATGAGAGGACATGAGTAGCATACTGTGTCTCACCTAACCTAACAATGTTCTTAATATTTTCTTTTCATGGGTGAAGATAACTCTGCCCAACTGAGTAGGAGAATCTGAGCATTTTCTGCACCCTGGAGACTATGTGATGGCAAAAGACTACAGAAGAAAGAGCTGGAAAGACCCTATGTGGAGGGGCCTGTACCAGGTGTTGTTGGCTACCTTAATGATGGTAAAAGTGGTGGAGACAGATACTAAGATTCATGTTTCCCACTATAGGAGTGTTCCAACCTCAGCCATTGGGTAGCATTGTTGTCTTTTGTGTGTGTCTGTGCTTGTGTCTTTGCAGCAGTAACTCCGAGCTTCCCTATGGGTAGGCTGATAGAAGTACACTCATCGCAGACTGATGTCAATGGATTGAGAGGGACTCTGGCTGATCCGGAGACCCTAGTGATGGGGAAGGTTAACAGCGAAAGGTGTCCATACATCATCATCCAGGTTACACCAACAGCGGTACGGATAGAGGGGAGCGTGATCGGGTGTCATCTAAACCAGAGTGAGGGGACTGAAGACTAGGAGACCACAGAGACTTCCAAGACCTTCCAGACCGCCGAGAGATTCCAGACCACCGAGAGATTCCAGACATTCAAGATGTTATTACAGATGGTGTTATAATGCATAGTAGAAATAATTTGGTCCAGAGCGGTGTGAACCTCAATAAAAACCAAAAACCCTCTACCCGGCTGAAGAGGAACAACAAACGTGTTGAAGACGTTCCTGTCCGACACCACCTCTGCCAGAGACCTGAATCCAGCATCAAATCAAGGCAATCAATTGCCTTCTCTTTAGTGCCTTTTCTCTCAGGAATGTGACAGGAGTCCATGTGGAATGAGCAGGAAGTGAGAGGTCTATGCAAATGCAATGTTCTTCATAGGGTATACTGGTTTGCAAATTGACAAAACAGAATGATGGTGGAGGTGGGGTGGCTCAGGTGTGACATTGGAATTGGGACATTGCCATGGGCAATCCAAGATGAACTATGAAGCTATCTGAAGAACATAATGAAGACGCCAGAAGATTGAGTGCCGGTGGAGGAAGGGAGTGTTAGTTGAGGTAGTATGTTGATTAAGGAGGTATTATACACTGCTAAATTTATAGTAATTTAGACTAGGAATGTATTAAGATAATGATCTGTTGTAATTCTTGTTATGAGGAAGTTAATGCTAGAATTATGATAGTATAAATATACATTCTGCCAGTGTCAATATTTGCCAAGGTGAGAGATTTAACTTTGAATGATGGAACCAAAGTGAATAACTAAGAATTGTCATTCTAAATTTGTTTTGGGTAATTCATCTGATAATAACTATGAATTATAAGGTGACTGATTGATTTGAATAAGTTATTAATATGTTAATAACTAATTATGTTGACATTGCAATGAATGGATTAGATATTGATTATTTTGATTGTTATAATAATTATGATATGGGTAAAAAGGTTATGTAAGCTAAAGATGTTGACACTATTCTTAACATGTCCTAGATATTATGGTCAAAACAAAGTTGCATTTATTTCTTATATATTTTGATGTGTTAGGATACTACCACGTATATTGGAAATACAACAAAACAAAAAGGGGAGCAATGGTTACAAAGCTCAACAGCAACAATTGGAGGTTAGCTTAGAGGGAAACCTTCAAGACTTGTAACCAATACCTGACTGGGCTCCTTGTCCTCATCAGGATGGGTCAGACAATGAGGAAGATACATTGGTCTGAATATATATTCTTATAAAATGTAACCACAGATGGCAAGGCTAAGAATAAGTATATGCACATGCTTACACTCATTTTATGTTATCTTTTGTTTTATTGGTTGGGACTTAAAAGTCCCAGAGGGGGGAAATATATGGATGATTTTCAAGTACATGTGTTGTAGAATTAAACACCTATATGCCTTAAAATGTTTATGGATTGAGAACCAGTTGAAGGGTTAATACAGAGCAGAGACATTTATGTGTTTTTCATAAACTCCCTGCAGCTGGGCTGGGTATGTCAATGACATGTGATGGAGATACAACTCCTCGTGATGGCTGTGTGGAGATTGGAGTAACAATGAAACTAGTGTTATCATTTCTTTGTGCTTATGACCTTATGACCTGACACATGGCCACATGCACATAATCTCAAGGGCCAGGGAGGATGATAAGTGATAAATGTTTAAATGTATGTGGTTGAGAATGGGTTATGGATGACATGTTTAAATCATTTTTAAGTATTAATGGATATGTTTTATAATGTGTTATGAAATGATAATGGTGAAACAGAATGAACATAATTGATACTTTGTACTCCAGATGCATGCCTAGATAGTGAATATAGTCAATACAGAGTGTGATTGTTCTTTAACGTACGTATATACATAATTTTTTGAGTCATGCCACTAATAAGATACAGAGGCCCCACTTAGAGAAGCGCAAGTAGCCCAGTTGTTGCTTCATGGAGCAAGCTCGGCTTTGTTATGCAAATAATAAAAGTCTAAATTCACAAGTTCCAGTCTCTTGAGAAATATTTTTAAGTTGACTACACTTTGAGTCAAATATTTCTACGACATTATCAAACATACTGACCTTTCTGACCCTATCCCATGGCCCTACTTTCTACAACTGAACATTTAAATTCCTCTATGAGTTTTGTTTCGTGTCCATTTACTTATCTATGTATTTGTTGTATATTGGGGTTGTGCTGCAGAGCATCATGGGGGTTTGTATGTGTTGAGATGATCACGTTCCAGATAAATGGTTGAACTGATTCCTGTCTCCTGTCTCATCATTATTGAATTGTTATACAGACGTGGTTATGAAACCCACGAGACATAACAAAAGATTGGTGATGAGTTAGTCTGAATTTACAGGAACTATTCTGTCTGGAAGAAGTGGGTTTTTACAACTGTTTAAAACTGTTATTTTCTGTGGTCCAGAAAAGGCTAATGTTAGCACAGTGTATTGATAGCAGAGGCAAGTGCATAGTCTAGCTAGCTAAGAGAGAGAGTTAACATCGTCGTGGACGGCAGAAAAGGACTGGAGACGGACATCGGAGTGGGAAAACAATCATTAAAAAGGGAGGAATATACAGTGATTAAAGGAAAGGACATTTATTCAACTGTGAAGATGAACTTTGGAATAAAAAATTGCTAAATGAGTGAACTTAGGAGGAAACGTCAGTGAGTGAAGTGAATGAAGATCACATGACTGAGGAAAATATTGCTTTGGTTGAGGACAATATTGAAGTGAGTGACAATCAGGAGCTTATTGAGAAACGAAACATTATTGGAATTGTTGGAAACATTGGACAGTTTGATAAAAGTATTGAACAGTGGAGTTCATATACAGAACGGTTTGAATATTTTGTTCTTGTAAATGACATGGATGAGGATAACATTGTGCCGACATGTTTTAGTGTAATGGGGCCAAAGACATTTAATTTACTAGGCAGCCTGCTACAGCCAGACAGAACAGGTAATAAGACAAGATATTGTGGAGATACTTAAAGGACATTTTTCACCAGAACCACTAGTTAATGCTGAAAGGTTCAGGTTCCACAGGAGACATCAGGAAGACGGAGAATCAGTAACAATGTTTGCTGCAGCATTAAATAAACTACCAGAACACTGAGTTTAATGCTGTTCTAAATGACATCATTAGAGACAGACTAGTATGTGGGCTACGGAGTGAAGCTACACAAAAGAGACTGTTGACTGAAAGTCATCTGACCTTGGCAAAGGACATTGGAATCAGTGTGTCCATGGAACTAGCTGCTAAAGAGGCTCACCAGTTGAGTTCATCAGGAACTTAGTGGGTTCATCTAACAATCCTAATTATCAGCTGATACATTTTAATCTCATACACAGGGTAAACCTTCCACCTAGAAAACATCATTTAATAGAAATCACAACCGCTCCTCTGCGTGATCTATGTAATCAAGGTGCCTTGGGCTCCTTTAATTATATGTACTGGGAGTAACCAGGGGACATGTTTTGGATATCTTGTTCCCCCAAACTGTTATTACTGAATGATAATTCACCACTGTCATTACAGCAAAGACGTATAATGTTGTCAGGTTGGACAGCAGCTAAAAAGATGTTGGAACTAAGATGGCAACCACCACACCTCATTGGATCAGCACTTTTATAGATATCATTTATTTAGAACTATCCACTGCTAGGATCCATGGGGCTAGCCAAACAACAAATGCAGTTGAAACCAGAAAATAACTCCTGTAGTGGGTTTTACCCAACAGATTGCCCATTCATGATCATTTCGTGCAAATGTGTGCCTTACTGATTTTATTATTATAATTGTATTTACCTGCAATAACTAGTTTCCATAATATACTGATATATAATTTACAGTATTGTGTCTCTAGCTGTATAACCATTCCTGCTGCTATTTGTTCTGATATATATTTTAACAGTATTGTGTCTCTAGCTGTATCAGGTTGGGTGTGTTGGGGTGGTCCCAGGAGGGGTTGGAGGGTGGATTGGGGTGGTCCCAGGAGGGGTTGGAGGGTGGGTTGGGGTGGTCCCAGGAGGGTGTTGGAGGGTGGGTTGGGGTGGTCCCAGGAGGGGTTGGAGGGTGGGTTGATGCAGCTGAGGTGAGTGATTGTGTATATGGTTTATTATAATTGTATTTATCTGCAATAACTAGTTTCCATAATATACTGATATTTATTTTTACAGTATTGTGTCTCTAGCTGTATAACCATTCCTGCTGCTATTTGTTCTGATATATATTTTAACAGTATTCTGTCTCTAGCTGTATAACCATTCCTGCTGCTATTTGTTCTGATATATATTTTAACAGTATTGTGTCTCTAGCTGTATAACCATTCCTGCTACTATTTGTTCTGATATATATTTTAACAGTATTGTGTCTCTAGCTGTATAAACATTCCTGCTGCTATTTGTTCTTGTCTGTGTTCCTTTCAAATAAATAAAAAGTTGATCACAGAGTTTCAACTGAAAATCAGAGACCGGGAAATCAAATCACATGCTTCCACTGTAGCAATGTCACGGTTTCAGCCGAGGCTGCTCCTCCTCTTCGCTCGGGCAGGCTTCGGCGTTCGTCATCGCCGGAGTACTAGCTGCTGCCGATCTATGTTTCTGTGTTCTACTTGTTTTGTCTTTATTGTTCACACCTGGTTCCCATTATGTATTGATGTCTTCCCTATTTAACCCTCTGGCTCCCACTGTGTTTTGTGTTTCTTCATGTTTGGTTGTCGTCTGGTGAGCAGGTTTGTTTCCTCCCTGCGTGGAGGTTATGTTATGTACGTTACCTACGAGTAAAGTACGTTTTCGATTAGCTCTGTGTCCTGCGCCTGACTTCATCCTACCGCATCATACTGACCTCCTGACAGGCAAGGTGGGACATCAGGCTTCTACATGCTGGTGGAAGGACATGGATTGTCCAGCCTGTGGTAAAAAGGGACATCAGGCTTCTACATGCTGGTGGAAGGACATGGATTGTCCAGTCTGTGGTAAAAAGGGACATCAGGCTTCTACATGCTGGTGGAAGGACATGGATTGTCCAGCCTGAGGTAAAAAGGGACATCAGGCTTCTACATGCTGGTGGAAGGACATGGATTGTCCAGCCTGTGGTAAAAAGGGCCATCAGGCTTCTACATGCTGGTGTAAGGACATGGATTGTCCAGCCTGTGGTAAAAAGGGACATCAGGCTTCTACATGCTGGTGGAAGGACATGGATTGTCCAGCCTGTGGTAAAAAGGCCCACATCGAACAAGCCTCCAGAAACAAAAAGAGAACAGAGAACAGGAAACAGACATTCCAACGAAAGACAAATAGACATGTTCACACTGTTGAGTAAGAGAACACTGAGGTGAGTGACTCATCAGACCAGGAAGTCACACTGAAAATCCGGACTTTTTCCTGGCGGGCCGCACGGCTACTATGTCTCCCCCTTGCTAGAGGGACAGCCGGTAGGTATGGAGATTGACACAGGGGCAGCTGTATCTCTTGTGTCAGAAAAAATACACTGAAACACCTTCCACTTCAACCAGCGCACCTCGTGTTAAAGACTTACACAGGTGAATCTGTCACTGTGAGAGGCATCACTGATGTCACAGTTCAGGTAAACAGACAAACTGAAAAGCTGCCACTCTATGTTGTGAAAGGAGACTATGCATCACTACTGGGAGGTTCATAGTTGGAGAAAATCACACTGGACTGGCCATCAGTGCATACAATGACACATGGAGACACAGACCTACCTGCCATCTTAAAGAAACATGGAGAAGTCTTTAATGGACAGCTGGGTAGTATGAACGACATTACAGGGAAGCTTATTCCAGTTTAAACTGTTCTGCCTGCGGTTATGGAACCCCTACCTGTCCCAGACCTGCTGTTTTAAACTCTAATGATCGGCTATGAAAAGCCAACTGAGATTTATTCCTGATTATTATTTGACCATGCTTGTCACTTATGAACATTTTTGAACATCTTGGCATGGTTCTGTTATAATCTCCACCCGGCACAGCCAGAAGAGGACTGGCCACCCCTCATAGCCTGGTTCCTCTCTAGGTTTCTTCCTAGGTTTTGCCTTTCTAGGGAGTTTTTCCTAGCCACCGTGCTTCTACACCTGCATTACTAGCTGTTTGGGGTTTTAGGCTGGGTTTCTGTACAGCACTTCGAGATATTAGCTGATGTAAGAAGGGCTATATAAAATAAAATTGATTGATTGATTGATTGCTTAGCATTAAGCCAGAGAGCAAACCAAAGTTTCTGAAAGCACGACCCATACATTATGCTATCAGACCATAAGTCAAGGCTGACTTGGACGCTTTAGTCAAGAACAAAGTACTGGAGCCGGTCAGCATAAGTGAATGCATGAGCAACACCCATCTACCAGTCCTTAACACTAGAACCGCCTGTTCTTTCAGCATATAAGAACCCGCTAGAGAAAGTTGACAGGCATCCTCTTCAGCGTATGCATCAGAAGCATAGCAACCAGCAAGGTGCAAGGTGTACAAACATGGTTTGTTAAATAAACGCTTGATAAATAGTGCATAAACTATTGTAAAGGATTAATTACATAAAGAAGTATCGCACCATTATGCAGAAGTCACATGCATCATTATCAGTTTCTATCTGGTTTCTATGGGCCATTCAGCCATTGACGACAGAACAGCATATATTAATTTGATGATGTTACTAGTTTCTGCTTAGTTGCCAGAGCAATGCTGGCGCTGGAGTGGTCATGTGATAAATACATTGACAGCACAGATATTGTTGAGAAAAGTGACATTTGGAAATAGAGCTGCGCCTCTTGAATTTGGAGAGTTATTTGATAAAGGTAAGTGTCATAGAAACTGCAGAATATGCTCTTTCAGATACAGCACTATATAGAAATCACAATGTTTTACCTGCATGTGACTCTGAAGGAGGATTTGATAAAGAGATGCTCCTTTCCCTGCATCTGTCAATTACAAGATGCGTCCATCTCTTCATGTACAATTTGACAACTGATAATATTGTCACTCATCAGATTATTGTCAATGTAATCTGGTGTATAGGCTAACTCTTATCATGTGTGAAATGAGTTGAGGTATAGTTCAGGTGTAGTTTTGATGGGCCGGCTGTGAGGCTGACTGGCATCAGTTTGTTTCCTGCTCATCAACTTGGACAGATTCAAGGATATTATTCTAAAGGCCTTCTGCAACTCATAGCATGTTTGTTTTCATTTCCCACAATACATTTAATTAGTAATAGAATTATAGTAAATAAAACAGTCCCATAAGAGCTTATTTTTTACAAAGTAAAACATAAAAGATATACAGTGGAGAAAAAAAGTATTTAGTCAGCCACCAATTGTGCAAGTTCTCCCACTTAAAAAGATGAGAGAGGCCTGTAATTTTCATCATAGGTACACGTCAACTATGACAGACAAATTGAGAAAAAAAATCCAGAAAATCACATTGCAGGATTTTTAATGAATTTATTTGCAAATTATGGTGGAAAATAAGTATTTGGTCACCTACAAACAAGCAAGATTTCTGGCTCTCACAGACCTGTAACTTCTTCTTTAAGAGGCTCCTCTGTCCTCCACTCGTTACCTGTATTAATGGCACCTGTTTGAACTTGTTATCAGTATAAAAGACACCTGTCCACAACCTCAAACAGTCACACTCCAAACTCCACTATGGCCAAGACCAAAGAGCTGTCAAAGGACACCAGAAACAAAATTGTAGACCTGCACCAGCCTGGGAAGACTGAATCTGCAATAGATAAGCAGCTTGGTTTGAAGAAATCAACTGTGGGAGCAATTATTAGGAAATGGAAGACATACAAGACCACTGATAATCTCCCTCGATCTGGGGCTCCACGCAAGATCTCACCCCGTGGGGTCAAAATGATCACAAGAACGGTGAGCAAAAATCCCAGAACCACACGGGGGGGCCTAGTGAATGACCTGCAGAGAGCTGGGACCAAAGTAACAAAGCCTACCATCAGTAACACACTACGCCGCCAGGGACTCAAATCCTGCAGTGCAAGACGTGTCCCCCTGCTTAAGCCAGTACATGTCCAGGCCCGTCTGAAGTATGCTAGAGTGCATTTGGATGATCCAGAAGAGGATTGGGAGAATGTCATATGGTCAGATGAAACCAAAATAGAACTTTTTGGTAAAAACTCAACTCGTCGTGTTTGGAGGACAAAGAATGCTGAGTTGCATCCAAAGAACACCATACCTACTGTGAAGCATGGGGGTGGAAACATCATGCTTTGGGGCTGTTTTTCTGCAAAGAGACCAGGACGACTGATCTGTGTAAAGGAAAGAATGAATGGGGCCATGTATCGTGAGATTTTGAGTGAAAACCTCCTTCCATCAGCAAGGGCATTGAAGATGAAACGTGGCTGGGTCTTTCAGCATGACAATGATCCCAAACACACCGCCCGGGCAACGAAGGAGTGGCTTCATAAGAAGCATTTCATGGTCCTGGAGTGGCCTAGCCAGTCTCCAGATCTCAACCCCATAGAAAATCTTTGGAGGGAGTTGAAAGTCTGTGTTGCCCAGTGACAGCCCCAAAACATCACTGCTCTAGAGGAGATCTGCATGGAGGAATGGGCCAAAATACCAGCAACAGTGTGTGAAAACCTTGTGAAGGCTTACAGAAAACGTTTGACCTGTGTCATTGCCAACAATGGGTATATAACAAAGTATTGAGAAACTTTTGTTATTGACCAAATACTTATTTTCCACCATAATTTGCAAATAAATTCATTAAAAATCCTACAATGTGATTTTCTGGATTTTTTTTCTAATTTTGTCTGTCATAGTTGACGTGTACCTATGATGAAAATTACAGGCCTCTCTCATCTTTTTAAGTGGGAGAACTTGCACAATTGTTGGCTGACTAAATACTTTTTTTCCCCACTGTATTTAGGACACCTCATGAGCTGTCCTAACCAGTTAAGAATTAACAACAGGTGTCTTGATAATACTATAGAATAATGCAGCGAGTCAGTGGTTCCTGCGTATGTAATTGCTTTGCAGTATATGATCAATCCATAAATAATATATACCTACATGCAGCAGTATGTCTTGTGCTTTTGGCAATTATTTCTGTATAATAATTATGTATAAGTGATACCATTAATGTCTGCATAGCATGTTGTCTTCATTTTGGCATATTAACTCATGCTTATTTCTGAAGATTAACTCAGGTTTTTTCCCAGCGTCTAAGGAGTTGGAGCTGTGGCAGGAGTTGGACCTATGGCAGAAAGGTGGCTGGTTCGAATCCCGGGCCGGGCGCTGGAAAAAATGGGCGGATTTGATCTGACCACTGGAGGGCTGCTGGGTTCACATCCTCAAAACATTCACCTTTCGTTGATCAGAACTCTAGAGGTTCTTCTTCACTGAACCCAAAAATATATCTAACTTTTAGTGGTTCCATATATTAAGGAAGTGATAGAAGCCTATTTGATTCTATAAGGAACCTTCTTTTCTAAGTGTATAATAAACACGTTTTTCTTTTGATTATATAATTACCTACATCATGTTATTTCAAGTTATCCCTTTGGAGCGCAACATCACGTTGTTAAAAAATTATCCTAAATTGGCCATGGCTATAAATTGGGCAATTGAAGGCATCTAGGGCGAAATATGTGTTCGATGAAAATGAACATTGTATGCAAAGTTGTAGGCATCATTATTGGCAAGGGACTTGATGCCTACTATGCCAAAGGTATTTAGAGTCGTTAAACGGGTGTGAAGAGTGTGTTTGTATAAAAATAAATAAATATGCATTCCATTATATTAGGCAATAATGAAGAGTAGGCAAAGTGGTCGTGTTGTGAAAATTCTATCAAATGTCTTCCATTGCAACGAGTCCAGTCAGGGTGCTGCAGAACTCCTGCAGTACCTCCGCTGACCCCGGATTGAGAACTCCTGATTTAGCAGATACTCTAATCCAGAGTGATTTACAGTAAGTGCATTCATCTTAAGATAGCTATTTATTTTGTAAATAAAATCAATAAATTCTTCATAAAATTGTCATCTCACCTCTTAGCTTTGGTGTCATGTTCCCCAGAGAGACTCATTTTAGAGGCAGGGCCCCCCTCCTCTCTCTCCCCAGAGAGACTCATTTTAGAGGCAGGGACCCCCTCCTCTCTCTCTCCAGAGAGACTCATTTTAGAGGCAGGGACCCCCTCCTCTCTCTCCCCAGAGAGACTCATTTTAGAGCACTGACCCCTAAACAGAGATGCAGCATGTTGGTTGTGGTGAAAACAGTGACAACTAATTCTAGAATGTCAATTGTTAATAAATAAAACACATTATTTAAACATCAATGGGAAGATTCACAGAAAATAATTGTTCAACTATAGCAGGGATTGTGCCTATGTTGATGTCTGATCCAAATCCCTGTCTCTACCTGCTGAGCTACCATTCAGGGGCTACAAACTGGGTGCTGCCACAGAGTTACATTAGAAGTGCCAATCCAAGAAGGTCATTGGCCACAGATAAAATGACGTCAAATCACATTATATCTACAGTAGCTTTAATTGGACTGATCATGTCAACATCATACTTTTCAAAATCTTTGCTAGTAGTCATCATCATGAAT
This sequence comes from Coregonus lavaretus, assembly GCF_964263955.1. Lineage (NCBI taxonomy): Eukaryota > Metazoa > Chordata > Actinopteri > Salmoniformes > Salmonidae > Coregonus > Coregonus lavaretus. The sequence continues at coordinate 84,338,673 of NC_139989.1, forward strand.
CAAGTCGACAATCTACAGGCAAATCCTTTTTAGTCCTTGTCATATGAAGATAAATAATGAAGAGAAATGATAGGACAGCTGTTGGGACTCTGCTGTTGGGACTCTGCTGTTGGGACTCTGCTGTTGGGACTCTGCTGTTGGGACTCTGCTGTTGGGACTCTGCTGTCGGGACTCTGCTGTCGGGACTCTGCTGTCGGGACTCTGCTGTCGGGACTCTGCTGTCGGGACTCTGCTGTCGGGACTCTGCTGTTGGGACTCTGCTGTCGGGACTCTGCTGTCGGGACTCTGCTGTCGGGACTCTGCTGTCGGGACTCTGCTGTCGGGACTCTGCTGTCGGGACTCTGCTGTTGGGACTCTGCTGTTGGGACTCTGCTGTTGGGACTCTGCTGTCGGGAATCTGCTGTCGGGACTCTGCTGTCGGGACTCTGCTGTTGGGACTCTGCTGTTGGGACTCTGCTGTTGGGACTCTGCTGTTGGGACTCTGCTGATGGGACTCTGCTGTTGGGATTCTGATGTTGGGACTCTGCTGTTGGGACTCTGCTGTCGGGACTCTGCTGTCGGGACTCTGCTGTCGTGACTCTGCTGTTGGGACTCTGCTTTATGTAGGCCCTAACAGTTTGTGGGCACCGTTTCTCACCGTTATAGTGCAATGAATGTATTGTTTAGTGTTGTGTTGTGTTGTGGAGTGGCTTTGCTGGCATGCATCCCCCTTTATTTATGTTTTGCCCCACCAAGATTGACATGCTAAAATCACCACTGACCTCAGCTATAGCCTAGATGACCAGCCTAAACCTGTTCAGATCAGTTCCCATAACGTAGCAGGACAGAGCTTGTAGCCTAGGCATGGTATTTTACACACCATTTCCAACAGAGACCATCAGGTTTGTCAACATGATAAGTGATCATAGCTCAAACCTACTCTGACTATTGAATGTCTGACGTTTACCTAACCTTATAATAGTTTGTAAGGCACTTGTTCTCTTGCAGATGAAGTAGCTTTTAAAGGCAACTCATTCAACCAGCCTAAACAACAGTAAGTAAAATATGTCAAATGGTCAAAAGTCAATCCTGATATAGCCATGTACATCAAAGAGAGGTGTATTGCTACAGATGTAGGATCTTAATTTTAGCCAGTTTGCTACAGCAGGAAAATAATCCTGCAGCAACAGGACATTTTAATTATTATGGGAATGGCCGGCAGGGATGTAGCTCAGTTGGTAGAGCATGGCATTTGCAACGCCAGGGTTGTGGGTTAGATTCCAGTATAAAAAATAAAAATGTATGCACAAGCAATGTATGTAAGTCGCTCTGGATAAGAGCGTCTGCTAAATGACTAAAATGTAAAAAATCACCATGTAGAATTATGTGTACAGATGAAGGATCTTAATTTGATCACCCCCCACTGCAGAATTACTTTCCCTCAACGCAGTAAATGTAAAACTTGTAGTGTATTTGAGGTTTTGAAAGGCTTCTGAAGTTTGTAATTTCCACTTAGAAATGGCAGACTTAGTTTCCCTTACTAAAAATATATCAACCGATATAAAAATGTCCATTAATTATAAATCACATTTACTGTTGCTGCAGGAATATTTTCCTGTTGTAGCAAACTGGCTCAAATTTTGATCCTACATATGTACATGCAAATGTACTTGGCGAATAAAGGTGATTCTGATTCTGCAAAGGTTGAATCTCTAGATTCCCTTGCTGCTCTGGGGAAATAATGAAATGGAAATCATGGGCGATTTAAACTGGGACTGGTTATCTCCAAACTTTGAAACCATGTCATTTGTTATATTTCACCCAATTGATAAAGGAAGCTAGAAGGCTGAACCCAGAAGACAACTTTAAATCAACACTTACTGATATTATCCTAAAATCCTTTCACTCATATTATTGTGTCTCTTTGTTCAACGGACGTTGGGTAGCCTGTGATATTAATATTGTAGCAAACAGCGGGGCAGGGCAGTGAACCCAGGTCGCTGGCCAAAACTAGGTTAACCCTATTGCTGCGATGGGAATTTTAACCTGTCTCACACTGCCCCCTATAAAAGCAAGTCTCGTGCTTCGACTACTCAGACCCCTCACACATCCGGGCCGTGCAATCTGATGGCCTCACAGACACCATACTACTTCTGACACCAATGTAGCAAGCAGCGGGGCAGGGAAGTGAACCCAGGTTGCACTTGTAAAAAGGCAAACAACCTACGCATCGCGCCACTGGCGCCAATTGGGTTACTTGGTTGGAATTGCATCATAGTACATGGGAATAATGATGCATTTTATTTAGTAAAGTGGTTTCTTGCATCAAACACAACAACATTTTCAGTCACCTCCTCCTTGTGTGAAGGACAAGTAGATAAACAGGTTAATGTCAAGCTCTGCATGTTTTTTGGAATGTCTCATGGAATGTAGGCTTACATTGAACACCACACATTGGCTGCTACTGTAGGCTGAATGATAGAACAGCTATTTCCACGTTAAATGTTATTGGAGGCCTTTTTTACATTATGATCAAATAGCCTACTTGGTCTCTGTTAAAACTGTAACTTAAATGGGTACAGCCTCAGTGTTCACAGTAAACTCACGCCGGAAGTTGCACAGATCGCTACACTATAGTAGAACTATGATACAATTACATTTATCAAAGGAAATGTGAAATGTAGAACTATGACGAATGAATATTGATGTATTGAATTCACAGGAGGTTGGTGGCACCTTAATTGGGGAGGACGGGCTTGTGGTAATGGCTGGAGCGGAATAGGTGGAATGGTATCATTAATATGAGCCGTCCTCCCCTCAGCAACCTCCACTGATTGAATTTGACTTGCCCACATCCAGTTAGCGCCATTTTGTATGATTAAACTGTCAAGTCATTATATATTTTCCGTTCTGCTGAGAGCACCTTCCTGATGACTGGCACTCTGTACATTCCTATGGATGAGGCCTGAGCTGGAATGTGAAGCTAACTGAAGCTAACTTTAGAAAACCTGTATATCTAGCTTGCATCATAGTACACCCCTCAGGCTAAGTTCAGGTTTCAGCATGAGACAGCCATCAACAGCCGAGTTGTAGGCTACAACCTGGGTAGTATTCATTAGTTTACACCGCAGCCAACAGTTTTACAATGTTGCATAAACAGTTTACTCCAAACGCTGTCCAACGTGACCTAAACGGTTTCTCTTGCCAAACGTTTCGCTACGGTGGGCACTAATGAACACACACAACCTGTTTTGAGGAAGTGTAAGTTGTTGTTAGTCTTTCCACAATATTTATTTGTCTCTCTTTCACACAACATACCTTCCTGAGTGAAAAGAGTTAACAGTAGATTAGAAAGAGAAAATGTTGTTGCTTGTTGTGTTTTAAGCCTGTTTTGAGAAGACAAGTCTATAGACCTATGATACAGTACACTCTTAGAAAAAATAGTTCCAAAAGGGTCCTCTGGCTGTCCCCATAGGAGAACGCTTTTGGGTTCCAGGTAAAACCCTTCTGCCTTCCATGTAGAACCCTTTGAGGAAAGGATTCTTCATGGAACCCAAAAGGGTTCTACCTAGGACCAAAAAGGGTTCTACAAAGGGTTCTCCTATGGGGACAGCCAAATAACCCTTTTAGATTCTAGATAGTGTAGGAGCGATCACCCTGGGGCTCACAGATGGAAACAGAACAAATTTACCCCACGCATCTAATTTATATCCAAAACATTTTAAGGAGAGTAGGCCTATTATAACACTGTCCACAAAACATATCATCAACTATATTAATACACATAACAATATCATCAACTATATGAATACACATAACAATATCATCAACTATATGAATACACATAACAATATCATCAACTATATTAATACACATAACAATATCATCAACTATATGAATACACATAACAATATCATCAACTATATTAATACACATAACAATATCATCAACTATATTAATACACATAACAATATCATCAACTATATTAATACACATAACAATATCATCAACTATATGAATACACATAACAATATCATCAACTATATTAATACATATAACAATATCATAAACTATATGAATACACATAACAATATCATCAACTATATTAATACACACAACAATATCATAAACTATATTATACACATAACAATATCATCAACTATATTAATATCATAACAATCGTCGTCTTACCTTTTATATGTCTCTCAATAGAAGTAGAGTCTGGAATGATCATTCGGTGGTGGAAAGTTCCTTTAGTTTGTTCTGCTCATTTCCATATCAGGTTCTACCTGTTCTCTCTCCCACTCCCTGTCTCTTTATAGCTCTTACAATGTGTCTTGGCAAACATTCTACAAGTGTCTGGAACTCTATTGGAGGGATGTGACATCATTCTTCCACAAGGAATTCCATCATTTGTTGATGGTGGTGGAAAACACTGTCTCAGGCGCCGCTCCAGAATCTACCATCAGTGTTAAATTGGGTTGAGACCTGGTTAACCTCCCGAGTGGCGCAGTGGTCTAAGGCACTGCATCGCAGTGCTAGCTGTGCCACTAGAGATCCTGGTTTGAATCCAGGCTCTGTCGTAGCCTGCCTCGACCGGGAGACCCATGGGGCGGCGCACAATTGGCCCAGCGTCGTCCAGGGTAGGGGAGGGAATGGCCGGCAGGGATGTAGCTCAGTTGGTAGAGCATGGCGTTTGCAACGCCAGGGTTGTGGGTTTGATTCCCACGGGGGGCCAGTATGAAAAATACAAAAAAATAATGTATGCACTCACTAACTGTAAGTCGCTCTGGATAAGAGCGTCTGCTAAATGACTAAAATGTAAATGTTACTGAGACGGCAATGGCACATTGTGAAACATCAGCATGTTCAGCAGTCTTCATCACTGAAGCTCCTTCCAAACGTGCCGCAACAATCACCAGTCGTTAAGCTCTTCCTGAGCAGGGTCGCAGTCTCTCTTCATTGCAGCTCCTCTCTCCCCAGGGGTAGCAGCTACTCTCTCCCCAGGGGTAGCAGCTCCTCTCTCCCCAGGGGTAGCAGCTCCTCTCTCCCCAGGGGTAACAGTTCCTCTCTCCCCAGGGGTAACAGCTCCTCTCTCCCCAGGGGTAACAGCTCCTCTCTCCCCAGGGGTAGCAGCTCCTCTCTCCCCAGGGGTAACAGCTCCTCTCTCCCCAGGGGTAGCAGCTCCTCTCTCCCCAGGGGTAGCAGCTCCTCTCTCCCCAGGGGTAGCAGCTCCTCTCTCCCCAGGGGTACCAACTCCTCTCTCCCCAGGGGTAGCAGCTCCTCTCTCCCCAGGGGTAGCAGCTCATCTCTCTCCAGGGGTAGCAGCTCCTCTCTCCCCAGGGGTAACAGTTCCTCTCTCCCCAGGGGTAGCAGCTCCTCTCTCCCCAGGGGTAACAGCTCCTCTCCCCAGGGGTAACAGCTCCTCTCTCCCCAGGGGTAACAGCTCCTCTCTCCCCAGGGGTAGCAGCTCCTCTCTCCCCAGGGGTAGCAGCTCCTCTCTCCCCAGGGGTAGCAGCTCCTCTCTCCCCAGGGGTAACAGCTCCTCTCTCCCCAGGGGTAACAGCTCCTCTCTCCCCAGGGGTAACAGCTCCTCTCTCCCCAGGGGTAGAAGCTACTCTCTCCCCAGGGGTAACAGCTCCTCTCTCCCCAGGCGTTGCAGCTCCTCTCTCTCCAGGGGTAGCAGTTCCTCTCTCCCAGAGGTAACAGTAGTGGTAGTCGGTGGTGGTGGTTGTAGCTGTGACTGGAGTGAGGCATGTCCAGGGGCTTTTCTAGGATTTGAAGACATTGGGGGCTTAGCCCAAAGACAGTGTGGGGGTCCAGGGCATTTCAACAGCTAAATGCATGAATTTGATGCACTTTGAGAACATTGAGAGATTAGAACATTGAGAGATTACATATTTCTCAGGTAACTTGCACCTTCCCACCTGCCACAGCAGACACTGTCAGTACTCAATCACAGTTGCTTCTGTGGGTCTCTCTACTCTGGAACACTCTCTACTCTGGAACACTCTCTACCCTGGAACACTCTCTACCCTGGAACACTCTCTACTCTGGAACACTCTCTACTCTGGAACACTCTCTACTCTGGAACACTCTCTACTCTGGAACACTCTCTACTCTGGAACACTCTCTACTCTAAAACACTCTCTACTCTGGAACACTCTCTACTCTGGAACATTCTCTACTCTGGAACACTCTCTACTCTGGAACACTCTCTACTCTGGAACACTCTCTACCATGGAACACTCTTTACTCTGGAACACTCTCTACTCTGGAACACTCTCTACTCTGGAACACTCTCTATTCTGGAACACTCTCTACTCTGGAACACTCTCTACTCTGGAACACTATCTACTCTGGAACACTCTCTACTCTGGAACATTCTCTACTCTGGAACACTCTCTCACTCTGGAACACTCTCTACTCTGGAACACTCTCTACTCTGGAACAATCTCTACTCTGGAACACTTTCTACCCTGGAACACTCTCTACTCTGGAACACTCTCTACCATGGAACACTCTCTACTCTGGAACACTCTCTACTCTGGAACACTCTCTACTATGGAACACTCTCTACCATGGAACACTCTCTACTCTGGAACACTCTCTACCCTGGAACACTCTCTACTCTGGAACACTCTCTACTCTGGAACACTCTCTACTCTGGAACACTCTCTACCCTGGAACACTCTCTACTCTGGAACACTCTCTACTCTGGAACACTCTCTACTCTGGAACACTCTCTCACTCTGGAACACTCTCTACTCTGGAACACTCTCTACTCTGGAACACTCTCTACCATGGAACACTCTTTACTCTGGAACACTCTCTACTCTGGAACACTCTCTACTCTGGAACACTCTCTATTCTGGAACACTCTCTACTCTGGAACACTCTCTACTCTGGAACACTATCTACTCTGGAACACTCTCTACTCTGGAACATTCTCTACTCTGGAACACTCTCTCACTCTGGAACACTCTCTACTCTGGAACACTCTCTACTCTGGAACACTCTCTACTCTGGAACACTTTCTACCCTGGAACACTCTCTACTCTGGAACACTCTCTACCATGGAACACTCTCTACTCTGGAACACTCTCTACTCTGGAACACTCTCTACTATGGAACACTCTCTACCATGGAACACTCTCTACTCTGGAACACTCTCTACCCTGGAACACTCTCTACTCTGGAACACTCTCTACTCTGGAACACTCTCTACTCTGGAACACTCTCTACTCTGGAACACTCTCTACTCTGGAACACTCTCTACTCTGGAACACTCTCTCACTCTGGAACACTCTCTACTCTGGAACACTCTCTACTCTGGAACACTCTCTACCATGGAACACATACATCTACAGTGTATTGCCAAAAACCACTCAAGAACTTTAAAACATAGACTCTGACCTGTCCAATGAGCCAAACTGATTAAAGAATCCCACAGTACCTAAACACCCTCTCTCTCTCTCTCTCTCTCTCTCTCTCTCTCTCTCTCTCTCTCTCACACACACACATGTACATATACACAACAACAACAAAAATCACATCAAACACTTATTATCATAACATTATGGTGCTTTTAAAACTCACATCACTGTGATTGATCCATTTGAAGAAAGAAGTTCAACAGGTTGAAACTGAGTGAAAAACATGGTTGTTGTGGATGTTGTATATTATGTATACACATAGGCTATATATGAGACCAAACCCAAAAAAAACTAATGATAAAATAATGATTGAACCATTATACAATACATGGCCTACCGCATATTACACACGGCAGAAAAACATTAAAAACAGAAAAAAGATTGAAGATGTCTTTGGTACATAATTGGTCTAGCCTTGACTCCACAATTAAACACATTCTAGTAATGACCTTTGAGTGATGACTGTATTATTATACATACTGGATGGACTGGTTACCTTATGTTACACTCCACACTTCCTATCCATGAGTCTGGGAGAGAACGTATTGGCCCAGGCCATGCTGTTGGTTCATTGATTGTGCAGGGCAGCTTACAGAGTTAGCCTTCCGGTTTACAGAATTAGATTTTAATATAGTCTAGTAATAGGAAGAAAACAAATATGTTCATAATTAATAGGATGACATATTACTTTTAGCTACAGAATATCTCACCACCGGGCGTTTCCATCTCCTCCCCTCTATCCTTCATTCATTTTTCGAGCGCGCAGAGAGAAGGGCTGTCAACAGTTTAGTGAAATAAACGAATTCACCCCCCCTCCGCATCGAATTTACTTCAAATACATTTTAAGGAGAGTAGGCCAATTATAACACTCTGTCTACCAAAAATATTAACTATATGAATACACATAACAATAACATCAACTATATGAATACACATAACAATATCATCAACTATATGAATACACATAACAATATCATCAACTATATTAATACACATAACAATATCATCAACTATATTATAAACATAACAATATCATCAACTATATTAATACACATAACAATATCATCAACTATATTAATACACATAACAATATCATCAACTATATTAATACACATAACAATATCATCAACTATATTAAAACACATAACAATATCATCAACTATATTAATACACATAACAATATCATCAACTATATGAATACACATAACAATATCATCAACTATATTTATACACATAACAATTGTCACGGTTCAGACAGACGACCAGAGGACCACAATTGCGTCACACCAGAAAGTTTATTAAAACTTAAGGGAAAAGGGAAGTAGGGAGTGAATGAAGGCTCCAGGGGTAACAGGGACCCCGTCCAATGTGCTGGATCTGTGCCCCCCCCAGTGGCAGCGATGCGTCCTATGAAGCCGGTGGTGGGTGGTCCAGAAGTCCTGGGGGGGGGAGACACAGACACAACAGGGCGGAATGAAACAAGGCAGCAGTACAGTTCAAGGGAAATCCAAAATACGTAGTAGCAAGGCAGAAGGCTGGTCAGAGTTACCGGGATTGAAGAGTAGTCAGGAGTCGTTATGGCAGAAGCAGGTCTGGATCTCCAGGGGCAGAAGAGTATCCAAAAATCAGGCAGGTCCGGGGTCACAAAACCAGGGTGAGCCAGAAGCGCGAGCAAACAGGTTCCGGGTGTGAGCTTTGCAGACGATCTGACACCGGAGAGCTGAAAGACAGGGCCTTAAATACTGGGAGAGGTAGTGGGTAATGCAGCGCAGCTGGCAGAGTAATTAGAGCAGAGCAGAGCAGGGACAGGTGGAGCTAGTTAGGCTGAGTAGAGAGAGTGGTGAGCAGAGTGGAAGAAAATTAAGGTGGTAACCCGGTGGAGTGAGAGGCTCATGACAGAACCCCCCCCCCAAGGGACGGCCCCAGAAGTTCCAAGAGCAACACCACGCCGGGCGGGAGGAGGGGAGCCGGAGGAGGGCTAGAACTCCTCCGAACGGTCCGAGTGAACGTCCTCATCCTCGGAGGAAGCCGGAGGGCCGTGGTCGGGAGATGGGACAGGTCCCGAGACAGGATCAGGCACAGGACAGGAAGCCGAGCGGGCAGGACGGTTAGGGACCCCTCTGGGGCGGCCCCTACGGATTGCAGGTTGATCAGGATGCCGTTGGTGGAAAGCGGTGATGAGAGTCCTATCCACAATCCGACTAGCTGGCACCCAGGTCCTTTCCTCAGGTCCATAGCCCTCCCAGTCAATGAGGTACTGGAGACCCCTACCCCTCCGTCTGGACCGAAGCAGGCGGCGGACGGTGTAAACCAGACCACCATCGACGAGCCGTGGAGGAGGAGGACAAGGCGCAGCAGGGACCAGCGGACTCTCATGGATGGGCTTAATCTTAGACACATGGAAAGTGGGGTGCACCCTCAGGGAATTAGGCAGTTGGAGCCGGACAGCAGTTGGGCTAATCACTCTTATGATAGGGAATGGGCCAATGAACCGAGGTGCCAGCTTCTGCGACTCCACCCTGAGTGGCAGGTTCTTCGATGACAACCACACCCTTTGACCAACATGGTAGGTGGGAGCAGGAATTCTCCGACGGTTGGCCCCGGTAGTGTAGCTGGCAACGGATCTGAGGAGTGTGGCTCGGGCTTGTGACCAGGTGCGGCGACATCGACGGGCAAAAGCAAGTGCAGATGGGCAAGTAACCTCCTCTTCCTGGCTGGCAAATAGAGGAGGCTGGTATCCATAAACACATTGGAAAGGGGACATACCGATGGCAGAGCAGGTCAGAGAATTGTGTGCGTACTCCACCCATGTCAATTGCTGCGACCAGGAGTGGGGGTTGCGTGAAGTCATGCATCGCAGTGCCTTCTCGAGCTCCTGATTAGCCCGCTCTGACTGCCCATTGGATTGGGGATGGAATCCGGAAGTCAGACTGACTGTGGCTCCCAGCAGGTGACAGAACTCCTTCCAAAAAGCGGAGGAGAATTGTGGACCACGGTCAGAAACTACATCCTTAGGCAGTCCGTGGATCCGGAAGACGTGTTCCAGGACCACCTGGGCGGTCTCCTTGGCGGTTGGGAGCTTGGGGAGGGGAATGAAGTGTGCCATCTTGCTGAAACGGTCAACAATGGTGAGAATGACGGTCATGCCACTTGAAGGGGGCAGCCCCGTGACAAAGTCAAGGGCGATGTGAGACCAGGGACGTCTGGGCACAGGCAGGGGCTGCAGCAATCCGGCTGGGGGCTGGCAGGACGACTTGTGTTGGTTGCAGATGGGGCAGGCTTGGACGAATTCCCGTACATCCCTTCTCAGAGAGGGCCACCAGAACCTCTGGGCGAGCAGGTTGTAAGTGCGGGTGGAGCCAGGGTGACAAGCTAGGCGGGAGTCATGTCCCCACTGAACGACCTGGGACCTCAGGTCTTCGGGGACAAAAAGGCGGTCAGCTGGGCAAGTGCTGGGACCTGGCTGGTTACGGAGAGCCTCCAGCACCTGTTCCTCAACAGCCCAGGTCAGAGCTGCAACGATGCAGGGACTAGGCAGAATCGACACAGGGTCCTTGGAGGGGGTGTCATCCTTCTGGAATTGACGGGAGAGGGCGTCTGGCTTGGTGTTGCGTGATCCAGGCCGGTATGACAGAGTGAAATTAAACCTGGTGAAGAACAGGGCCCAGCGGGACTGCCTGGAGTTCAACCGTTTGGCCGTGCGGATGTACTCCAAGTTCTTATGATCGGTCCAAACGAGAAATGGAATGGTGGACCCCTCCAGCCAGTGACGCCACTCCTCCAAGGCAAGCTTCACAGCCAGCAGCTCACGGTTCCCTATGTCGTAATTGCACTCAGAGGGGGACAACCGACGTGAGAAAAAGGCACAGGGATGGAGCTTCCTATCCTCCGCAGCCCACTGAGAAATCACAGCACCAACTCCCACATCCGAGGCGTCCACCTCCACAATGAATTGCCGGTCCACATCAGGCATCTGGAGGATGGGAGCGGAGGTGAACCTCACCTTGAGGGTACTGAAGGCTTTGTCGGCTGCTGGGGTCCAGGTGAAGGGTTGCTTGGTGCTGGTTAGAGCAGTGAGAGGGGCAGCAACGGTACTGTAGTTCCGGATAAACTTTCTGTAGAAGTTAGCAAACCCCAGAAACTGTTGCAGCTTCTTTCTGTTCTCCGGAACTGGCCATGAAGTGACTGCTGATACTTTGGCAGGATCCATTTGGATACTTCCCTCTGCCACTATGTACCCCAGGAAGGCCACTGTCTTGACGTGAAACTCACATTTCTCTGCCTTGGCGTAGAGGGAATTCTCCAGAAGACGATGAAGGACTTGCTGGACATGGCGGGTGTGTTCAGACAGGTTTCTGGAGTAGATTAGGATGTCATCCAGGTAAACGAAGACAAACTTGTTTAACATGTCCCGCAGTACATCATTCACTAGAGCCTGGAACACAGCAGGAGCATTGGTGAGGCCAAAAGGCATAACCAGATACTCGTAGTGGCCTGTTGGTGTATTGAATGCGGTTTTCCATTCATCTCCCTCCCGGATCCGCACTAGGTGGTAAGCGTTTCTGAGATCCAACTTGGTAAAAACAGTGGCTCCCTGGAGCAACTCAAAAGCAGAGGTGAGCAGAGGCAGAGGGTAACGGTTTTTCACTGTGATGTCGTTGAGTCCCCTGTAGTCGATGCAGGGGCGAAGAGATCCGTCCTTCTTCCCCACAAAGAAGAAGCCAGCACCAGCAGGAGATGAAGATGAACGGATTAATCCTGCGGACAGAGAGCCATTGATGTAGTCCTCCATGGACTTTCTTTCAGGAGCAGACAATGAATAAAGACGACCCTTTGGAGGGGCTGTTCCAGGGAGGAGGTCGATGGCACAGTCGTACGGTCGGTGAGGGGGCAGAGATGTGGCTCTTGCTTTGTTAAACACCTCTCTGAGACCATGGTAGCATTCTGGGACATTGGAGAGGTCAGGAGCGGAGTTAGTAGGTACTGGCCGAGGGGGTAGTGCGGCAGCAAGCAGGCAGGTTCGGTGGCAGTCCTCTCCCCACTCCCTGATCACCCCGGTCACCCAGTCGAGCTGAGGGTTGTGCCGGCGGAGCCATGGGTAACCCAGGATGAGGGGTTGGCCTGGAGAGGGGAGCAGGTGAAACTGGATAGTTTCTTGATGGTTTCCGGACAGACCCATCGAGACCGGGGCCGTGACATGAGTGACCGATCCGAGTAAGTGTCCGTCCAGTGCCCGGGCAGGAATAGGAGGTGTCAAACGGAGGTTCTCCAGTCCCAGTTGGCGTGCCAGCTTGATGTCCATTATGTTGGCTTCGGCGCCAGAATCCACCAGAGCAGCCAGGGTGTGAGTTGAGTCAGAGAGGCGGAGGTGAACTTGCAGCAGGGGTTTGCGGTCGGAGGACTGGATGGTCATTGAACTCAACCGGACTCCCCCTATGCCCGGTGAGCTTCGGCCCTTTAAAGGGCAGGTTACCACACGATGTCCATCACCTCCACAATAGAGGCAGAGGTTTGAGGTGAAGCGGCGCTGGCGCTCTGCAGGAGTGAGAGAGGCTCGCCCAATCTCCATAGGCTCAGACTGATCAAACTGACCTGGGTGAGTGGCAGTAGATGACAGGAGCCCAGTCGGATCTCTCCGAATGCCGGTAGTAGGTGGACCTTGGCGCCCCCTCTCACGACGACGGGTCTGTATCCTTCTGTCGATCCTGACAGTCAGTGCGATGGCTTCATCAAGAGTGGAAGGCAGTTCATGGGAGACCAACTCGTCCTTGATATAGTCAGCCAAACTATGGAAGAACGCGTCCACCAACGATGGTGTGTTCCAAGAACTTCGTCTAGCCAGGGTTCGGAAGTCGATGGAATGGTCTGCGACTGTACGTCTGCCTTGTCGAATACTGAACAGTTCACGAGACGCCTCTGCGGTTGGTGAATCCAGGTCAAACACCTTCAGCATCTCCTCAGCAAACAGGTCGAAGGTAGCACATGCGGGGGTTTGACGTTCGAACTCTGCTGTTCCCCAGAGTCGAGCTCGGCCCGTCAGGTGAGTGATGGCATACCCAACTTTAGCCCCCTCCGTGGCGAAGGTCCTTGGCTGCAAGGAGAACTGAAGTCGGCAGCTAGTCAGGAATGGCCGGACCTGGGTTGAGTCGCCGTTGAACCGCTCGGGGTTTCCAATCTTGGGTTCCGGAGCAGCGGCTGCAATGACCGGGGCAGGTAACTCGGGGGCAGGGCTGGTGGGCAGACTGGCTGGGGTAAGGTTGGTGAGGAGTTGAATGATCATGGCGAGTTGTTGTTGCTGCTGCTGGAACTGCTGCTCATGCTCATCGGTTTCCATGTCGGGGAAAGTGTGCGCTGAGTCCATAATGGTCAGATCGTACTGTCACGGTTCAGACAGACGACCAGAGGACCACAATTGCGTCACACCAGAAAGTTTATTAAAACTTAAGGGAAAAGGGAAGTAGGGAGTGAATGAAGGCTCCAGGGGTAACAGGGACCCCGTCCAATGTGCTGGATCTGTGCCCCCCCCAGTGGCAGCGATGCGTCCTATGAAGCCGGTGGTGGGTGGTCCAGAAGTCCTGGGGGGGGGAGACACAGACACAACAGGGCGGAATGAAACAAGGCAGCAGTACAGTTCAAGGGAAATCCAAAATACGTAGTAGCAAGGCAGAAGGCTGGTCAGAGTTACCGGGATTGAAGAGTAGTCAGGAGTCGTTATGGCAGAAGCAGGTCTGGATCTCCAGGGGCAGAAGAGTATCCAAAAATCAGGCAGGTCCGGGGTCACAAAACCAGGGTGAGCCAGAAGCGCGAGCAAACAGGTTCCGGGTGTGAGCTTTGCAGACGATCTGACACCGGAGAGCTGAAAGACAGGGCCTTAAATACTGGGAGAGGTAGTGGGTAATGCAGCGCAGCTGGCAGAGTAATTAGAGCAGAGCAGAGCAGGGACAGGTGGAGCTAGTTAGGCTGAGTAGAGAGAGTGGTGAGCAGAGTGGAAGAAAATTAAGGTGGTAACCCGGTGGAGTGAGAGGCTCATGACAACAATATCATCAACTATATTAATACACATAACAATATCATCAACTATATGAATACACATAACAATATCATCAACTGTATTAATATCATAGCAATATCATCAACTATATTAATACACATAACAATATCATCAACTATATGAATACACATAACAATATCATCAACTATATTAATACACATAACAATATCATCAACTATATTAATATCATAACAATATCATCAACTATATGAATACACATAACAATATCATCAACTATATTAATACACATAACAATATCATCAACTATATTAATACACATAACAATATCATCAACTATATTAATACACATAACAATCATCATCTTACCTTTTATTTCTCTCTCAACAGAAACAGAGTCTAGAATGATCATTCGGTGGTGGAAAGTTACTGCTGAACACATTTGCATATCTACATTTGCATATCAGGTTCTCTCTCTCTCTCTCTCTCTCTCTCTCTCTCTCTCTCTCTCTCTCTCTCTCTCTCTCTCTCACACACACACACACAATTTTTTTTTTTAAATCACATCAAATCCCTATTATCAAAACAGCATCGTGCTTTTAAAACTCACATCACTGTGATTGATCCATTTGAAGAAAGAAGTTCAACAGGTTGAAACAGAATGAAAAACATGGTTCTTGTGGATGTTGTATATTATGTATACACATAGGCTATATATGAGACCAAGCACCAAAGAAAATAATGATAAAACAATGATTGAACCATTATACAATACATAGCCTACCGCATATTACACACGGCAGAAAAACATTAAAAACAGAAAAAGTTTGAAGATGTCTTCAGTACATAATTGGTCTAGCCTTGACTCCACAATTAAGCACATTCTAGTAATGTCCTTTGAGTGATGACTGTATTATTATACATACTGGATGGACTGGTTACCTTATGTTACACTCCACACTTCCTATCCATGAGTCTGGGAGAGAACGTATAGGCCTAGGCCATGCTGTTGGTTCATTGATTGTGCAGGGCAGCTTACAGAGTTAGCCTTCCGGTTTACAGAATTAGATTTTAATATAGTCTAGTAATAGGAAGAAAACAAATATGTTCATAATTAATAGGATGACATATTACTTTTAGCTACAGAATATCTCACCACCGGGCGTTTCCATCTCCTCCCCTCTATCCTTCATTCATCTTTCGAGCGCGCAGAGAGAAGGGCTGTCAACAGTTTAGTGAAATATGTTTCCTTGGGAAAACAGATGATCCAAAACAGATTCCACCTGGTTTCCCCAAAATGAAGCACTGGGTAGCTGCAGGAACAGGGTTGGAGAGCCCATGGCATACAGAGTTTGGGCGGAATATCACCTGTCGCGCAGCGAGAGGCTGCATGCTCCTCAAACAGTGGTGGGGTTTTGGAGTGAAATAACCAGAGTATACACAGCATATGATTGAAAAACTAAAAACGAACAGGCAGGAAAGCAGCCTCCATTCACTAGTCGAGCTGTTCCCCTGACCCTGTTCATGCCCATTTGATAATCGGACATTATAAATTTAAACCAATTGTAAAATATTAAGGTCAGGCACCACAGGCAAAAAAGGAGGAGGCCGGCAGCAGCGCGTCGAGACACACATTAGTTGAGATGAAGATGACAGCTAGCAGCGATCAACCAGACAGACAGACAGCCAACAGTGGCTTTTATTCCACATGTCACAAAGAAACCAACTTGTACATGATTTGATTTGCCCTAAGTGTCTAAACACTGGACTGAAAATCACCATAGACCCCCACCAACCAGGGATTCTGTAATTCTGTCATGATAGAATGTGCACCCTGAGAAGGTGATCGTGATGCATTTAGGAGGAGTGTTTACACTTCCTCCAGGCTGCAGGAGGGCTCCAGGGGAGATGTGGCATTTAATATAAATGTGAGGATGGTTCTTCTAGCACACGAACTTGGACTTGGTTATGCAGCTCTAAAGACAATAAACAAAGTCCTAGGGATTCCTTCCTTGAGTCTCAGCTCATATCAGAGACATGACAGGAGAGTGACAGGTCAATAAAAAGGGAGAGTAGCCCATTATTGTCAGGTGACTTGCTGTGTATAAATAATATTTAGTAGCCAACTGGGATTACTGAGAAATTAGCTTTACATAAAGTAAATGCATGCTGATATGCTAATATGTACATAGGGTAACATGCTGATATGCTAATATGTACATAGGGTAACATGCTGATATGCTAATATGTACATAGGGTAACATGCTGATATGCTAATATGTACATAGGGTAACATGCTGATATGCTAATATGTAAATAGGGTAACATGCTGATATGCTAATATTTACATAGGGTAACATGCTGATATTTAGTCCTGCAGTTATGACTGTAATGTCGACAGACATCAAAATAAGTACTTTTTCCCCCCACTTTAGTAGCAGAGATTCAGAGAGGGCAACAGCCAATGGGGAGTGCTGCAAAGCTAATTAGAATATGCAGATATAGACCCAGACATAGCAGAGTTGCTGAAGGAGGATGAGGATGCCATCATAGACATTCATGGATCCTTTGATGGCTCTTGGCACAAGAGAAGATTCACTTCCAACTACGGGATAGGTGTGTACATTGGTGCTGGTACCAGCCAGCCCTAGAAAATGGTGAAGATCCACCCAGTCACAAAAAACATGGAGGCCATACATTCTTTAATTGAGAGGATGCACAGAAAATGGTACCTGTATATCACAGGATGTCAAATGATAACGTCCTCAAAAGAATGTAGCACGGAGAAACCCAGAATGCAAATGAATGTCTGAACTCTAATATGGTTTGCGACGCCCCAAAACTGTCTTCTTGGGCAAAAGCCACATTGCCAGTATGGCAGTAGCCACGTTCAATGAGGGAGCCACTGCTATATCAGATGGGATGGACTAATTGTGTATTGGCAGCACTTTGGTGACACTGGAAGCAATCAGAGAGGAGTTGTGAGAGCTGGTGCTGCTTCAATGGAGTGTGACAAGGGGAGGCGCAGGTCACATGACACAGTCAAGAAAGTAAAGCAGCACCAGCAACAACTCAAAGAGGGCCGTACATATGGGGCAGGCATAGCTGATTACTGTTCTGCACATTTCAACAGCCATACAAAAGCCTTGGATGTGACAAATTGAGCAAAGTGATATGAGAATTTGGCCAAAACTGCATATTTGCCCAACAGACCAGTATTCAAAGCATATGCTCTATTGACTTGAAACAAATGTATTAAACATGCTGATGTATTTGTAAAAGGTATATTTGATGTTTATTTGTCAGTTTAGAAGTGATATATGAAAAATAGATTAATTTAATGTGACGTAAATGGTCATATTTATGGAAAGTACATTTTAATTGTAGTCTGTGGTGTTTGGCATTACAGTTGTTCTCAATTGCTAAAACACAATTTCTGAAACCTTGCTCCATTTCCTGAAAACATTAAACGCAAAACCTCATCTTCAAGCACTATTTACAAAACCTCTGACTCCTCTCGCAAAAGGAAACATTCGCCCTCAAAACAGTTTTTACCTGTGTTCAAAATCAAACACTGCTCTCAAATCATAAACAAAGTGATCAAAATGATAAACACTCTCAAGCAATCAGTAAACAACACACCGAAAAATAGAAAACACATTGTTCAAAACATACAGTTCTCAGGGAGAAGTACATTTTAAATCTCAAAACAAATTTCACATTTTTCCGTCATTGTCTTTTGATGAACGAAAACATGTTCTATCATAGTAGCTCCAAATTGATCAGAAATTACTGCTCTGCTTTGCTCTTTGCAATTTAGTTTTTTGTTCTTCCTCCTCCTTGTACCCCTATTTTTACAGTACTGTACCCTGCATCTCACAAACTTGTCCTTTGTCTCTGCGATACTGTAATTCTTGTTCTGTGTTGATATGAACCTGCAACCAGTCCAAATCTATTGAGCAGTCAGTCCTGTTAACAAATGGAAAGCCCAATGTTCAGGGCCATACAATTTGTCCATTGTCCAGTATACAGCCTACAATGCACTGTACTACAGTATACAATACTAAAAGGGACAAACATCAAAGGAGTAAACATGTGATCAATGTGCTTCTTCTTGTCTTTGGGCTGGGTCAGGCCAGAGCACTTCGTCGACATCACAAGCAATATTGTCCCTCCTGAGGCAACGGGGGAAGAAGCCTCTTGTGTGCCGTATCCAGCCCTGACATGATTCCTCACCTATATCACCACAGGCTAAATCCATGGCTTGCAGCAGACTTACTCTGGTGTAGGGTTGTCTATCATACACTTTCCATCTCCAAGAGGAGAAAAACTCCTCAATCGGATTCAGGACAGGCGAGTATGGAGGGAGGTACAAGGTCATAAACTGCCCATTGATGTTAAACCATTCCCTTACCTGAGCAGCTCGGTGGAAACTGACATTGTCCCACACTATCACATAGGTGGGAATGGGATTCTCATTTAGCTCTTGACCCTGCTGCTCAAATAAAATATCTCTTATATTGGCAATAGATCTTAGAAGGTGCCGGGTGTTATATGGCCCGAGTGTAACATGGTGATGTAGAACGCCATGGTTGCCGATAGCAACACAGATTGTGACATCGCCACCTCGTTGACCGGGGACTTCAACAACGGCCCGCTGTCCAATCATGTTTCGGCCCTCTCCCTTCTCCTCTTTGTTAGATTGAAGCCTTGATTCATCGACAAAGATGAACTCATGGGGTCTGTCCAAGGATTCCAAGTCAAATATTGTCTGTGTAGAAATACAATATACTGTATGTAGGATTTTGTAAGTGGTCCAGAGACAGTGCTATACTGTAGAGTACAATTAGGCCTACTGTATGCACTTCTGATTCACATACATTGGATGTACTGAAGAGTAATGTCATTCACATAGTATGTATTAGTACTGTAGACAATCTGGATTACAGTAAATGTTTCTGAATGTACACTTACTGGCACATACTGAGCTCGCAGTTCTTTCACCCTTGGTGAGTTGCGCTCAAAAGGTACTCTGTATACTTGTTTCATTCGCATCCTGTTACGACGGAGGACACGGTCAATTGTGGAAACGCTCACACTGTCGATTCCCTGGAAGTGTGTGTTGTCTTGTATCACTCGTTCCTGGATTTCTCTGAGTTGTATTGCATTATCTTGAAGGACCATGCCAACTATAACGGCCTCTTGCTCCCGAGTGAATATAGCTGTCCTTACACCTGAATGTGGCAGCCTTGCAATTCTACAAAAAGTAGTTGTGCAATTACAAAACATATTCATGCAGTACAATACATACAGTGATTAACTTTACAAATGTCTGTTGAACAGCTGCATATAGTGTAGTACAGTAACTTTGCAATTACAAAAATACAGTAGTACACTGTACCTGTTCTCTTCTCTGAATGTCCTTACTATGGTGGACACAGAAAATCGGCTCAAATTGGGTTGCACTCTAAGTCCTGCTTCCCTCATTGTCAGTCCATGGACAAGAACATGGTCTATGACTGTTGCTCGAATTTCATCAGATATTTCCACTCTTTGTCTTCCTCTTCCTCTTCCTCCTCCTCTTCCGCTTTCTTGCCCTCCTCCTCCTCCTCCTCCTCCTCTTCCTCCTCGTCGCCCACCTCGCATACGCACTCGTACTCGTCCTCTCACATTGTTTCTTCTATCCATTCTCAGACTTTCTCCTTCCCACCTTCAACAACCTGTTTGCTCTCTGAACTGCCTTATATTGGTTGTGTCGCATCATTTGAAACAGGTTAAATCCATTTTGAGTGGTTGTGTTCAATCAATGACATGTGTTCTCTATTTGTGTTTGATTGTTGCCTCTTGTGTTTACCAGTATGGATGACATGTGCATTAGAGTGCAGAATGTGTTTGGAGAATGAGAATGTGTTTAGAGTTTTGTTGAAAAGTCTAAGTGAGATCTGCAAATTGTGTTTTACCATGTGAAATGGTTTAAGGTATTGACAACAGACTGCATAATTAGCTACATGAGTCCAGGCAACTGAGAACTTTGTTCAGCCAATGGGTTTTAGTGTTTTAGCAATTGAGAAAAACTGTAACATACAGTATAAATATCCATAATTCTATTGACCTTCCTCATCCTGAGAATAACTACAGATCATCATCTCAATGCATTGTTAATACTATTAATTTAACAGTGTATATACCTCCTACCCAAATTAGCTAATTTAGATCAATCCAAATCTATTATGGACACAGCTAACCAACCCCTTCCTTCCCCGGCACTTAAATCTTCTGGCGTCTCTTCATGATGTTCTTCAGACAGCTTCATAGTTCTAAATGAATTGCCCATGACAATGTCCCAACTTCAATGTCTCATCCGAGTCACCACCATCTCTACAACCTCATTGTGTCTTGTCCATTTTCCAACCATATTACCAATAACATGAGAAATGTTGTATTTGAACAGATCTTTCTCCATTCTCACTCAATGGTGGACTCCTGTCCCACTCCCTCCAGATGATGAAAACACATGAGAGAAAATCTGTTGCCAGCTTGGATTGTCTGTTGTAGACCGGTCGCAGGTAGAAGTGGAGGAACGTCTTCAACGCCTCTGATGTTCATCTTCAGCCGGTTCACAGGTTGTTTCTTCTTTAGGTTCACACCATTCTAGACCAAATTATCCCTGCTATGCATCAATACACCATCTGTATTTACCTCAAGAGAAGACAGAACACAACAGTTTAATTGAGTTCATTTCTAATCCAAGAAATCCATATAAGCATCGACTATATGACAAATTATTATGTTTGACCAATTATTCTTAATACCAATTTCTAATATACTCCCCAATTTATGTTAGGTAAACCCTCCACAGATATAGAAATGAATGGTGTGACAGTCAGGTGATTCTTTAAATTCTGGGAGATCTTGAAGTTCTTGGAGGTGTGTCCCTCCGCCGAGGGAATCAGCCAGAACACGTAGCTCATCAGTAGCATTCCCCTTGCCATCGTCTCCCATCACCTGATCCTTGTCAGCTCCAGCATCCTCAGCTCCCTCATCTCTAGGTCGTCGGTTTCCTCCAAATACTCTGTTGCAGTGGTTTAGATGATACCAGGTCCATCTCCCCTCCCTATCCGTACATCCGTTGGTGTAGACTGGGTGACGATGTATGGTCCTTTTAGCTCTGACCCGTCTTCCGTCACTAGGGTCTAGGATCACGCAGAGTCCTTCTCCATTTCTCAACATGGCTCTGTGGAGTGTGTCCTTCTCCATTTCTCAACATGGCTCTGTGGAGTGAGTCCTTCTCCATTTCTCAACATGGCTCTGTGGTGGGTCCTTCTCCATTTCTCAACATGGCTCTGTGGAGTTTGTCCTTCTGGCAGCGTACCAATAGGGAAGTTGAGAATCCCTGCTGCAAAGACACACAGACACAGACAGACACAAAATAAAACAATGCTCCGCAGTGGCGATGTCATCTTCCTTCTCTGGGTTGGCACACTCCTACAGTGGGATAGATGCAGGTATCTCTCTCTGGTACTTTCCCCTCCATAGAGGTAACCAGCAACACCTAGTACTGACCTCCCCACCTGGGTTTTGTCCATCTCTGACTTCTTTAATCCTTTACCGCCAGTCTCCAGGGTGCATATAATGTCCAGATTCTCCTGTTAGGTTTGGCAGAGAAGCCTTCACCCGTGGGAAGTCTTAGGCACATTGTTAGGTGAGACACCATATGCTACCATACCCTGTCTTCTTATCAGTCAGGAGAAGCCTTGATATTAGGAAGTGCACATTTTGTGCATCTTGTTATAAGTCACTAGTTTCATAAACAGGCCTCCCCTACATCCTGCCTAATACCACAAATACACTTTCACCTAAAACATGTAATCTAACCCACAACACATTAATTACTACTGCTCATATTCTTAATACAATTTACATATTTACCAAAAAAGCCTCATGCGAGCAGTACTTCCCCCCTTTGGACACATGACTCACATCGTGATTAATGCATTCAAAAAACCAAAACAACAACATTGCCTGTTAAACCAAAAATAATAAATGAAATTAAAATGACAACATTTCATAATACCTTAACTTAATTGTATCCCATTAAGTAATTGAAGTAATATCAACATTGGCTAGCGCCATGTGTTCCTCATTCAGGACTAGCTCTCTCACTCTGACCTTATTATGGTCTGAATCATAGATATGAATATTGCCAAATTATAAAATTCTTCATAATTATCAGTATTATAAATTACCCTCAACTCTGTATAATAAATTACCTTAAATTCCTCATCCTATGCCTCTTGGCTTTCCAGTGTGGGTGATCAATTCACACTAGAAAGTCAAGACAGAGTTCAGTGGTCATTCAAACCCTTCAAAGACGTGTTCCATTCTATAGTATAAACTAATCATTAACCACAGTCAAAACATTTCATAAATGTTTTGCATCCCCAGTGTACAGTAAGTCCTCATTACATTTCTTCTCAAAAGATATCACGTGTTTACCCAAAACTCACATATAAAACTAAAAACTTCAGAAAGTTCCATGTGTGTGTTCCTTTAAGACTTATCATCTTTGACCCGTTAAAACCCCCTGAAATCAAAATAACAACCCTATATAACCATTATAATAGGTGGGTTGTGTGTGGTTATTTGAAAAACCCTATTGGAAAACAACAAACAAAACTAGCCAGGCCTTATTTAATTTGGTAGCTCCCTCTTATGACCTAATTATAAGACTGACGAATTTTACTAACTGCTCCCCCTAGCCCACAGACTTTTGAAACATCCCAATGAGAGATAAGGAAATCCCCATTTTCCTGGAAGAGAAAGTATATATTTCGTTAACATTCAATTATTATCAGCAATCCAAAAATATGAATTACACACAAAACATGATGCAGATATACCCTGTCCTACCTCACATCAATAATCGTTTGTTTCAATCTAATTCCTCATAACTACTCCAGAAGAAGATGACATAAAATCTCTCAAAAGATGAACATCTATAACCCCTTTTCTGTAATGTAATGTGCTCAACTTGTTGCAGTGATGTATTGAAATATAAACCTATTGTTTAATAAATTCAGAACTAACAAAAGATGTGTACTTCTCCATCAGCATAATAGTAAAAACTACCTCCCATTGTTCAACGTACCAGAAACAGATTATCGTTTTTTAGAATTAATTAGCTGTTTGCATAACTCACTGATGGTTAAACAAACTATAGAATGTAATAATAATAATAAAAAAATTGTCAAAGAACCTTCCATATTCAACTATTCAGATATCTGCTCCACATTACCCCCTGCATCATTTACATCCTGATATAGCACAGCAAGCACTACTCTCTTTCACCCGCTTACTAAATCATGGCATCAGTCAATTCTATCCACAAACCACTACTACCTAATAACATATTTGTATTCACATAACTAGACGGCATTATTTTAATATTAGTCAACTCAAACAATCCAATTCAACATTTCTCATCTCCCAATTAACCTACTTTCCTTTTCAAACAATCCAATTCGATATTTCTCATCTCTCAATTAACATACTTTCCTTTTAACACAGAAAACCCTCTACAATCTCTATTATCCTCTATCGCTGTCTTTCCATCTAACGGTACTTTAGCAGGTGACAAATTATTGTTAAGTTATAGTCAAAACAAATAAAACATATATTCACAGGGATGCCACTTAAACTACTATGTTATCCAATGCCGCCATGGGTTGGTAGGACAATCCCTTTCGTATAATCTTATCAATTCACCCAGTGATCTAGGTCAACAGCATCAATGTGACAGTTTTGCTTCCTTCCCTACATGGTCTTGAACCAGGGACCCTCTGCACACATTAACAACAGTCACCCTCGACGCACCATTACCCGTCATTCAACAAAAGGCACGACCTTGCAGAGCAAGGCAAACTACTACTTCATGGTCTCCGAGCAAGTAACGTCACCAATGGAAACGCTACTAGTTAACACCACTAACTAGCTCCCCATTTCTCACCGTTAACACTCACCACCCTTTTACCTCCTCCCTTTCCACAGCAAACAGTGATCCGGGTACACCAAACTTAACCCATTATGACACTTACAGCTCTCTCACGTTCAGCCAACCCCAGTTGCTAACACCCACAGATCAACACCTAGAAACTCTCCAGACAACAAATAAAAACCATTCTCAAACAGCGTTCTGCCTTTCCCTCTATCGTAGGGTTTAAAAAACTAACTTTACAACTTTAACAATCCTAGATGGCTGTAGTAGCTTCATGTTTGGGTTCAGTTTATCTGTTAGGATATTGGGTCAGTAATATTTCTGTAGTTACCTCAGCTAAAAGTTTCTATATTCCTCAGTTAATGTTATCTTTCATACTCTGCTTCTTTCCAACACTGCTTTTTTTATCCCTGGTGTTTTTTAAAACTATTTTTATTCTCTTTGTCCCGTTGCGTCACTTCCCATTTTAAGAAAACACCCTCGCTTCCCTGTGCTTCATTACTATACTATTAGTACCCCCTGTTATCAACTAAGATCATAGCCACAGCTCTTATGAATCCACCAATCCTCCATTATTAGAAGTCAGCAGATCTAGGTAACTGTCCTTTCTGAGTAGGCTACAGGTAACAAACCAAACACTTGCTGTAGTTGATCAGCATATATTGAATTTGTATCCATAGTATTAATATCCAATTTATTGATTGACATTACGTCACCGTTCTCTATCGTTTAATCTAGCAAAGCATTAGGCAACGCAAAAAAATTAATACCTCGAAATTGTCTCGCTATTCCTGTTAAATAATTGTGTCTTTCAATTTGAACCAATCACGCCGCTAAATCTTCCATTCTACATCACCAAACCAAATTCTTTGTAGTATCTGTCTAAGCAACACATACCAACAGTTGAATTAAACTCAGAAACGCAGATTTTACTCTATTCCATTTACCCAATGCTATTGAAATGACAAATAAATCCCACAAATAGCCCAATGACTCTATAAATTCCACACCTTATGGGTAGTTCATTTCTTAAACCTTATCTCTATCAAATTATCCAACAACGGCTCAAACTCAGAAAACTTTTGTTAATTAATTCCCACCCCTGACGTACGTCTACGTTAGGGTGAGCAAGTTAATCAATACATATTATTCAAATTATCATTTTATCACCTCTCTAGTAATCGATTACACACACATAAAATTCAGCCTATTTTCACATCGTCACATACTCCATATAGAACGTTAGAAACTCCTAGGTACTCACATCAAACAATCTTTTCCTGTTTTTTTTTTTACGATTCTCAATCGACACAAATCAACTTCTTCAAACAAACTCCCAGCGGAACCCAAACAACCAGACTGTAGTGTCAAGGACACTGACCTTCCTGTCATTGGATCCTTACCAATTCTCTAACCTTCAGGAAACTCTGTCAAAGTCAAGCCTCTCATTAAAACATATATACTTTTCCACTACACTCTAAAATAACCTCACGCTCTCCATACCACTCCTTGATATTATATGATTGGCATTGATGTACGGAACCACAATATAATGTTATATCAAAGCTTATTATCCAAACTTCTATCAAATGATCATAAACACATTCATTTATTTATTATGCACCCTTTCAGATTAAAATGACTTCCTGCTCTTTGTTCATAAAATAGCCCATGTTGTTCCATGTACCTTCGATGCCATCTGGTGAACAAAAAATGGTGGCATTGAGTTAACTTAAAAGGTCTCTTCCCATTAACGCCATAGGAGTTGCAGCGCTTCCTATACATGAATGTTGAAAAATAATATCCTCCAAATCAATTTGTAATGGGAGAGATATAGGATCAATTAGCATAGTTCCACTAATTCCAATAAAAAGATAATAAACGCCTTACACAGTCCAATAGACTGGACTTTCTGATTACTTAAAGGACACCTTCAATCTTGTTGCCTTAAACATGATATAGTTGCCCCTGTATCTATTAGAAATTGAATTATTTTAACCAGATACACATAAACTTAACTGTGGTATTTCTAATGGGCTAACCGAAATATGCAATTGTGGTGCATTGATCATGTGTTTAACCTCCTCCCTGCTTATCGGTGTTGTGGTGCATTGATCATGTGTTTAACCTCCTCCCTGCTTATCGGTGTTGTGGTGCATTGATCATATGTTTAACCTCCTCCCTGCTTATCGGTGTTGTGGTGCATTGATCATGTGTTTAACCTCCTCCCTGCTTATC
Source organism: Coregonus lavaretus (assembly GCF_964263955.1). Lineage (NCBI taxonomy): Eukaryota > Metazoa > Chordata > Actinopteri > Salmoniformes > Salmonidae > Coregonus > Coregonus lavaretus. The sequence goes on from NC_139989.1 coordinate 84,365,329, forward strand.
GGTGTTGTGGTGCATTGATCATGTGTTTAACCTCCTCTCTGCTTATCGGTGTTGTGGTGCATTGATCATGTGTTTAACCTCCTCCCTGCTTATCGGTGTTGTGGTGCATTGATCATGTGTTTAACCTCCTCCCTGCTTATCGGTGTTGTGGTGCATTGATCATGTGTTTAACCTCCTCCATGCTTATCGGTGTTGTGGTGCATTGATCATGTGTTTAACCTCCTCCCTGCTTATCGGTGTTGTGGTGCATTGATCATGTGTTTAACCTCCTCCCTGCTTATCGGTGTTGTATGTCATTGTCCCCATAATAGATTACCCGGCCTTCTCCTCTCTAGGTGTATTCTGGGAATTAGGGTGCGGTTTGTAATCACAATGACCTGCATTCCTCACACCACCGTTTGGTCTCAAAGTTATCTATTTTAGCTTTAGGAAACATATATTTTGACCTGATTTTAGGATTTTTGTGTATCTTTTTTTGCCTAAACCCCATAAGATTGTATAAATAACCAATCATATATGTCACTATCCTCTTCTACGTCTTCCCCTGTACTAGAAGCTGGAGCCTAAATAGAGTTCGCTAACTGTGGATATAACCAATCATATTGTCACTATCCTCTTCTACGTCTTCCCCTGTACTAGAAGCTGGAGGCTGAATAGAGTTCGCTAACTGTGGATATAACCAATCATATTGTCGCTATCCTCTTCTACGTCTTCCCCTGTACTAGAAGCTGGAGGCTGAATAGAGTTTGCTAACTGTGGATATAACCAATCATATTGTCACTATCCTCTTCTACGTCTTCCCCTGTACTAGAAGCTGGAGGCTGAATAGAGTTCGCTAACTGTGGATATAGCCAATCATATTGTCACTATCCTCTTCTACGTCTTCCCCTGTACTAGAAGCTGGAGGCTGAATAGAGTTCGCTAACTGTGGATATAACCAATCATATTGTCACTATCCTCTTCTACGTCTTCCCCTGTACTAGAAGCTGGAGGCTGAATAGAGTTCGCTAACTGTGGATATAACCAATCATATTGTCACTATCCTCTTCTACGTCTTCCCCTGTACTAGAAGCTGGAGGCTGAATAGAGTTCGCTAACTGTGGATATAACCAATCATATTGTCACTATCCTCTTCTACGTCTTCCCCTGTACTAGAAGCTGGAGGCTGAATAGAGTTCGCTAACTGTGGATATAACCAATCATATTGTCACTATCCTCTTCTACGTCTTCCCCTGTACTAGAAGCTGGAGGCTGAATAGAGTTCGCTAACTGTGGATATAACCAATCATATTGTCACTATCCTCTTCTACGTCTTCCCCTGTACTAGAAGCTGGAGGCTGAATAGAGTTCGCTAACTGTGGATAAAACCAATCATATTGTCACTATCCTCTTCTACGTCTTCCCCTGTACTAGAAGCTGGAGGCTGAATAGAGTTCGCTAACTGTGGATATAACCAATCATATTGTCACTATCCTCTTCTACGTCTTCCCCTGTACTAGAAGCTGGAGGCTGAATAGAGTTCGCTAACTGTGGATATAACCAATCATATTGTCACTATCCTCTTCTACGTCTTCCCCTGTACTAGAAGCTGGAGGCTGAATAGAGTTCGCTAACTGTGGATATAACCAATCATATTGTCACTATCCTCTTCTACGTCTTCCCCTGTACTAGAAGCTGGAGGCTGAATAGAGTTCGCTAACTGTGGATATAACCAATCATATTGTCACTATCCTCTTCTACGTCTTCCCCTGTACTAGAAGCTGGAGGCTGAATAGAGTTCGCTAACTGTGGATATAACCAATCATATTGTCACTATCCTCTTCTACGTCTTCCCCTGTACTAGAAGCTGGAGGCTGAATAGAGTTCGCTAACTGTGGATAAAACCAATCATATTGTCACTATCCTCTTCTACGTCTTCCCCTGTACTAGAAGCTGGAGGCTGAATAGAGTTCGCTAACTGTGGATATAACCAATCATATTGTCACTATCCTCTTCTACGTCTTCCCCTGTACTAGAAGCTGGAGGCTGAATAGAGTTCGCTAACTGTGGATATAACCAATCATATTGTCACTATCCTCTTCTACGTCTTCCCCTGTACTAGAAGCTGGAGGCTGAATAGAGTTCGCTAACTGTGGATATAACCAATCATATTGTCACTATCCTCTTCTATGTCTTCCCCTGTACTAGAAGCTGGAGGCTGAATAGAGTTCGCTAACTGTGGATATAACCAATCATATTGTCACTATCCTCTTCTACGTCTTCCCCTTTACTAGAAGCTGGAGGCTGAATAGAGTTCGCTAACTGTGGATATAACCAATCATATTGTCACTATCCTCTTCTACGTCTTCCCCTGTACTAGAAGCTGGAGGCTGAATAGAGTTCGCTAACTGTGGATATAACCAATCAAATTGTCACTATCCTCTTCTACGTCTTCCCCTGTACTAGAAGCTGGAGGCTGAATAGAGTTCGCTAACTGTGGATATAACCAATCATATTGTCACTATCCTCTTCTACGTCTTCCCCTGTACTAGAAGCTGGAGGCTGAATAGAGTTCGCTAACTGTGGATATAACCAATCATATTGTCACTATCCTCTTCTACGTCTTCCCCTGTACTAGAAGCTGGAGGCTGAATAGAGTTCGCTAACTGTGGATATAACCAATCATATATGTCACTATCCTCTTCTACGTCTTCCCCTGTACTAGAAGCTGGAGGCTGAATAGAGTTCGCTAACTGTGGATATAACCAATCATATTGTCACTATCCTCTTCTACGTCTTCCCCTGTACTAGAAGCTGGAGGCTGAATAGAGTTCGCTAACTGTGGATATAACCAATCATATTGTCACTATCCTCTTCTACGTCTTCCCCTGTACTAGAAGCTGGAGGCTGAATAGAGTTCGCTAACTGTGGATAAATTCCTTTCATACTTTCAGATCCTTTTATAGCCCCTGTGGACTGACTCTTTTCATAAGGTAGATTATGTTGCTCCATTGCCAAATTACCTAATTTCTTAACTGACTTTTCCTCCTTCCTAATGATATTTACAGTCCATTGTGCACTCATCAAATCCCATGATTTATACACCTCTTTCATGTCATTTAAATCCCATTTCGGGTAGCTTATGGCTGTATTATCAATTATATACTTTCGCTCTACTTGTAATTTAACCCTTTTAAAACCACCAGTTTTAGGATAGTCATTATCTGTCCATGCTGATAAATCACTAAGTTATAGTTCCACATAGAAAAATCCTCATTTACTTAACATCCATTTGCACATTGTCTGATTTTCACTACTTTTAAAAGATACTTGTTTTAAATGCGGATTTGTCTGTAATAATTTCGTTGTTTCCTTTCTCTCTCTTCGAGGTAAAATGAAGCTCTGATTTACTCTTAATGGAGACTGTTTTTCCAGATATCGGTCTACTAAGTTGGCTATCCATTACTTTTATTAGTTCATCCAATATTAGTAATCAAATACTTGAATCAAATCCCCAACTTGATCTTTATTAAAATGTAGTTTGCCTATTTTGTCATTGGTGCCATGATTCAACATGATCGCTCTGAGCATTTGTTGTTGAATCACAGCACCATGTTATTGTCTTATTTGCTACTTCTCCTTACATCTGTTTACGTACTTGAATACCACTCATCTGTTCCCCTCAACAAAATATTGCATTTTAAACATTCGTTACAGCTCAGCTTTACCACAGATAAGCAGAATTTAACCTATTAACAAAATGAAAGTCTGCTTCCCTGTTAGTTCGGCTGTAAACTGCATCCTGTTCGTTTAGACTCAAATCTGTTATGACCAGTTTCTCTGGTATCTCGTACTTCAGGATGTAAGAGAGTAGTCGACCACTTAGATGGAGAGTTGATTCATTGTTATTTAATGGTTACAGTACTGGATTCAATGACAAGCGGTACGGGCTCAGCCTCTTGTCATCTGAATGACTTCCATAGAAAACCTCTCAGTTTATATAATGCTCTCCGAGCTACTTCCATCCCACCATTATTGAGTGTCACTCATCTCCTACAATAGGATCCCCATACATAGTATCGTGTGGCACCCTAGCCAGGCCATTCCATCACGTACTCTTTCTAAGATTAGCAACAGTGGCCCCTAATCTATCTTGGCACGCCGACCTTCTGGCCCCCCATCCGTGACCGACACAACACATGGCGTGTCCTTCTCTTCTCTCTCACCTACAGCTGATGACTTTAAAGACATTAATAAAATGCTGTTTCAAAAGACGTAATATCAAACACCTTCCTAATATTGAGTTACCTCCCCACTTTTGCCCTCAGAACAGCCTCAATTCGTCGGGGCATGGACTCTACAAGGTGTTGAAAGCGTTCCACAGGGATGCTGGCACATGTTGACGCCAATTCTTCCCACAGTTGTGTCAAGTTGGCTGGATGTCCTTTGTGTGGTGTACCAAGAGCGTGAAAAACCCAGCAGTGTTGCAGTTGTTGACACAAACCGGTGTGCCTGGCACCTACTACCATACCCCGTTCAAAGGCACTTCAATATATTGTCTTGCCCATTCACCCTCTGAATGGCACACACACACAATCCATGTCTCAATTGTCTCCAGGCTTAAACATCCTTCTTTAATCTGTCCCGTCCCCTTCATCTACAAGTGACATCAATAAGGGATCATAGCTTTCACCTGGATTCACCTGCTCAGTCTGTCATGGAAAGAGCAGGTGTCCTTAATGTTTTGTCCACTTAGTGTAAATTGCACAATAATGATACATTGATGGATTTTCTTATGTAGTCTATTGTTTTCTCTGTATTGAACCTGCCTGCCACCCACCCACCTGGGGACTGTGGGTTATGAGACATCCCCCGCATCACTAGCTTGCATGTTCTGCAGCCTTGTAGAGATAGGGAGGGGATGACTGAGAGGCAGGTTGGCATTTATTGTCATGAATCTTGCCCTGGAGGCAGTTCTTCAAAGTGGTCACTAGCTGGCACAGGCATAAAGTAATAATATCTGATTTTAATGCTAACCTTAACCTCACTGCTAATCCTTACCTTAAATTAAAACCATAAAACACAATTATTTTCCACAAATGTTTACGATATAGCCAATTTTGACTATGCAGCTGGCATATCTAGAGGAAATTGCGCAGTTCTGCCTCCAGGGAAAGATTCATGACAAAAGTCAACCTGTGACTGGGAGAGGACAATGTAAAATCGATAATGAAATTGTTTAACTTGCTTTTTCTTGTTTAAAGTATGTTTTATTATGAAAAGTACAATATATCCATGTACAATTGTACAGTTATGGAGCATATGTCCATATACAATTATACAATTAGTTTTTCAACTTAAAATATATGCAACAAATTATCACAATGGTATTTCAACAGTGTTATTGTAAGAGTTTAAATGTTTAAACAGAGGATACATCTAAAACACTATCAGAAAGTGCAGTATGTTCTGAGTATGTTACCTTAACGTCAACTCATAACGTCCCACTATAACTTCATGGGAGTCTAGGGGAAAGACTGCATGTTGCTTTGGGTGGATTCATCAACATTTGCAGAATATTCCTGTAATGTCAGATGGCATCTTGTCAGACGGCAACAGCCTAGTCGGCTGCAGACACTCATAAGGAGTTCAAGTACCGTATTTTCCGCACTATAAGGCGCACCGGATTATAAGGCGCACCTTCAATGAATGGCCTATTTTAGAACTGTTTTCATATATAGGGCGCACCGGATTATAAGGCGCATAGAATAGAAGATACTGTAGTCAAACGAATTGACTGGGGTTGCGTTATGCATCCACTAGATGGAGCTGTGCTAAAAGGAATGTCAACAAAACAGTCAGATAAAGTCAAACTTTATTAAGCGTTCTGACAACTCCGTTCACTCCCATGGTAATGTTGTTCAAACGTTAATGTGCATTATTATCTCCCAGCCTTGCTCACTCTTCTCCCAAACGTGGAGGGGAACCTTTCCCTGATTCAGTAAACACGTAGTAAAAGAAACAGTCTGATACCACTAAATCAAACGTTAGTGCATAACTCAACATTGTTCAGTTACATATAACACGTAAAGCTCACTTTTTCAGTTCATTCCCCATCCACGAACCCCTCGAATTCTTCTTCTTCAGTGTCCGAATTGAACAGTTGGGCGACTACGGCATCCAACCTGCCCGGCTCCCTCTCGTCATTATCTGAGTCAGTGTCGCTGCTGTTGCCTGGCAGTTCAGAGATTATTCCTGCCTTCGTGAAAGCTTTGACCACAGTTGAGACCGATATATCAGCCCAGGCATCCACGATCCATTGGCAGATAGTGGCGTAAGTCGCCCGGCGCTGTCTCCCCGTCTTGGTGAACGTGTGTTCGCCTTCTGTCATCCACTGCTCCCACGCAGCTCGCAGTCTAGCTTTGAACGCCCTGTTGACACCAATATCTAGCGGCTGGAGGTCCGCCCGGAATGACGGCAAGCTCCGAATTAGTTTGCTTCACTTGTTTTTTGACAGCATCGGTGATATGGGCGCGCATTGAGTCGTAGATCAATAGGGACGGAGCTGTGTGGAAAAAGCCACCCGGTCTCTTGACGTAAATTTCTCTCAGCCACTCACTCATCTTTTCCTCATCCATCCATCCCTTCGGGCTAGCTTTGATGACGACGCCGGCTGGAAAGTTCTCTTTTGGCAAGGTCTTCCTCTTGAAAATAATCATGGGTGGAAGTTTCTGGCCATTAGCCTGGCAGGCGAGAACTACAGTGAAGGATGACTTCTCATTCCCTGTGGTACGTACAGACACCGTACTGGTCCCCGTTTTCTCCACAGTGCGGTTCACGGGAATATCAAAGGTGAGTGGAACCTCGTCCATGTTGGTGATGTGCTCTGGCCGGATCTTCTTTTCAGTGATCTTCTTTTTGCAGTATGCGCGGAAAGTGACCAGCTTTTCTTGGTAATCTTTTGGCAGTTGCTGCGAGACGGTAGTTCGTGTGCGGATGGAGAGATTACGTCTTTTCATAAAACGAAAGCACCAAGAAGGACCGCCTCGAAATTCATCGATTGTCATGTCCCGTGCTAGCGCTGTTGCCTTCATTCGAATAGTGACTGTAGAGATGCTCTCTGTTCAACAACCCACTGTTCGAGTTTGTCCTCTAACTGTGGCCATCTCGCTTTGTTCCCGCGGAAACTCTGTTTAGTCTTCTTTACTTGGCGCAGGTAATCTTCTTGCTTCCTCCACTTCCGTACCATTGATTCATTAATGTTGAATTCTCTCGCTGCTGCTCTATTCCCATATTCTACTGCATGACCGACAGCCTTGAGCTTGAACTCTGCGTCGTAAGCGTGTCTCTTGAAAGGTGCCATTTTGGGGTCTTTATACACACACAAGTGGTGTGGGACTGTGAGTAAGCACAATACCGGTGTGTACTGGCTACCGTAATGCTGCAAGTGGTGCGGCTTTGTAGTTTACCAGTCGTACTGAAACATTTCATTATTATTAAATGGTTTTTATTGGTTTTTCATACTGAAACATTTTGACAGAGCACCTTGAGCGCCGTGTACAACCAGTATGGATCAACCAATTAACCAATTGATCCATATATAAGGCGCTCCGGATTATAAGGCGCACTGTCGTTTTTTTTGAAAATTAAAGGCTTTTAAGTGCGCCTTATAGTGCGGAAAATACGGTAGTTTATTTGCCATTTGCAGGTATTAAAAGTAATACATACATTGTAATTCCTTGTTGGAGCTCATATAGGACAGTACATACCAGTGGAGGCTGCTGAGGGAAGGACGGCTCATAATAATGGCTGGAACGGAGACAATTAAATGGCATCAAACACATGGAAACCATGGAAACCATCTATTTGATGTATTTGATACCATTCCACTCAATCCGCTCCAGCCATTACAAGCCTGTCCTCCCCAACTAACGTCCCACCAACCTCCTGTGGTACGTACACACAAACAGTAAAATATATCATAAGAACATCAATAAAAAATGCAAAGTGGTAAAAGATCATAAATGGAAAAAATGTTCAGTCATGTTCTAAAAGTCTGATGGAAACAGTTTAGGTTGCTTGATTTAACAGGCAGATAGAACTGGGATAGAAGCTGTTCTGGAACCTGGGATACAGAAACTGCCTATCAACCACTGGTCCTCACTAGACTGGTGCCCCGCAAGTCTATTTTTTCATTGGAGTTTATCAGGTTTTGAAGTGATGTCTGTGTTTGTTGGACACTTAGTGCTGGAATGAGGTGTCTGTTTGTTCCCAATTCTATCAGAAATGATGGTCCTCATTTGAAGGTCCTTTGTCAAGGTCCTCACTATTATAGGAAGATGTGTGAGTGTGTGTCTAGTGTGTGTGTGTATCCAGAGTGTGTGTGTGTGTCCAGTGTGTGTGTGTGTGTGTGTCCAATATGTGTGTGTCTCCTGTGTGTGCGTCCAGTGTGTGTGTTTGCGTCCAGTGTGTGTGTGTCCAGTGTGTGTGTCTCCTGTGTGTGTGTGTGTGTGTGTGTGCGTGTGTGTGTGTGTGTCCAGTGTGTGTGTGTCCAGAGTTTGTGTGTCCAGCATGTGTGTGTGTCCGGTGTGTGTGTATCCAGTGTGTGTGTGTTCAGTGTGTGTGTGTGTTTGTCCAGTGTGTGTGTATGTGTGTGTACCCAGTATGTGTGTCCAGTTTGTGTGTGTGTGTGTGAGTGCGTGTCCGGTGTGTGTGTGTGTCCGGTGTGTGTGTGTGTCCAGTGTGAGTGTGTGTGTGTGTGTCCAGTGTGTGTCTGTGTCCAGTGTGTGGCAAGTGTTTGTGTGTCCAGTGTGTGTCCGGTGTGTGTGTCCAGTGTGTGTGTCCAGTGTGTGTGTGTCCAGTGTGTGTGTGTCCAGTGTGTGTGTGTCCAGCATGTGTGTGTCCAGTGTGTGTGTGTGTGTGTGTGTGTGTGTGTGTGTGTGTGTGTGTGTGTGTGTGTGTGTGTGTGTGTGTGTGTGTGTGTGTGTGTGTGTGTGTGTGTCCAGTGTGTGTCCAGTGTGTGTGTGTGTCGTTTGTGTGTGTGTGTGTCCGGTGTGTGTGTGTGTCCAGTGTGTGTGTGTGTGTGTCCGGTGTTTGTGTGTGTGTGTCCAGTGTGTGTGTGTCCAGTGTATGTGTCCAGTGTGTGTGTGTGTGTGTGTGTATGTGTCCAGTGTGTGTGTGTGTGTGTCCAGTGTGTATGTGTGTGTCCAGTGTGTATGTGTGTGTGTCCAGTGTGTGTGTGTGTGTCCAGTGTGTGTGTCCAGTGTGTGTGTGTGTGTGTCAGTGTTACCATGGTTATTATTTACAGGGACACTGAGGAGTCAACATGAACCCAAAACCCTGGATAGAGCGGCTCAGTGAATGTGGATTGGAATGTGTACAGGTGGGTCAGTGTTTCAGAGGAGACTCTGTAGAAGGACAGAGTGCCGGCTGGCCAGTCCAGATACACTCCTACTCTGTGGGAGCTGGAGGAGGGGACGTCTATGGTAGTGGACTTATTATTGTGCCAGGCAGAGTAACTGTTGTCAGAGCAGATCAGACTCCAGGACTTGTCATTACATCCAATCCAACAGTCATCACCCCTTCCTCTCCTGCTGATTCCTTTATATGCCACTCCTATAACAGCCTCTCTCCCACTCCACTCTACCTCCCAGTAACAGCGCCCAGTCAGACCCTCTTTACACAGCACCTGTCCACAGTCCTTAAATCTCTCTGGGTGATCAGGAAGCGGCTGCTCCTCTCTCCTACATGTCACCTTTCTGTTCTCCTCAGACAGAGAGAGGAGTCTGTTTACTGTGTTTGGGTCCAGTGTGAGATCACAGACATCTGATGGATGAAACCAGACACAATATTAGAAATCATCATCATTCACATTAGAATGTTAACTCACTTTTCACTAATTAATTTAATGTAGATGTTTCTAGGTATCAAAAGGAGAAGTTTAGGTAGCTTGAGATTTGTTCAATGATCATATGTTATACTGTATGGTAATACAAAAAACACACTTATTCCAATTGATTACACACACACATTGTCACGATCGTCATAATGAGTGGACCAAGGCGCAGCGTGATATGCGTACATTCTTTTAATGTGTACTTTATACAATGCAACAAAACAACAAAACGATAACAATACGTGAAGTCCAAGGTTAAACACCAAAACAAACCTTACACGGAACAAGATCCCACAAATGACAAGTGCCAAACAGGCTGCCTAAGTATGGTTCCCAATCAGAGACAACAAGCAACAGCTGACACTCGTTGCCTCTGATTGGGAACCACTCTGGCCAATATAGAAACACACAAACTAGAACCTGAACATAGAACACTAAACATAGAAACTAAACACCCTGGCTCAACATAAAGAGTCCCAGGGCGTGACAGTACCCCCCCCCCCCCAAAGGCGCGGACTGCGACCGCGCCAACTAAACCCAACAGGGGAGGGGCCGGGTGGGCATTCCGCCTCGGAGGTGGATCCGGCTCCGGGCGTGACCACCACTCTCTAGCTACCCCCCCGTAGCTCTTCTGGTCTGGTCTGGCCCCGCTGGCTGGAGTTGGACTGGACATCGGTGGAGCGGATTGCTTAGGCTCCGGTGTGGAGCAGCTGACCGGTGCCGGACCAGGCACCGGTGGAACAGGCACGGGCTGTGCCGGACTGACGACGCGCACCACTGGCTTGGTGCGGGGAGCAGGAACGGGCCGGACCGGGCTGACGACGCGCACCACTGGCCTGGTGCGGGGAGCAGGAACAGGCCGGACCAGGCTGGCGACGCGCACCACTGGCTTGGTGCGGGGAGCAGGAACAGGCCGGACCGGGCTGGCGACGCGCACCACTGGCTTGGTGCGAGGGGCAGGAACAGGCCGGGCCGGGCTGGCGACGCGCACCACTGGCTTGGTGCGAGGGGCAGGAACAGGCCGGGCCGGGCTGGCGACGCGCACCACAGGCTTGGTGCGAGGGGCAGGAACAGGCCGGGCCGGGCTGGGAACACGCCCCACTAACTTAGTGCGGGGAGCAGGAACGGGTTGGGCCGTACTGGGAACACGCACCACTAACTTAGTGCGGGGAGCAGGAACGGGCCGGGCCGGACTGTGAACACGCACCACTAAATTAGTGCGGGGAGCAGGAACGGGCCTGACCGTACTGGGAACACACACCACTGGCCTTGTGCGGGGAGCAGGAACGGGTCGGGCCGTACTGGGAACACGCACCACTAAATTAGTGCGGGGAGCAGGAACGGGCCTGACCGTACTGGTGACACACACCACTTGCTTGGTGCGAGGAGCGGGACTGAGTTTCCTCATAAACCTCCGCTCCCTCTGCTGCCTACTCAGTTCCTCTCGCCGTGCCTCTACACTCTCCTTCTCCCTTATCGCCTCCAGTAGTTCCTCCCTCTGACCAACTAACTCCTGCTCCCTCATGACCAATAGCCCCCGTAACCTGGTGGCCTCCTCTCCTATTCTGCAGATTCGCCCTGTAGCTGCCTCCAGCATCCCCGTCGTCCACGCCGTGTGCCCCCCCCAAAAAATGTTTTATTGGGGTTGCCTCTCGCCTGTCCGACGACGGCACTGTTGGCGCCGTACCTCCTCTCTCGCCAGGGCTTTAACTTTTGCCCATGGCCCTTTGCCCGCGAACATGTCCTCCCAGGACCACCATTGGCCCACCTGGGCCATCGCCAACTTCTCCAGCTCCTTACCCGGCGTTTGCTCCTGAACACGCTGCTTGGTCCTGTTTTGGTGGGATCTTCTGTCACGATCGTCATAATGAGTGGACCAAGGCGCAGCGTGATATGCGTACATTCTTTTAATGTGTACTTTATACTATGCAACAAAACAACAAAACGATAACGATATGTGAAGTCCAAGGTTAAACACCCAAACAAACCTTACACGGAACAAGATCCCACAAATGACAAGTGCCAAACAGGCTGACTAAGTATGGTTCCCAATCAGAGACAACAAGCAACAGCTGATACACGTTGCCTCTGATTGGGAACAACCCCGGCCAACATAGAAACACACAAACTAGAACCTGAACATAGAACACTAAACATAGAAACTAACACCCTGGCTCAACATATAATAGTCCCCAGAGCCAGGGCGTGACACACATACACAGACACACACATTGTCAAAGCAACTCTTTGTAAACTTCAGTGTCCCTGATTTGTGCTTCTGTAGAACTACAGCTGATATTTAATATGACCAAGTAAGTAATGATGGTGGTCTTTGACTTTGACTTCACTTGAATTAAGACTTATTCTTAGTCATATTCTTCCCAGCAGTCAACACTCACATTTTCTAAGTCCAGGTTTCATTGTGTTCTCTCCACCATGTTCCACACTGTAGCGGTAAGCAGAAGAACAGACAGTCATTGAGGGATACACCTGAACTCACACAAACACACACACAAACACACACACACACACACACACACACACACACACACACACACACACACACACACACACACACACACACACAGCATATAACTTTGTCCAAGCGGTGGTAAGAATGTTTGTCTATGTGTGTGTGTGTATGTCCAGTGTGTGTGTGTGTGTGTGTGTGTGTGTGTGTGTGGTGTGTGTGTGTGTGTGTGTGTCCAGTGTGTGTGTGTGTGTGTCCTGTTTGTGTGTGTGTGTCCTGTTTGTGTGTGTGTGTGTGTGTGTGTGTGTGTGTGTGTGTCCAGTGTGTGTGTGTCCAGTGTGTGTGTGTGTGTGTGTGTGTGTGTGTGTGTCCAGTGTGTGTGTGTGTGTGTCCAGTGTGTGTCTGTGTCCAGTTTGTGTCTGTGTCCAGTTTGTGTGTGTTTGTCAAGTGAATGTGTGTGTCCACTGTTTGTGTGTGTATCCAGTGTGTGTGTGTGTGTGTGTCTGTCCAGTGTGTCCAGTGTGTCCAGTGTGTGTGTGTGTGTGTCTAGTGTGTTTGTGTGTGTGTGTGTGTGTGTGTGTCCAGTGTGTGTGTGTGTCCAGTGTGAGTGTGTGTGTGTGTGTGTGTGTCCAGTGTGAGAGTGTGTGTGTGTGTGTGTGTCCAGTGTGTGTGTGTGTGTGAGTCCAGTATGTGTGTGTCCAGTGTGTGTCCAATGTGTGTGTGTGTGTGTGTGTCCAGTGTGTTTGTGTGTGTGTCCAGTGTGTGTACTGATACACGTGCACACACAGACACACACACACACGGACCCACACACACACACACAGTCTTTATATAACTTAGTCCAAGTGGTGGTCAGAATGTTTGTCTTAACTAGCCTGATAACTCCAACATGTCTGATATGAACATTGACATAAACCCTCTACATACTTGAGTTTCTCCAGTCTGCAGTGTGGATCCTCCAGTCCAGCAGAGAGCAGTCTGACTCCTGAGTCTCCTGGGTGATTGTAGCTCAGGTCCAGCTCTCTCAGGTGTGAGGGGTTTGACTTCAGAGCTGAGACCAGAGAAGCACAGCCTTCCTCTGTGACTAGACAGCCTGACAGCCTGCAAAGAGTCAAATCATATTAAAACCACACTGCTATTCTTTGGTGGTGAGTAATTGTACAACATTTTACATGTTCAGATATATCAGTGTCCTGAAACCTGCCATATCTATTCATAAATGATTGTATTTTTATTAGAAATTATCATAATATTGCTTGTAGAGAGAAAAATGTATATTACAAATATTTGAGTAGACTGACCAGAGCAGTTTAAAAAGCAGTATCAGTCAAAAGACAGACAGTGAGGTATCAGATTTAGATTGTATTGAGTATACAGTCCACACCATATCTATTTTGACAGTGAAGCTAACATTTTAAATGTGGCTCTGTACTTCAGCATTTTGGATTTGAGATCAAATGTTTCATATGAGGTGACAGTATATAATGTCATCTTTTATTTGAGGGTATTTTCATACATATCTGTTTCACCATTTAGAAATGAAAGCACTTTATGTATCTAGTCCCCCTATTTGAAGAAGTCATAAGTATTCTGAGCAATTCACTTATAGTGCATTAAAGTTTAGTTTTTGTTCCAAACATGTTGGTTGCATTTTCAGTTTGTTTTGGTTGTGTTTTGGGTTGTGTTTTGCCCGATAGTAACTGAATGGTGGATGATGACTGGAGTAATTTTCTGTCTAAGTGAGTAGATAACAGGTTTCTAAACACTACTAAATTAATCCTGATGATCCCATGATTAAGACAAATCATGAATGAATCATGAATAATAATGAGTGAGAAAGTTACAGAGGCTACAACAAAACATGCTAACCTCTCACCATTAACATCAAATAAAAGGTGACATTCTGTTCTGTTGCCTAATATGAAACATTCCATCTCAAATCCCAAATGATGGAGCATAGCACCAAATGTAAAACTGTAAGCTTCACTGTCCAAACACATATGTTGTGGACTATGTGTGCCTGGTAAACACATGTGGATCTGGTGAACAGTTATCACTTGTTGACCAAATACAGGAATACTGACCTCAGAGTCTCCAGTTTACAGTGGGGATTCCCCAGTCCAGCAGAGAGCAGCTTCACTCCTGAATCCTTCAGGTCATTGTTACTCAGATCCAGCTCTCTCAGGTGTGAGGGGTTTGACTTCAGAGCTGAGACCAGAGAAGCACAGCCTTCCTCTGTGACTCCACAGAATGACACTCTGCAAAGAGATCATCATGATTTCACGAACACACTGTTAATTTAACACCAGTAGTGTAGAAGGACAATGGCAGATGCATTTGGTTTATTCTCTTAAACAACATATAGATTCATCTTCCGTCTCCTAGAATTGTATGGTCATATTGTTATACTAATGTGAAGATCAATGCATTGATTCAATATGTTTTTCAATAATACATATTTGTCTCTAAACTGAATATTTCTTCCTGATGATTAGTACTTAAATGTCATTTTATGTACTCACAGAGCAGCTCTGGAGGCTTTGACCACTGGCAGCAGCCTCAGAAGACCTTCCTCTGATCTGGAGTATTTCTTCAGGTCAAACACATCCAGCTCCTTTTCTGAAGTCAGCAACACAAAGACCAGAGCTGACCACTGTGCAGGTGACAGTTCTTCTTCTGAGAGACTTCCTGATCTCAGGTAGCTTTGGATCTCCTCCACTAGAGAATGGTCATTCAGTTCATTCAGACAGTGGAACAGATTGATGCACCTCTCTGGAGAGGGATTCTCCCTGATCTTCTCCTTGATGTACTTGACTGTTTCTTCATGGCTCTGTGAGCTGCTTTTTGTCTTTGTCAGTAGACCTCGTAAGTGCTTCTGATTGGACTTCAGTGAGAGGCCCAAAAGGAAGCGGAGGAACAGGTCCAGGTTTCCTGTCTCACTTTGTAAGGCTTTATCCACAGCACTCTTGTAGACAGTAACTTCAGGCTTGTCTCTGAACAGCGCAAAGAAGTTCTTGGCCGTTGATTGCGGATTGGCCATTAGATTCTCATTGTTGTTGATGAATGAGAGGAACACATATACAGCAGCCAGAAACTCCTGAATGCTCAGATGCACGAAGCAGTACACCTTGTCCTGGTACAGCCCACATTCCTCTTTAAAGAGCTGTGTGCACAATCCTGAGTACACTGAGGCTTCATTGACATCAATGCCAGCCTCTTTCAGGTCTTCTTCATAGAAAATCAGATTGCCATTCACAAGCTGTTGAAAAGCCAGTTTTCCCAGTGACAGAATGCTCTCTTTATTCCAGTGTGGACCTGTCTCTTCTTTCCCAAGATACTTTTCATTCTTCTGTTTGGTATGAAACTCCACAAGGTGTGAGTACATCTCAGTCAGAGTCTTGGGCATCTCTTCTGTCTTGTCTGTACTCAACATGTGTTCAAGGACTATTGCAGAAATCCAACAGAAGACTGGAATATGGCACATGATGTGGAGGCTCCTTGATGTCTTTATGTGTGAGATGATTCTGCTGGCCAGGTCCTCATCACTGAATCTCTTCCTGAAGTACTCCTCCTTCTGTGGGTCATTGAACCCTCGTACCTCTGCCACCTGGTCAACACACCCTGAAGGGATCTTATTGGCTGCTGCAGGTCGGGTAGTTATCCAGAGGAGAGCAGAGGGAAGCAGATTTCCCTTGATGAGATTTGTCAGCAGAACATCCACTGAGGTTGACTCTGTGACGTCACAACACATCTTGTTCTTCTGGAAGTCTAGGGGCAGTCGGCACTCATCCAGACCATCAAAGATGAACAGAACTTTGTACTTGTCGTAGTTGGAGATTCTTGATTCTTTGGTTTCCTTTGAGAAGTGATTGAGAAGTTCAATCAAAGTGTGTTTTTCCCTGTTCATCAAATTCAGCTCCCGAAAAGGGAATGAAAATACAAATTGGACATCCTGATTTGCTTTTCCTTCAGCCCAGTCCAGAACAAACTTCTGCACAGAGACTGTTTTTCCAATGCCAGCGACTCCCTTTGTCAGCACAGTTCTGATGAGTTTGTCTTGTCCAGTTAAGGGTTTGAAGATGTCGTTACATTTGACTGCAGTCTCTGGTCTTGCTTGTTTCCTGGTTGTTGTCTCAATCTGTCTCAGCTCATGTTCATTATTGACCTCTCCTGTTCCACCCTCTGTGATGTAGAGCTCTGTGTAGATCTTATTGAGAAGTGTTGGGTTTCCTTGTTTAGCGATCCCCTCAAATACACATTGAAACTTCTTCTTTAGATTAGATTTGAGTTCACGTTGGCAAATCACAGCAAGCTCATCTGAATGAAGAAATAACACAGAGGATATTAATATTACGTCAGTTTTAATGCCTACAGTATTCTAGGACTGTTATAAAATTTTAAATTATAAAAATGTCTCTCTCTCTCTCTCTCTCTGTCTAAATTAATCAACACAACACATCCCTGCTGCTACTTGATGAGGTCACTAGGTGTTGTGTTAAGGCTGCTACAATATCACTTAGTTACACAGCTACTTTAGCTGTACTTTAGCTACAGCTTTTAAATGTTCTAAAACAGCATTCAACATGAGGTAGACAGCTCTTACTTTTCTCCAGTGTGTCAGCAAGCTCCTTCTGGTTCATTTTCCTCAGGACGTGCAGTGTGATCTTCAGAGCCCCCTCTCTGGCAATGCTCTCCTGCTTCTCATCTTCAGCATTCACCACTTCCTTATCCTGCTTCTGACTCTCAAAGCCTTCTGGGAGTTCTGGACTAAGAATCCTCTTGAACATCTTCAGCTCGTTCTTCACAAATGTCATAATATTCTCTTCAAGCAACTGAAATAAATCAAGTAAATAAGTTAAGCAAGAGACTAAATGCTTTCTCATTAACACATGAATGAATGATTTACAGATCAAATTTACTTGAGGTAAACAAAAACAAATGTACACATAACAGGACCACATACACTGAATATGGAGGCCAGGTCTGTTTGATGACTCTGGGAAGTCTGACCACTGAGAATCTCTGACTCTGATCTCTCCTGTTGGTTTCTGTGGACAAAACATCAGATTACATCTCCTCATCCAGGGAGTGCACACACACACACACACACACACACACACACACACACACACACACACACACACACACACACACACACACACACACACACAGGGAGGGAATGTAGTGTTTGTTTAATATTGTTTCAGGACTATGAAAATGGAAAAAAGGATTAGCCTATGGATTATGAAAACAACAAAAATAAATGGTAAAATGGGAGAGGAGAAATGACTAGAGACAGTGTTGTTTAACTCACTGACCATGACCCATGAGTTCTTCTTACCTTTGTTCACTAGAAAAGTCTCCCTCTCTGAACACTATAGGATGACCCATAGACTGGACACTCTTCATGGACACACAGCTGGGTACAGGGGAGGCTGGTCTCTCCTGCTTGATTGGACTTCAACACAACAGAGACAAACATTACGTCTCTCATCTACTCTGAGCTCAGATTTGGAAACATAACAAGAGTTTCATTCTAAAACGTTATATATCCATTTTCATAATGTTCGTAAATTAGCTTCTATTGTTTAAAGAAATTATCAAATAAATGGTTGTGTTTTCTCACCATCTAATTATGGCAGGGGGTTGTTCAATAACAGACATGTATTTGTTTAAAATCGATCAAATAATGGCTTAATTTTAGAGAGACAAATGTTTTTTTTGCAAAATGCTATATATCTGCCTCACTCTCAGAGAAATAAGTAGTACTAAGTAATTAAGAACTGTAGAAATGATACACTTGTGACATCAATATTTAAATGTATTTAAAAAATAATAATAAATACAGTAATATGAGATCTGTATGTAAAACATTTACGTTTATTTTTTAGTCATTTAGTCATTTAACATTTAGCAGATGTTTTTTATCCAGGGTCCGGATTCCCAAAAGCATTTTAAGGCCAAGTTCATCGTTAGAACCTTTGTAGGAGCATTGTTAAATCTCTGAGCTGTTTCCCAAAACCATCGTTATTAACGTTGCACTTGAAAACGCTCATATTCTAACACCTGCCTCAGACCACTTGTAGAACAGCCAAGTGCGTCGTTAGATGCTTTTTTGCCCTCCCACGTCACTTTATACACAGAAGATCTCCGCTAAACATAGAATCACATGGTTCATCCGTCTCTCTGTGACCTCAGATAAATTCAGAACAAAGTTGACTACAAATACAAAGTTGCAAATGTCTTTGCAATTGATGCAAACAAGCGACGTATAAAATGATGCTTCATATGAAAACCAAGATAACTGCTTTAAAATATAAACAGTAGGCTATAGTCCTATTTCAATCATATTGAAATACATTTCATGTTCAATCAATTGAGTTCTATTTTGCTACTTGTAGACTATGGTCTGTAATTTGTCTCAATATATTTCATGATGTGTAGCCTAACATGTGCCCAATGATGTGCCAAATCTGTGATTTAGAATAAGCCGCCTCAATATTTGCAGCCGTAGGTGGTAATATCTCTCTAGGAGCTGATCTGTCATCAGTATTGTGAAATAATTATAAGGAACGATTTGAATGGAGAAAACTGATCCGAGACCAGCGCTCCCCTTCTTTCGATCCTATCAGTATCGATACATGCTCCACCGGACGTGATACCTTGTCATGCTGCTGATCCAGTTTCTACTGGTCTGCCTGCGGATATGGAACTCTGACCTGCTCACCGGACGTGCAACCTTGTCCCGAACCTGCTCTCTACCACACCTGCTGTCTCGACCTCTGAATGCTCGGCTATGAAAAGCCAACTGACATTTACTCCTGAGGTGCTGACGTGTTGCACCCTCTGTAACCACAGTGATTATTATCTGACCCTGCTGGTCATCTATGAACATTTGAAAATCTTGAAGAATGATCTGACCTTATAATCTCCCCCCAGCACAGCCAGAAGAGGACTGGCCACCCCTCAGAGCCTGGTTCCTCTCTAAGTTTCTTCCTAGGTCCCTGCCTTTCTAGGGAGTTTTTCCTAGCCACCGTGCTTCTACATCTGCATTGCTTGCTCTTTGGGGTTTTAGACTGGGTTTCTGTATAAGCACTTTGTGACAACTGCTGATGTAAAAAAAAATATTCTGGGAATGCATATGAAGCAGACCAGGCCAGGGTTTGAGAAGTCAATGAGAGGTAAAAATGACTTCCTTAGTTGTCAATTTTGAAAATGTTCTGTCTTAAGTAGTTTAACAAACTGACACATTTTCATGTTAGTCAAAAACAAATTTATATGGAAGGAGTGCCTTTGATTTGACGACCTGCACATGTGCAGTTCAACACAAGACGACCATTAGACCCAATGACGTATTTCTGTACATGCGCATCAAATCAAATCAAATTGTATTTTTCACATGCCCCGAATACAACAGTTGTACACTTAACCGTGAAATGCTTACTTACGAGCCCTTTCCCAACAATGCAGAGTTAAAAAGTCACAAAAATTGGCTAAATAAAAAAAGGAAATATTAACACAATAAAATAACAATAACGAGGCTATAAGGAGTACCAGTACTGAGTCAATGTGCAGGGTACCAGGTAGTTGAGGTAATAACTAGACTATATACAAGGAGTACCAGTACTGAGTCAATGTCCAGGGGTACCAGGTAGTTGAGGTAATAACTAGACTATATACAAGGAGTACCAGTACTGAGTCAATGTGCAGGGGTACTAGGTAGTTGAGGTAATAACTAGACTATAAACAAGGAGTACCAGTACTGAGTCAATGTCCAGGGGTACCAGGTAGTTGAGGTAATAACTAGACTATGTACAAGGAGTACCAGTACTGAGTCAATGTACAGGGGTACCAGGTAGTTGATGTAATAACTATACTATATACAAGGAGTACCAGTACTGAGTCAATGTGCAGGGGTACCAGGTAGTTGATGTAATAATGAGGCTATAAGGAGTACCAGTACTGAGTCAATGTGCAGGGGTACCAGATAGTTGAGTTAATAACTAGACCATATACAAGGAGTACCAGTACTGAGTCAATGTGCAGGGGTACCAGGTAGTTGAGGTAATATTTACATGTAGGTAAGGGTAAATTACATCTCCTCATCCAGAGAGTGCACACACACTCACTGACAGACACACACACACACACACACACACACACACACACACACACACACACACACACACACACACACACACACACACACACACACACACACACACACACACTCACAGGGAGGGAATGTTGTGTTTGTTTAATATTGTTTCAGGACTATGAAAATGGAAAAAATGATTAGCCTACGGATTATGAAAACAACAAAAAGAAATGGGAAAATGGGAGAGGAGAAATGACTAGAGACAGTGTTGTTTAACTCACTGACCATGACCCATGAGTTCTTCTTACCTTTGTTCAGTAGAAAAGTCTCCCTCTCTAAACTTTATAGGAAGATTCATAGACAGGTCACTCTTCATGGACACACAGCTGGGGACAGGGGAGGCTGGTCTCTCCTGCTTGATTGGGCTTCAACACAACAGAGACAAACATTACGTCTCTCATCTACTCTGAGCTCAGATGGAGAAACATAAGAAGAGTTTCATTCCAAAACGCTATATATCCATATTCAGAAATGTTAGTAAATTAGCTTCTATTGTTTAAAGAAATGATCAAATAAATGGTTGTGTTTTCTCACTAGCTAATCATGGCATGGTGTTGTTCAATGACAGACATGTGTTTGTTTAAAATCGATCACTTAATAGCTTCATTTCAGAGAGACAAATGTTTTTTTTGCCAAAGCTATTTAGAGTTGTTAAACGGGTGTGAAGAGTGTGTTGGTATAATGGTAATATTGTCAAAATTAGGCTTGTAGCAACCATCAGAATTGGTTAAAGAAATATGCATTCCATTATATTAGGCAATAATGAAGAGTAGGCAAAGTGGTCGTGTCGTGAAAATTCTATCAAATGTCTTCCATCTTTCTAGAAGCTGATCCGTTGTCAGTATTGTGAAATAATTCTAATGTTAAGGAAAGATTTGAATGGACAAAACTGATCCGAGAGCAGCGCTCCCCTTCTTTCGATCCTATCAGTATCGATACATGCTCCACCGGACGTGATACCTTGTCATGCTGCTGATCCAGTTTCTACTGGTCTGCCTGCGGATCTGGAACTCTGACCTGTTCACCAGACGTGCGACCTTGTCCCGAACCTGCTGTTTTGACCCTCTCTCTCTCTCTACCACTGCTGCTGTCTCGACCTCTGAATGCTCGGCTATGAAAAGCCAACTGACTTACTCCTGAGGTGCTGACGTGTTGCAACCTCTATAACCACAGTGATTATTATTTGACCCTGCTGGTCATCTATGAACATTTGAACATCTTGAAGAACGATCTGGCCTTAATTGCCATATCCTCTTATAATCTCCTCCCCTCAGAGCCTGGTTCCTCTCTAGGTTTTTTCCTAGGTTCCTGCCTTTCTAGGGAGTTGTTCCTAGCCACCGGGCTTCTACATCTGCATTGCTTGCTCTTTGGGGTTTTAGACTGGGTTTCTATATAAGCACTTTGTGACAACTGCTGATGTAAAAAAATATATATAATTGTGGTACGCATATGAAGAAGACCAGGCCAGGGTTTAGGGTTTGAGAAGTCAAAGAAGTAAAAATGACTTCCTTAGTTGTTAGTAAAACATTTTTTAACTCAGCATTGTTGGTTAAGGGCTCGTAAGTAAGCATTTCACAGTAAGGTCTACACCTGTTGTATTAGGAGCATGTGACAAATCTAATTTGGATTGATTGATTTGTTCATTTTATAAATGTTCTGTCTTTAGTAGTTGAACACATTATTACTTCAACCTCGTGAAAGTGACAAACTGACGTTTTCATGTTAGTCAAAAACAACTTTATTTGGAAGGAGTGCCTTTGATTTGACGGCCTGCACATGCGCAGTTTGGCGTGAGACGACCGTTCGGCGTGAGATGACTGCTCGACCTGATGACATGTTTTTACGCATGACCTTCAAATTAAATTAAATGAAATTGTATGTCACATGCTCCGAATTCAACAGTGGTACACTTTACCGTGAAATGCTTACTTACGAGCCCTTTCCCAACAATTTAGTTAAAAAGTAACAAAAATTAGCTAAATAAAAAAAGGAAATAGTAACATAATAAAATAACAATAATGAGGCTATAAGGAGTACTGAGTCAATGTGCAGGGGTACCAGGTAGTTGAGGTAATAACTAGACTATATACAAGGAGAACCAGTACTGAGTCAATGTGCAGGGGTACCAGGTAGTTGAGGTAATATGTACATGTAGGTAGGGTTAAAAGTGACACGTCAATCAGGATAGAGATTACATCTCCTCATCCAGGGAGTGCACACACACTCACTGACAGACACACACACACACACACACTCACTGACAGACACACACACACACACACACACACACACACACACACACACACACACACACTCACTCACACACAGGGAAAGTTGAGTTTGTTTAATATTGTTTCAGGACTATGAAAATGGAAAAAGGATTAGCTTATGGATTATGAAAACAACAAAAATAAATGGGAAAATGGGAGAGGAGAAATTACTAGAGACAGTGTTGTTTAACTCACTGACCATGACCCATGAGTTCTTCTTACCTTTGTTCAGTAGAAAAGTCTCCCTCTCTAAAGTTTATAGGAAGATTCATAGACAGGTCACTCTTCATGGACACACAGCTGGGGACAGGGGAGGCTGGTCTCTCCTGCTTGATTGGGCTTCAACATAACAGAGACAAACATTACATCTCTCATCTACTCTGAGCTCAGATGGGGAAACATAACAAGAGTTTCATTCCAAAACGCTATATATCCATTTTCAGAAATGTTCGTAAATTAGCTTCTACTGTTTAAAGAAATGATCAAATAAATGGTTGTGTTTTCTCACTATCTAATCATGGCAGGGGGTTGTTCAATAACAGACATGTGTTTGTTTAAAATCGATCACTTAATGGCTTCATTTCAGAGAGACAAATGTTTTTTTTGCCAAAGCTATTTATAGTTGTTAAACGGGTGTGAAGAGTGTGTTGGTATAATGGTAATATTGTCAAAATTCGGCTTGTAGCAACCATCAGAATTGGTAAAAGAAATATGCATTCCATTATATTAGGCAATAATGAAGAGTAGGCAAAGTGGTTGTGTCGTGAAAATTCTATAAAATGTCTTCCATTGCAACGAGTCCAGTCAGGGTGCTGCAGAACCCCTGCAGTACCTCCACTGACCCCGGATTGAGAACTCCTGATTTAGCAGATACTCTAATCCAGAGTGATTTACAGTAAATTCATTCATCTTAAGATAGCTATTTATTTTAGAAATAAACATAATACATTCTTCATAAAATTGTAATCTCACCTCTTAGCGTTGGTGTCATGTCCCCCAGAGAGACTCGATTTAGAGGCAGGGACCCCCTCCTCTCTCTCCCCAGACAGACTCATTTTAGAGGCAGGGCCCCCCTCCTCTCTCTCTCCAGAGAGACTCATTTTAGACCACTGACCCCTAAACAGAGATGCAGCATGTTGGTTGTGGTGAACACAGTGACAACTCATTCTAGAATGTCCATTGTTCTCTTTTACTCATGATCTCTTAGAAATAAAACATTTACTAACAGACATATCCAAACAGTCGGGTGATTTAATTTAATCACATGAACATTGTTACGTTCCTCGACAAGAAATAAAACATTGTCTCTCAAACAGAAGAAGGAACTAACAAAGAGTCACTAACAACAACCAAAACGAAACAGGTGGTTTTAGGAGGGGTTCTGAAAGACACTCTTGGGGGTGTCCACTAGTGATGGGAATCAGAGGCTTTCTGAACGCTTTGGGGCTTTCACCAAATTGTGCCGAAAATGCCCTTGATAGATTTGAGTGCTAATAAACAACATTTAGTTAGAATGTGGGGTTCGCTTTTTGCCTCCAGGTTCACTATGTTTTGAAAAACGATGCATCTGTGGTATTATTTAGGATACTAAAGACATAATATTATCATAGGCTACACTAAATAAAACACATTATTTAAACAACAATGGGAAGATAGTGCGGTTTCACAGAAAATAATTGTTCAACTATAGCAGGGATTCAATCTTGTGCCTATGTTGATGTCTGATCCAAATCCCCGTCCCTACCTGCTGAGCTACCATTCAGGGGCTACAATCTGTAAGACATCAAACTAAATGTGTAAATAAGGTGTCCAGTAGAGGTCAGTGTTTGAAAAAGTCTTTGCTTTGAAAAAAGCACCGGCACCAGGGAGAAATCAGTGAGATCTCTCACATTTTGCAACACATGGTTCGAAAAAGCATGAGACCAAACGAAGCTTCGGACGTCATTGATCATGTGGTAATGTTACTTCAAAAACTCTCCATGGCAGTGTTTCAAACACTTAAAAGACTCCCTCTCCCCTCAGCCCTCAAGTTAAGTGGACACTTCTGATGACGTATCATGAAGTATGATGAGTGGACACTTGCAGGGCAAAGGGTGAGGGAAGAATGAATGAATTTTAAATGGACCGTTCTCTCTGCGTGGTGCGTGGGAAATGCATGTTACATCTTCAGAAAGGTGTCACTCGTTTGTCCCACGGTTGTGTTTTCAGTCATCATAGCGACCGTTAAAACACTCGTAAACCTAAATTCCATCGCCATCGGGAAACCGGGCCCAGAGTGACTTACAATACAGTTGCTGTATTGTAGTGTATTTTAGCTTTTAAAAGACTTGATTTGCCCTAACAAAAAATGTTAATGAATTATAATCCACATAATAATTCACATTTCCTGTTGCTCCAGGATAATCTTTCTGCTATGAGAAACTGGGTCAAATTATTATGTGGATTAAGTGCATTTATCTTAAGATAGCTAAGTGAGACAACCACATATCACAGTCAAATATACAGGAAACGAACATCCCATTCCAGCTAAACATTGGAAATATAGCGTTTTGCGAAAAAACACATTTTCATATACATCTAAAATCTATTAATTAAAAATCTGAGATCAGTAACGCTTTGAACACACCGACTGCGTTTTTGCATTTTGGTACCAGAAGTACATTCATTTCCAATGGAACGCTGTGTTTGCCTTTCAGCATTGCGTTGCAGAGGCAGTTGCAGTGCGTTCTGTGTGGTGCGTACGTTGGATTTATCGAACGTATGCGTCAAACAGTGTACATAGACGGCTTGACAGAAATGGTAGCAGAAAGTGAATATTTAACTTTTGTTGCACACATATTTAGATGATGCTGCATACTATTTTGCGCAATGACGCAGTCGGTGTGTTCAAAGCGTAATATTTTAGGTACCCATAAGCAATAATTAAAAAAAATTGTGGACATAGAGTTTTGGAAATGTACTTAATAATTCTTAAACAAAACTATAATCTCACCTCTTAGCTTTGGTGTCATGTTCCCCAGAGAGACTCATTTTAGAGGCAGGGCCCCCCTCCTCTCTCTCCCCAGAGAGACTCATTTTAGAGGCAGGGCCCCCCTCCTCTCTCTCCCCAGAGAGACTCATTTTAGAGGCAGGGACCCCCTCCTCTCTCTCCCCAGAGAGACTCATTTTAGAGGCAGGGACCCCCTCCTCTCTCTCCCCAGAGAGACTCATTTTAGACCACTGACCCCTAAACAGAGATGCAGCATGTTGGTTGTGGTGAACACAGTGACAACTAATTCTAGAATGTCCATTGTTCTCTTTTACTCATGATCTCTTAGAAATAAAACATTTACTAACAGACATATCGAAACAGTCAGGCTATTTAATGCAATCAGATGAACATCTGGTTGTAACATCTCTTCTCCATGTTAACTGTCAATAATAATAATAAGTCACTGTTTGTTAAGGTAGTTATAGACAGTGCAGCAACACAAGGCCATGTCTCACACTTATTTGTATTAATTAAAAGTCGGCTATTTGTTGTCTTTGAATCTGAGAATGTAGACAGAAGGGCTAAAACGGGCATGATTGATCTGAGGGGAAATCATTGATACATTCAGAAAGTATTTTTTGCAACAAGTAAGAGATGTTATATTATGTAAAGTAGGCTAGGTTATAATATAAACTCAGCAAAAAAAGAAACATCCCTTTTTCAGGACCCTGTCTTTCAAAGATAATTCGTAAAAATCCAAATAACACATATCTTCATTGTAAAGGATTTAAACACTGTTTCCCATGCTTGTTCAATGAACCATAAAAAATTAATGAACATGCACCTGTGGAATGGTCGTTAAGACACTAACAGCTTACAGACGGTAGGCAATTAAGTTCACTGTTATGAAAACTTAGGACACTAAAGAGGCCTTTCTACTGACTCTGAAAAACACCAAAAGAAAGATGCCCAGGGTCCCTGCTCATCTGCGTGAACGTGCCTTAGGCATGCTGCAAGGAGGCATTAGGACTGCAGATGTGGCCAGGGCAATAAATTGTAATGTCCGTACTGTGAGACGCCTAAGACAGTGCTACAGGGAGACAGGACGGACAGCTGATCATCCTCGCAGTGGCAGACCACGTGTAACAACACCTGCACAGGATCGGTACATCCGAACATCACACCTGCGGGACAGGTACAGGATGGCAACAACAACTGCCCGAGTTACAACAGGAACGCACAATCCCTCCATCAGTGCTCAGACTGTCCGCAATAGGCTGAGAGAGGCTGGACTGAGGGCTTGTAGGCCTGTTGTAAGGCAGGTCCACACCAGACATCACCGGCGCTGGTCGCTGGACCAGACAGGACTGGCAAAAAGTGCTCTTCACTGATGAGTCGCGGTTTTGTCTCACCAGGGGTGATGGTCGGATTCACGTTTATCGTAGAAGGAATGAGCGTTACACCGAGGCCTGTACTCTGGAGCGGGATCAATTTGGAGGTGGAGGGTCCATCATGATCTGGGGCAGTGTGTCACAGCATCATCGGACTGAGCTTGTTGTCATTGCAGGCAATCTCAACACTGTGCGTTACAGGGAAGACATCCTCCTCCCTCATGTGGTACCCTTCCAGCAGGCTCATCCTGACATGACCCTCCAGCATGACAATGCCACCAGCCATACTGCCCGTTCTGTGCGTGACTTCCTGCAAGACAGGAATGTCAGTGTTCTGCCATGGCCAGCGAAGAACCCGAATCTCAATCCCATTTAGCACGTCTGGGATCTGTTGGATAGGAGGGTGAGGGCTAGGGCCAATCCCCCCAGAAATGTCTGGGAACTTGCAGGTGCCTTGGTGGAAGACTGGGGTAACATCTCACAGCAAGAACTGGCAAATCTGGTGCAGTCCATGAGGAGGAGATGCACTGCAGTACTTAATGCAGCTGGTGGCCACACCAGATACTGACTGTTACTTTTGATTTTGATCCCCCTTTTGTTCAGGGACACATTTTTCAATTTCTGTGGAACTTGTTCAGTTTATGTCTCAGTTGTTGAATCTTGTTATGTTCACACAAATATTTACATATGTTAAGTTTGCTAAAAACAAACGCAGTTGACAGTGAGAGGACGTTTCTTTTTTTGCTGAGTATATAATAGCAGTTTGTTAGTGATATGCAGATGGAGGTCTATACCTCAGCTATAGCCTACATATCCTAGATGACCAGCCTAAACCTGTTCAGATCAGTTCCCATAACGTTACAGGCCTACCAGTAGCAGGACAGAGCATGTAGCCTAGGCATGATATGTTTCACATTTCCAACAGAGACCTTCAGGTTGGTCAGCATGATAAGTGATCATATATCAAACCTACTCTGACTATTGAATGTCTGTAAATGACCTAACTTTCTAATATAATAGTTCTATGTAGCCTAGACTTACCAGAGTCTGCCCGTCTTTCCTTCAAATCAACACATTTACCCTAATTTTAATGTTGCCGAGAAATGTGTCCCACAGTTTCAACAGCCATTTTGTAAGTGCGTAGGCTACACACTTACTTTTAATTTCATATGAGGAAACTGGTGCGGCCGCCTGTTTTCTTGCAGATTAAGTAGCCTCTCATAGGGAACTCATTCAACCAGCCTAAACAACAGTAAATAAAATATGTCAAATGGTCAAAAAACAATGGTGTAAAGAGAATCCTGTCCTCCTAATATAGCCATGTACATTAAAGACAGGTATATTGCTACAGATGTAGGATCTTAATTTGAGCCCGTTTGCTACAGCAGGAAAATAATCCTGAAGCAACTCAACATTTGAATTATTATGTGGATAACTGACATTTTCCAAAAGGGAAAGGTGGAAAAGGGGAAATTACAAACTTCAGAAGACTTTTTAACCCTCCAATACACAACAAGTTTTAGTTCTCCTGCAACAGGCTGATTAAATTAAGATCCTACATCTGTACAGAACATGTCTTTATCTAAACCAAGGCAGTTTGCATTATTAGCAATGATGTTGCAACTGTCAGCTGCTGTAAACCTATGTGATTGGATGTTAATAACCCCCATCTGAACAGTTTCTTTCCCCATGCTGTGTTCCTGACCAACTGGCCATCTGGTCCATAGAGACTAAAGGACTATACACTCTACGCTGCACACCACATCAAGCCATCTCTGAACTGTACACTACCATCTGGCCCATAGAGACTAAAGGACTATACACTCTATACTGCTCACCACATCAAGCCATCTCTGAACTGTACACTACCATCTAGCCCATAGAGACTAAAGGACTATACACTCTATACTGCACACCACATCAAGCCATCTCTGAACTGTACACTACCATCTGGCCCATAGAGACTAAAGAACTATACACTCTATACTGCTCACCACATCAAGCCATCTCTGAACTGTACACTACCATCTGGCCCATAGAGACTAAAGGACTATACACTCTATGCTGCACACCACATCAAGCCATCTCTGTGTGGGAAATTATTGGGAAGACAGAAAGATAACAGTGAATATGAGACATGGGGGGAAGGTATTGGGAAGGTATAAAGATAACATTGAATTTCCCCCAAGTATCGCAAACAGGAAGTAAAATTAGTCACAAGGTTGTGCTAACTAAAGTAGTGTTGCAAAAGCCTTTCCACCCCACTCTTCCCCATCAGTCTCAAGAACAGAACATGTGGTTTAATGTAGAAACATGTAGATACAACAGAAACAAGATGTGATACTATCTACTTCTACCAGAACAGAGACATTTCCCAGAGGAGGCTGGTGGGAAGAGCTATAGGAGGACGGGTTCATTTTTAAAGACTTTTGTTTTTATCTTTTTAATGACAGATCATAGAAACATGCTGTTTCCACAAACAGAAAAGTATTTTGAGCCTTGTTACCCATTTTTTTCACACCTATTCCCCATTTAATCTGCCAAGACAATGCGCCACTAATGAGTCTCTCTTTCCTCACTGAATAAATGACAAATGGATGAATGGGCGATAGTTTTGCACCTTACTTCACAATTGAATTTAAATTAGGCTTAACTGAATGATAAGGAGGGTGCAGATGTTGAATTCGTTTAGAACAATAGTGTAATGATGAGTTTGTGTTATGCCTGTTTATCAGCAGCAAATCATTTGACCACACGCCTTGTGGGTTGATACATTTCTCTTTTATGTTTTACTTTGTAAAAATAAACTGTTACAGGTCTGTTTTATTTACTATAAGTCTATAACTAATCAAATGTATTGTGGGAAACGAAAACATGCTATGTGTTGCAGTCAACACAATCTCACACTCAATCCGTGCAAATATGCACAAAAAGCATGCATTTTTGTGTGGCTGATTTTGTGTGAAAATACACATTTTTGTACGACTTAATTCATAGGAAAATACATTTTTTGGGGGGCGAATTAAGCCACACAAAAATGCACAAAATCTGCTAAAATACTTTTTGTACATATTTGCTCGAATTGAGTGTGAGAATGTGTTGCAAAAAGAAGGCCTTTAGAATAATGCAAAACATATCCTTGACTACCGAAGTTGATGAGTGAACAAATGATGCCAGTCAGCCTCACAGCCGGCCCATCAAAACTACACCTAAACTATACCTCAACTCATTTCACACATAATAAGAGTTAGCCTATAGACCAGATTAAATAGTCTGATGAGTGACAATATTATCAGTTGTCAAATTGTACATGAAGAGATGGACGCATCTTATAATTGACAGATGCAGGGAAAGGAGCATCTCTTTATCAAATCCTCCTTCAGAGTCACATGCAGGTAAAACATTGTGATTTCTATATAGTGCTGTATCTGAAAGAGCATATTCTGCAGTTTCTATGACACTTACCTTTATCAAATAACTCTCCAAATTCAAGAGGTGAAGCTCTATTTCCAAATATCATTTTTTCACCAACATCCCTGCTGTTCATTCATTTAGCACATGACCACTCTAGTGCCAGCATTGCTCTGGTTACTAAGCAACAACGAGTAACATCATATTCTGTCGTCAATGGATGAATGGCCAATAGAAAGCAGATAGAAACTGATAATGATGCATGTGACTTCTGTTTTGGTTAGCAGCCGATGTCGAAACCAACTTGCTCAGTGTCTTTCCATATCTGGGGAAAGATGAAACCAGACCAGCCGAGTGGGAGACTGTCTGAGACTGTGGTTTTGAGACACGTGGAACCCCAAAAAATTATACACAATGTCAAGTCAGCAGGTCCTCCTCTCCCTCTTCCCCAAGCACCACAGCTCCCACTGGGGAAAAATACACAATGCCAAGACAGCAGGTCCTGCTCTCCCTCTTCCCCAAGCACCACAGCTCCCACTGGGGAAAAATACACAATGTCAAGGCAGCAGGTCCTGCTCTCCCTCTTCCCCAAGAACCACAGCTCCCACTGGTGAAAAATACACAATGCCAAGACAGCAGGTCCTGCTCTCCCTCTTCCCCAAGAACCACAGCTCCCACTGGGGAAAAAGAAGACACAATGCCAAGACAGCAGGTCCTGCTCTCCCTCTTCCCCATGCACCACAGCTCCCACTGGAGAAAAAGGAGACACAATGTCAAGTAAGTAAGAGCGGACGGAAAAAGTCCCATAAAAACTGTGTGCAGGGCAACCGATTTGTTTGTGGGGCTTGCTCACACAAAGCCCCGAAGCTGTGTGCTGACTATGGACCTGAAGCATAAAGAGAAGACGTGATTGTTTCATATGTAAAGGCTCGGTACAGTGTCTGATACAATCAACACATTATTGTTTTTACATCTTGTCATTAATATATTTCCACAAATATTTATTCATTGATTAATCCTTTATAATTGTTCATGCACTGGTGCGTTTGTTTATGAATACAGCAAATAATTTCACCTAAAAACCTGGCTGGTTATTTTATTATTATTATTATTATATTTTTCATTCTACTTTGTCAAAATAAACTGTAAATCGACTTTATTAAGTACTATAACTCTATTACTAATTGAATCTACAAATAAAGTTGATCAGATGGATTATACTGTAATGTTTTTATTTTAAGGGAAACAGAAATAGGATATAGGGCGATTTTATTTTTACTTTGTAGAATCAACTTTTTTTTAAGTTACAAAAAATATATATTTCCACGAATATTTCTTCATGCAATTAATCTTTTACAATAGTTTATGCACTATGTATCAAGCGTTTATTTATCAACCATGTTTGCACACCTTGCTATAGCACAGGGATGGGAAACTCCAGTCCTCGGGGGCCTGATTGGTGTCACACCTTGCTCTAGTGCAGGGATGGGCAACTCCAGTCCTCTGGGCCTGATTGGTGTCACACCTTGCTCTAGTGCAGGGATGGGCAACTCCAGTCCTCGGGGCCTGATTGGTGTCACACCTTGCTCTAGTGCAGGGATGGGCAACTCCAGTCCTCGGGGCCTGATTGGTGTCACACCTTGCTCTAGTGCAGGGATGGGCAACTCCAGTCCTCGGGGCCTGATTGGTGTCACACCTTGCTCTAGTGCAGGGATGGGCAACTCCAGTCCTCGGGGCCTGATTGGTGTCACACCTTGCTCTAGTGCAGGGATGGCCAACTCCAGTCCTCGGGGCCTGATTGGTGTCACACATTGCTCTAGTGCAGGGATGGGCAACTCCAGTCCTCTGGGCCTGATTGGTGTCACACCTTGCTCTAGTGCAGGGATAGGAAACTCCAGTCCTCGGGGCCTGATTGGTGTCACAATTTTGCCCCAGGCCCAGCTAACACACATGACTCCAATAATTAACTAATCATGATCTTCAGTTTAGAATGTGATTAGTTTAATCAGCTGTGTTTGCTAGGGATGGGGGACAAGTGTGACACCCCGAGGATTGGAGTACCCATCCCTACTAGCTGAAAGGCCAGACGGTTCTAGTGTTAAGGACTGGTAGATGGGTGTTGCTCATGCGTTCACTCATGCTGACCGGCTCCAGTACTTTGTTCTTGACTAAAGCCTCCAAGTCAGCCTTGACTTATGGTCTGATAGCATAAGGTACAGGTCCTGCTTTCAGAAACGTTGGTTTGCTGTCTGGCTTAATGCTAAGATTCCCTGTAATGTCGTTCATACTACCCAGCTGTCCATTATAGACTTCTCCATGTTTCTTTAAGATGGCAGGTACAGTGGAGAAAAAAAGTATTTAGTCAGCCACCAATTGTGCAAGTTCTCCCACTTAAAAAGATGAGAGAGGCCTGTAATTTTCATCATAGATACACGTCAACTATGACAGACAAAATGAGGAAGAAAAATCCAGAAAATCACATTGTAGGATTTGTAATGAATTTATTAGCAAATTATGGTGGAAAATAAGTATTTGGTCACCTACAAACAAGCAAGATTTCTGGCTCTCACAGACCTGTAACTTCTTCTTTAAGAGGCTCCTCTGTCCGCCACTTGTTACCTGTATTAATGGCACCTGTTTGAACTTGTTATCAGTATAAAAGACACCTGTACACAACCTCAAACAGTCACACTCCAAACTCCACTATGGCCAAGACCAAAGAGCTGTCAAAGGACACCAGAAACAAAATTGTAGACCTGCACCAGGCTGGGAAGACTGAATCTGCAATAGGTAAGCAGCTTGGTTTGAAGAAATCAACGGTGGGAGCCATTATTAGGAAATGGAAGACATACAAGACCACTGATAATCTCCCTCGATCTGGGGCTCCACGCAAGATCTCACCCCGTGGGGTCAAAATGATCACAAGAACGGTGAGCAAATATCCCAGAACCACACGGGGGGACCTAGTGAATGACCTGCAGAGAGCTGGGACCAAAGTAACAAAGCCTACCATCAGTAACACAATACGCCACCAGGGACTCAAATCCTGCAGTGCCAGACATGTCCCCCTGCTTAAGCCAGTACATGTCCAGGCCCGTCTGAAGTTTGCTAGAGTGCATTTGGATGATCCAGAAGAGGATTGGGAGAATATCATATGGTCAGATGAAACCAAAATATAACTTTTTGGTAAAAACTCAACTCGTCGTGTTTGGAGGACAAAGAATGCTGAGTTGCATCCAAAGAACACCATACCTACTGTGAAGCATGGGTGTGGAAACATCATGCTTTGGGGCTGTTTTTCTGCAAAGGGACCAGGACGACTGATCCGTGTAAAGGAAAGAATGAATGGGGCCATGTATCGTGAGATTTTGAGTGAAAACCTCCTTCCACCAGCAAGGGCATTGAAGATGAAACGTGGCTGGGTCTTTCAGCATGACAATGATCCCAAACACACCGCCCGGGCAACGAAGGAGTAGCTTCGTAAGAAGCATTTCAAGGTCCTGGAGTGGCCTAGCCAGTCTCCAGATCTCAACCCCATAGAAAATCTTTGGAGGGAGTTGAAAGTCCGTGTTGCCCAGCGACAGCCCCAAAACATCACTAATCTAGAGGAGATCTGCATGGAGGAATGGGCCAAAATACCAGCAACAGTGTGTGAAAACCTTGTGAAGACTTACAGAAAACGTTTGACCTGTGTCATTGCCAACAAAGGGTATATAACAAAGTATTGAGAAACTTTTGTTATTGACCAAATACTTATTTTCCACCATAATTTGCAAATAAATTCATAAAAAATCCTACAATGTGATTTTCTGGATTTTTTTTTCTCATTTTGTCTGTCATATTTGTCATGTACCTATGATGAAAATTACAGGCCTCTCTCATCTTTTTAAGTGGGAGAACTTGCACAATTGGTGGCTGACTAAATACTTTTTTCCCCCACTGTAGGTCTGTGTCTCCATGTGTCATTGTATGCACTGATGGCCAGTCCAGTGTGATTTTCTCAAACTATGAACATCCCAGTAGTGATGCATAGTCTCCTTTCACAACATAGAGTGGCAGCTTTTCAGTTTGTCTGTTTACCTGAACTGTGACATCAGTGATGCCTCTCACACCGACAGATTCACCTGTGTAAGTCTTTAACACGAGGTGCGCTGGTTGAAGTGGAAGGTGTTTCAGTGTATTTTTTCTGACACAAGAGATACAGCTGCCCCTGTGTCAATCTCCATACCCACCGGCTGTCCCTCTAGCAAGGGGGAGACATAGTAGCCGTGCGGCCCGCCAGGAAAAGGTCAGGATTTTCAGTTTGACTTCCTCGTCTGATGAGTCACTCACCTCAGTGTTCTCTTACTCAACAGTGTGAACATGTCTATGTGTCTTTCGTTGGAATGTCTGTTTCTTGTTTCCCGTTTTTGTGATTTCTCTGTTCTCTTTTTGTTTCTGGAGGCTTGTTCGATGTTGCCTTTTTTACCACAGGCTGAACAATCCATGTCCTTACACCAGCATGTGACTTGATTTCCCGGTCTCTGATTTTCAGTTGAAACTCTGTTGAAACGTTTTATTTATTTGAAAGGAACACAGACAAGAACAAATAGCAGCAGGAATGGTTATACAGCTAGAGACACAATACTGTTAAAATATATATCAGAACAAATAGCAGCAGGAATGGTTATACAACTAGAGACACAATACTGTTAAAATATACATCAGAACAAATAGCAGCAGGAATGGTTATACAGCTAGAGAAACAATACAGT
This sequence comes from Coregonus lavaretus, assembly GCF_964263955.1. Lineage (NCBI taxonomy): Eukaryota > Metazoa > Chordata > Actinopteri > Salmoniformes > Salmonidae > Coregonus > Coregonus lavaretus. The sequence goes on from NC_139989.1 coordinate 84,400,628, forward strand.
TAAAATATATATCAGTATATTATGGAAACTAGTTATTGCAGATAAATACAATTATAATAAAACACATATACAATCACCCACCGCAGCTGCATCAACTCACCCTCCAACCCCTCCTGGGACCACCCCAACCCACCCTCCAACCACTCCTGGGACCACCCCAACACACCCTTCAACCCCTCCTGGGACCACCCCAACCAACCCTCCAACTCCTCCTGGGACCACCCCAACCCACCCTCCAACCCCTCCTGGGACCAACCCAACCCACCCTCCAACCCCTCCTGGGACCACCCCAACCCACCCTCCAACCCCTCCTGGGACCAACCCAACCCCGCCTGGGACCACCCCAACACACCCTCCAACCCCTCCTGGGACCACCCCAACCCACCCTCCAACCCCTCCTGGGACCACCCCAACACACCCAACCTGATCTCCATTAAATGAAATACTAAATCAAGGTACACATTTGCACAAAAATGATAATTACCGGTCAATCTGTTGGGTAAAACCCACTACAGGAGTTATTTTATGGTTTCAGCTGCAATTGTTGTTTGGCTAGCCCCATGGATCCTAGCAGTGGATAGTTCTAAATAAATGATATCTATAAAAGTGCTGATCCAATGAGGTGTGGTGGTTGCCATCTTAGTTCCAACATCGTTTTAGCTGCTGTCCAACCTGACAATGTCGTATATGATGAATGGTGTTCATTATTGCTGTCAACAGAAGGAGTCTGCTCATACTGAACATTGATCATAAGGTTTATTCAAACCACAAGATTACAGCATATGTACAGACCCGCGGTGTCCGGAGAACGGCTCCCCGATTGCTATGGCCGTTCTAACTCTCCGCCGTTCTTCCCCCCTTTATATAGCCTTCCAAGAGTTGAATGGCTCCCTCTACTGTTCAATCCCCGTATCTTACAACCCACTTCCTGTCTGTCATATGTGGCGTCACGCTAAAACCTTCCTTCTTGATACCAAAAATCAACCTTCTTTCAGTTCCATTTAAACAACATTTAACACCATCATATTGTCAATACACTACATTCCCCCCTTTCGAGACAACCTAAACGTCTCGAAACCAAACAGAATAAGATTATAACAAGTAACAATTTATCTCATTGAGTATCTTTAACATTAAACCAAAACATTCTTCTCTAGAGCGTAAATTCCTTTCTATGCAATAACTGTTTATGAAGTGGGAATACATTACTATGGCATATGAAGAAATCTCTATGGAGTGTAAGAGCGAAAAACTGTCTGGCAGCCATCCATCCATATCAATCAAGACAGTAAAATTCTCTCACGGTCCCTCTGCCCCAGGCAACCACCGTCGGTACTCCAGATAACCTCATTAACCATGTAAATGCATTTGAAACTATGATGCAATTAAATACACATGTAAGCCCCTTTAAACAAAATCCTATCCATAAACATCCATTGTACGGCTGGTCAACCCATTGGACCGGACAATGAAACTCTCCCTTCCTAGCCTCTCTGTCCCTAAACATTCACCGAAATAAACAAAAACATCTAAGATCCTTACATGTAGTCAATAACATCAAACATCATTCTACCAAAATTAATACCTAAAAATATGACACAATTATGTATTACACATGTCTATATTTCATTGCAAACACTGGAATGTAGTCCACTACACTTCATCTCCCTGTAGTGTCCTCTTCCAATGGACTTGTTGATGATGGAATCAGCCACACCCTCCTTGTTTCATCTCCTCCAGTCATATTGTCCCTTCATATTGTCTTTGTTTGAGTATTCCAATCTCCACATGTTCTCCCAAATGCTTCTGGAATGACAAGAAAATAAACGACCAAACAGTATCTTTTGCAAAACAAACACTTTCAAATTAAACCTCAATTTCACCTAAGAATTTAAAAAATGATATATAAATGATGCATGAATCACATAAACCTATTCCCCCCTTTGATTCATAAATCATACCAACATCACCCCAATATTGAAAAAAAAAAAAAATTTGAAAAATCATCAAAATGATATTTATCCATCAGTAGTCCATCCATCTTCCTCCAGATCCGGAACAGTCAACACCGGCATCTGAGTGTTGTCTCCAGGAATCACTCTCCAACCTATCTCAATATCATAACTTTCTCAAAGATCAGTAACAAATTACAAACATCACAGTGTTATCAAAGCTGAAACTAAAATCTGACCCATCACTGCCCCTACTGGCCTAATTGATCTTGCAACCAAATCTTCTCAGATCTCCCAAACACATCCCTTGTAATGCATCTATAACCCCAGTGATCTTATCTGAACTATCTGGACTCAAAGTATAACTAATATTTATCAATATGATCTTCCCAAATGTTACACCATACCATGAATAAAGTCCCCCCTTCTCCCTTAGACTTATCCTTCAATGATAGGCTTGAAGCCTATGACATGTCCCTTTTCATCCTATTTTGAACTCTAATTTCAGATCGATCTGTGTTCGGTGCTACTCCTCTTTTAATAGTAAAAGCCTCATATGGAAGCTTCAACGTTGACATGTAACCAAATCCTGTCCATCCCTAATATAAGTATATATATATGCTTTATCACCCCCAAACCCCTAAATATCTCTAAAATTCCCCATAGTCACATTGTCAGTCAAAAGCTAATCGTTCCACCATCAAAGTCCTGCTCTTCTTACTCCCTGGTATATTAAAAATTACATTATATTTGTCATCTCTAACCTTATGTTCATGCTCATCCAAAGTTATCATATAACATCCCAATCTAATCTTCCCATAAACATACCCTTTACCTCATATGTTTTATTAGAACAAAAACAACTTTTAGCCCTCAATGTTTCACCTGAATACTTCAGGGTTCCGTTGTTACCTGATTTTCCTTTCCCATTTAACAATTTCTATAGGGTAATTCATTTACCCAAGAATACTTAAACCTAGGCTTAAACCACTGTTCTGACAACTACATTATTTTATCTGTCAATGACTGTTGCCAATACCACAGTCATGACAAAGCATAAGACTGACCCATACCTGATAGAGGCCGCGCGACCGTCCAACACGTTTGGGCTGGAATTCTCAACAGACATGGACCCTCAAGATTCCTCACTGATCTTACAGAATGAGTTAATCTATCTCTAATTTCCACAACAGAAGAACGAGCGGTACTGATCAGATACCTCTCCCTGTCTGTCATCAAAATCAAAGATCTCATCCTGTCCTCCATGATGAATCTATATTCTCTCTACTACTCTCTGTTCTCCTATTTTAACCCTATTCGTACTATCATTGACAGCACTCTCCATCCGTAACATAACCCCTTAATTTCAGAACAGTTGTTGTCGATGTCATACTCCCTCTTTCGCTATTGCCATCATATCACTAATCCCTTCCAAAGTTACCATTAAAGTAGTTGATTTAGCTGCTGTATCAACCCTAATTACTTCTAGTGCAAAGGTTCCCATTATCCTCTGTGTATTATCTACTGTTGGAGTGACTACTGTCCATTCAGTTCTACTCCTCCTGAACTCCCTCAATGACTGTGGAGCTTTAACAGATTTCAAATCTTCCATCATAAGCGTTACTTTATGAATTACATAGCCCTTTAACCAATAATTCCTAACCGGAACAACTTCTAATGCTTGCACTAGATAAGTACACATATATTCTCCCTAACCTTTCTCTATAACATTACGCAACATAAGTGAACAGTCACTCCTAACCCTCTTCTAAACTATACCTCCTTTTACTCCTGGTCCTGATAACAATACTTATTCTCCATAATTATCTCTCCATATGGGAGAAACGTCCCCATCCTAAACCCTAATAAGTATTTTTCCCCCTAAAATTGGTGCTGTATTGGTTCCCTTATAATCAAATGCGATATATTTATGACTTTAATACCTATCAATGTTGAAAGAGTTAACTTGCTTCTCACTGTTGTTATAATAGACTGAAGTGTGAATGTCCTTAGTTACTCCTAGTTTTTCCCCCAATATAAAAGTTGTCTTTGCTTGTCCTTCCATCTATCACCACTAGTGTCACTTTTTCCCCAAATCTCAGTCCTTTCTCTAAATCCCTGACTTTCAAACTTTTGATTACACAAAATACACCCCATAATTACCTTGATCTCCCTGCTGGGAACTGTAAATATAGATACTCAATCACCCTCAATCTTCTCTTATCATTCAGCAACACATACTTTCTCAATGCATCTGCTCCTAACCGATCTAAACTCCTACCCTATCTTCCCACTAAACTTTAAAATGTCCTTCCTCACTGTTCTCTCTCTGTCTTACTACTAACTTTGAAACTTAGCTTACTGTCTCAGAGTTCTTCCAACCCTAATCTACTCCTAACTTATTTTAATCTAATCTTTTCTCTCATAACATTTAAAACCTTTTCCCCTGATTTTCACAAAATCCCTTACCACCAAATTTGTAGAATATGTGATTGGGAAAGTTCCCCACCTGCTTCTGACTCATTACACACAGACTTGGCAAAACGACTAACCACCTTTTAGCCTAGCCTGAAATCCCTTAGTGTAAGAATGTAACCCAGAATAATAATCACCCCTTTTAACTTTTCAGACAGATTGTCTTAATAGACAGTCTAGTGTACATCTTATTGTACAATTCAATTCTCTTCCCAACACTGCAATAACAGTATCTTCTAATATTAGTATGTCTATTTTGATTAACTGTTTTACTACCTCAAATCCCTATCCTAATTCGTTATCAATTAGTGAGATGTTTAACCTCTTTAGGCCTAAACCCAAATAAGTTTTTCCCCTATTCACTATCACTTCTAATGGCCGGTTGTTTCAACTGTTAGCTATTTTCTCTTCTCCTCTAATCGATGCTCTCAGCAATGCACCCCCCTTCCGGATCTTCTAGACACTAACAGGTGATCTTGAATTGCCCCTGTATCTTCCTTAAAAATGTTCTCTGTTCTTCCTCCTCCTCCAATTCTGTGTCTGTCCAGAAACTGGCGGTCGATATGGAACATCTGGTCCCCCCTTGACTGGTACAATTGCATTGGATATTGTTCAGTTAAAGCTGTAACAGTGATTGTTGATTTGGTTCACTCTGATTCTTCATAACGAAAACTTATCTTCTCCACCCGTTGTATGATTGAGTTTTCAGAGTTTCTTCTTCTCCAATTCTTGGGATCCTCTCAGCAGTTTCTCCTCTTCTGTATCTTCAACTGTGTTACTTCTAAACTATTTGCTTTATCCAGGCATGATAAGCATCGGTCTATATCTCTATTTCTTCTTTGCCAGTCATTGTAGGATAAAATCCTCGAACATAAAGCACCCTTCATCTCCAAATCTTCATCGCTTTCTTCATCAGAACTCGAATCTCTTGTCCCCTTCTTCGTTCAACTTTCATCAGAGATTAAATCTCGTGTATCCTTCTTCGTTTCTCTCTTGCCAACTTCCTTCTGATCACAGAGTCATATCCACCCATGACCTCTCTCAATCACTCTCATCTTCATCATCCTCATCTCCTTAAGTTCCCAGACATCTCGGTTTTCCTTCCTTCTGGAGTTTTGAATTCATCTTCATCGTCATTTCTGCTTGTATTCGTCTTCATCTCTGATGCCATAATCACCCTGCTAGATGATCACTGAAAGCTGAGGATAAACACCCCTAAGCTGTACTTTTCTTCTCGTAAGGTGGGTGTCTTTTTGCTTAATCCGTATGTGAAAAAGGTGTACTAACATCTGCCATTAGTCTTTCTAACACTACTCTCTAACCCTACTTTGATTAAAAAATGACTATTTTAATCAATTTTCCCCTATATCAAGCCTTTTATATTCCTTTATTGTGAACTATGTTATTTTAGACTGTATAGCCTATGGCTTCCCCCCTTAAATTATTAATATAACCCTAAGAACCCCCCCCCCCAAAAAAAAAGGGTTTTTTTTTCCTCCTCCCCCAAAAATCAAATTAAATAAAATATAAATATTAAAAAATTGAATTAAATGCCTTATTCAAAAACCCTTTAATTAAAAAATAAAAAACCAATTAAAAACTCAATTAAAAATTATGAATAATTTAAAACCAATGTTTTATTCCTATATCACCAATTTATCAATTAGTGTTGACTATCTTACCACAACCCATCAACTGCCAGTAAATGCAAATTAGTCATCTTCAGACTAAAATACCCATAAACAAAGCCTTCTAACCTTACAACCCTTCAATACTCCAATTCCCATCAAACCCCAGTGATACACAGAGCCTCCAAAATGCAATTTTTAATGAAATAGTATTTGCCAAGCCTATGTGAAATTGTCATAACATCACATATTTTGTTAGGATGATTTTGTGTACTAGCCTGATCTGATCCTCTCGTCTGCCTCGTCACACCTTGTCACGTGACGCACACGTCAGCCCCTCCTCTCTCCTGTCGTATCGTATCGTATTGCTCCACTCATATGACAGGAAAAAAACAGAGACACAGAATAACATCTTAGTAGTTAATGCAATCCCTGAGTTATTTCAACCATTCAATATTCGTTCGTTCTACATTATTCACTCTAAGACTAAAATCAGAACTACATAGATCGCTCAAAAACATTATTTTATTTTATTTTAACAAAACATTTTTATTTTAATCCGTCATTTAATTCAATGCATTATTCTACGCCAACATATATTTAATTTATCAATTCAATAGGACACACCACAAGTTTCATCTTTAACCAATCTTTAAACTAGAATACTCGTGCTAAAATCTCTCTGTCTGTGTGTTTCTCCGTCTCCCTGCAGCCCCCAGATGGGACCTATGACCCTAACCAACCATTTTGTTTTGTAGGCTGAGCACAACCGCATGTCGTAGATTTAGTGCCGTAAACCAAATGTGTCCTAATCTCGTGTCATAAACTCCCCCTTTCTGTAGTGTAGTGTCGCAAAATCATGCACATGCGCACATCCATTCAAAAACACGTTTTCACCGTGGAAGATTTTAGATCTCTCCCCAAACAGACAGAATAACCGTCCAACTGTAACTCTCGTTTTCCCCTCCTAGTCAAACAACATTTAACAGCGCTCACAAAACATACAACCTGACTTAAACACAGAGACAAATTTAAGAGACTTTAATCCATCGCAATGGAATCTCTAAGGATATCCGTTAGCATGTAGCACGCAACACAATTAGCCTTCAACATTAGCATTTAGCTTAGCCTAAGGTACACTGTGGCACAAAACACAATTAGCATGTAGCATTAGCATTTAGCCACGATGTACCACGTGGCCTGAAACAATCAAGCATTAGCCCTAGCCTCCAGCTAACTGCGGCCTACTAGCTATACAAATGAACACCCCGCACCGTGGCCAAATCATCATCATCGCAATTATCTCCGTCTAACTTTTTGTTGCCGTAAGTTCTGGATAATCATAGAGAGGTTACCCCATACATTATAGTTCGTCAACCATACGATGAGTATATAACATGCATATAATTCGTCCAGCTTAATAATTCCCAGAATCAACCTTACACCACCTAACGCGTTGCAAGGATTTTATGGCCCATTCCTAAAGAATCGCCTCGGTCCGAGGTCTTTTCCATATTCACGGTGCCCTAACTATGCAGACGTCTTCCAACATTTATTCTCTACCAATCCATTGTCCTAAACATGCTATTATTCCCCGTTTACCCATCAACCAAATTTAGAAATTTTTCAGATTCCTAGTCAACAGCCATAACGCCACCCGAAACACGGTCGTAATGGTACACTCCTCCAGTGTACACAAGCAGTAACAAAACCAACAACTTAGCTGTATGTAGTCGGGTCATGACTCCAAACCGAAGTCAGCTTGAGTTAGCTTGGCGACTCCAAATGCAGCAAAGAAGGACTGCATAACCATCTCCTGGCAAGCTCGCCATTATGTCGTATATGATGAATGGTGGTCATTATTGCTGTCAACAAAAGGAGTCTGCTCATACTGAACATTGATCATAAGGTTTATTCAAACCACAAGATTACAGCATATGTACAGACCCGCGGTGTCCGGAGAACGGCTCCCCGATTGCTATGGCCGTTCTAACTCTCCGCCGTTCTTCCCCCCTTTATATAGCCTTCCAAGAGTTGAATGGCTCCCTCTACTGTTCAATCCCCGTATCTTACAACCCACTTCCTGTCTGTCATATGTGGCGTCACGCTAAAACCTTCCTTCTTGATACCAAAAATCAACCTTCTTTCAGTTCCATTTAAACAACATTTAACACCATCATATTGTCAATACACTACAACAACATTATACGTCTTTGCTGTAATGACAGTGGTGAATTATCATTCAGTAATAACAGTTTGGGGGAACAAGGTACGAGGATACCTCTTTCCAAAACATGCCCCTGATCACTCCCAGTACATATGATTAAAGGAGTCCAAGGCACCTTGATTACATAGATCACACAGAGGAGCGTTTGTGATTTCTATTAAATTATGTTTTCTAGGTGGAAGGTTTACCCTGTGTATGAGATTAAAATGTATCAGCTGGTGATTAGGATTGTTAGATGAACCCACTAAGTTCCTGATGAACTCAACTGGTGAGCCTCTTTAGCAGCTAGTTCCATGGACACACTGATTTCAATGTCCTTTGCCAAGGTCAGATGACTTTCAGTCAACAGTCTCTTTTGTGTAGCTTCACTCCGTAGCCCACATACTAGTCTGTCTCTAATGATGTCATTTAGAACAGCATTAAACTCAGTGTTCTGATAGTTTCTTTAATGCAGCAGCAAACATTGTTACTGATTCTCCCTCTTCCTGATGTCTCCTGTGGAACCTGAACCGTTCAGCATTAACTAGTGGTTCTGGTGAAAAATGTCCTTTAAGTATCTCCACAATATCCCCATACGTCTTATTACCTGTTCTGACTGGCTGTAGCAGCCTGCCTTGTAAATTAAATGTCTTTGGCCCCATTACACTAAAATATGGAGGCACAATGTTGTCCTCATCCATGTCATTTACAAGAACAAAATATTCAAACCGTTCTGTATATGAGCTCCACTGTTCAATACTACTTTTATCAAACTGTCCAATGTTTCCATCAATTCCAATAATTGTTCATTTCTCAATAAGCTCCTGATTGTCACTCACTTCAATATTGTCCTCAACCAAAGCAATATTTTCCTCAGTCACGTGATCTTCATTCACTTCACTCACTGACGTTTCCTCCTAAATTCGCTCATTTAGCAGTTTTAATTAAAAGGTTTGTCTTCACAGTTGAATAAATGCCCTATCCTTTAATCACTGTATATTCCTCCTTTTTAATCACGTTGTTTTCCCGCTCCAATGTCCGTCTCGAGTCCTTTTCTGCCGTCCATGACGATGTTAACTCCAGTGGTGGAAAAAGTACCCAATTGTCATACTTGAGTTAAAGTAAAGATCCCTTAATAGAAAATGACTCAACTCAAAGTGAAAGTCACCCAGTAAAATACTACTTGAGTAAAAGTCTAAAAGTATTTGGTTTTAAATGTACACTGCTCAAAAAAATTAAGGGAACACTTAAACAACACAATGTAACTCCAAGTCAATCACACTTCTGTGAAATCAAACTGTCCACTTAGGAAGCAACACTGATTGACAATACATTTCACATGCTGTTGTGCAAATGGAATAGACAACAGGTGGAAATTATAGGCAATTAGCAAGACACCCCCAATAAAGGACTGCTTTTGCAGGTGGTGACCACAGACCACTTCTCAATTCCTATGCTTCCTGGCTGATGTTTTGGTCACTTTTGAATGCTGGCGGTGCTTTCACTCTAGTGGTAGCAAGAGACGGAGTCTACAACCCACATAAGTGGCTCAGGTAGTGCAGCTCATCCAGGATGGCACATCAATGCGAGCTGTGGCAAGAAGGTTTGCGGAGTCTGTCAGCGTAGTGTCCAGAGCATGGAGGCGCTACCAGGAGACAGGCCAGTACATCAGGAGACGTGGAGGAGGCCGTAGGAGGGCAACAACCCAGCAGCAGGACTGCTACCTCCGCCTTTGTGCAAGGAGGAGCAGGAGGAGCACTGCCAGAGGCCTGCAAAATGACCTCCAGCAGGCCACAAATGTGCATGTGTCTGCTCAAACGGTCAGAAACAGACTCCGTGAGGGTGGTATGAGGGCCCGACGTCCACAGGTGGGGGTTGTGCTTACAGCCCAACACCGTGCAGGACGTTTGGCATTTGCCAGAGAACACCAAGATTGGCAAATTCGCCACTGGCGCCCTGTGCTCTTCACAGATTAAAGCAGGTTCACACTGAGCACATGTGACAGACGTGACAGAGTCTGGAGACGCCGTGGAGAACGTTCTGCTGCCTGCAACATCCTCCAGCATGACCGGTTTGGCGGTGGGTCAGTCATGGTGTGGGGTGGCATTTCTTTGGGGGGCCGCACAGCCCTCCATGTGCTCGCCAGAGGTAGCCTGACTGCCATTAGGTACCGAGATGAGATCCTCAGACCCCTTGTGAGACCATATGCTGGTGCGGTTGGCCCTGGGTTCCTCCTAATGCAAGACAATGCTAGACCTCATGTGGCTGGAGTGTGTCAGCAGTTCCTGCAAGAGGAAGGCATTGATGCTATGGACTGGCCCGCCCGTTCCCCAGACCTGAATCCAATTGAGCACATCTGGGACATCATGTCTCGCTCCATCCACCAACGCCACGTTGCACCACAGACTGTCCAGGAGTTGGCGGATGCTTTAGTCCAGGTCTGGGAGGAGATCCCTCAGGAGACCATCCGCCACCTCATCAGGAGCATGCCCAGGCGTTGTAGGGAGGTCATACAGGCACGTGGAGGCCACACACACTACTGAGCATCATTTTGACTTGTTTTAAGGACATTACATAAAAGTTGGATCAACCTGTAGTGTGGTTTTCCACTTTAATTTTGAGGGTGACTCCAAATCCAGACCTTCATGGGTTGATACATTTGATTTCCATTGATAATTTTTGTGTGATTTTGTTGTCAGCACATTCAACTATGTAAAGAAAAAAGTATTTAATAAGATTATTTCATTCATTCAGATCTAGGATGTGTTATATTAGTGTTCCCTTTATTTTTTTGAGCAGTGTATTAGTTATGAGGGGGTGGTTGATACAATGTTGATATATTAGTTATGAGGGGGTGGTTGATACAATGTTGATATATTAGTTATGAGGGGGTGGTTGATACAATGTTGATATATTAGTTATGAGGGGGTGGTTGTTACAATACTGATATCTTAGTTATGAGGGGTGGTTGATACAGTGTTGATATATTAGTTATGAGGGGGTGGTTGATACAGTGTTGATATATACACTACCAGTCAAAAGCTGGGAAGTAGCTACTAAAACTATCTCAGACTCAACGGGAAGTAGCTACTAAAACTAACTCAGACTCAATGGGAAGTAGCTACTAAAACTAACTCAGACTCAATGGGAAGTAGCTACTAAAACTAACTCAGACTCAATGGGAAGTAGCTACTAAAACTAACTCAGACTCAATGGGAAGTAGCTACTAAAACTAACTCAGACTCAATGGGAAGTAGCTACCTAGTAGCTGGGTGACAGCTGCACACGCATTCTACACATGAACTACACCCATCATCAATACTTTTAATCACAAATAAACAATCATCAGTTTTAGAACTGACAATGTACCATTATTTGTGTAAAACTAACAGTGAAATACGACTCAGACTCATCCTCTGGCTTAAAAACAGAAGTCCAAACTCTGGTGGTACGGTAGCTCAATGTACGGTAGTTTCCTGGTAAGAAACAACACTGCTCAATCAAAACCGTCTAACCTGTAGCAGAGCGCTTTGACACACCCACTCCTTTCCACACGCCCACTACTTTCCTTTCGACACTCCCACTCCTTTTCCACACGCCCACTACTTTCCTTTCGACACACCCACTCCTTTTCCACACGCCCACTACTTTCCTTTCGACACACAGCACTCCTTTTCCACACGCCCACTACTTTCCTTTCGACACACCCACTCCCTTTCCACACGCCCACTACTTTCCTTTCGACACACCCACTCCCTTTCCACACGCCCACTACTTTCCTTTCGACACACCCACTCCTTTTCCACACGCCCACTACTTTCCTTTCGACACACCCACTTGGCCATACTCCGTTCGCCATATTTGGATGCAGCTACCCCCTTTTCAGCGGAAAGCCAAAAGGTGGTTACACCCAGAGCCATGTGTTTGGACTGAGCCAGCTCACAGTACAATTCCACCCTATCCACTTACGGGTTAACGTTTTGGTTGGCCAACAATATTTTAAGACTATTTTAATGCCTGTCTGTTTAGTGCTCCTTGCTTGATGTTGCTGAACCCTTATTGGGAGGTGGCTAACTAGTCAGTATATTCCACTGATTCATATGGATGCCAGTCCATTCATTGGCTGTAAAAGTGGGTAAAAACAGAAAAGCATATAACTGTAGCTATGTGGTCTTTACTTGATGTGGTGTGCAGCATAGAGTGTATAGTCCTTTAGTCTCTATGGACCAGATGGTAGTGTACAGTTCAGAGATGGCTTGATGTGGTGAGCAGCATAGAGTGTATAGTCCTTTAGTCTCTATGGACCAGATGGTAGTGTACAGTTCAGAGATGGCTTGATGTGGTGTGCAGCATAGAGTGTATAGTCCTTTAGTCTCTATGGACCAGATGGTAGTGTACAGTTCAGAGATGGCTTGATGTGGTGAGCAGCATAGAGTGTATAGTCCTTTAGTCTCTATGGACCAGATGGTAGTGTACAGTTCAGAGATGGCTTGATGTGGTGTGCAGCATAGAGTGTATAGTCCTTTAGTCTCTATGGGCCAGATGGTAGTGTACAGTTCAGAGATGGCTTGATGTGGTGTGCAGCATAGAGTGTATAGTCCTTTAGTCTCTATGGGCCAGATGGTAGTGTACAGTTCAGAGATGGCTTGATGTGGTGTGCAGCATAGAGTGTATAGTCCTTTAGTCTCTATGGACCAGATGACCAGTTGGTCAGGGCCACAGCATGGGGAAAGAAACTGTTCAGATGGGGGTCTATAACATCCAATCACATAGGTTTACAGCAGCTGACAGTTGCAACGTCATTGCTAATAATGCAAACTGCCTTGGTTTAGATAAAGACAATCTCTGTACAGAAGTAGGATCTGAATTTGATCACCCGGTTGCAGGAGAACTTTCCTGCAATGTAGGGAATTTAAAACTTGTAGTGTATTTGAGATTTATATAAAACGGTTTTTGAAGTCTGTAATAGAGGCTACTTCTTTTGCAAGAAAACAGACCGTCACAAAATATGTGAATATGTAAATAAGCTTGTAGCCTATGCAGTTACAAAATGGCTGTAGAAACTGTGGCACACATTTCTCTGCACAATTAGAAATCAGATAAATGTGTTGATTTTAAGGAAAGACTGGCAAACTCTTTTAAGTCTAGGCTAACTATTATGAAGTTCGGTCGTCAAACATTCAATAGAGTAGCCTTGAGATATGATCCTTTATATAGCTGACCGACCTGATGGTCTCTGTAGGATAAAAAAATATATATATATATATCGCTACATGCTCAGTTATTTAGAATTAAAACGATTTGAAGGTGATAAGTCCTGCTACTAGTAGACTATGTGAACACTGTAGGGACCTACTAATAGACTATGTGAACACTGTAGGGACCTACTAATAGACTATGTGAACACTGTAGGGACCTACTAATAGACTATGTGAACACTATAGGGACCTACTAATAGACTATGTGAACACTATAGGGACCTACTAATAGACTATGATAACACTATAGGGACCTACTAATAGACTATGTGAACACTGTAGGGACCTACTAATAGACTATGATAACACTATAGGGACCTACTAATAGACTATGTGAACACTATAGGGACCTACTAATAGACTATGTGAACACTATAGGGACCTACTAATAGACTATGATAACACTATAGGGACCTACTAATAGACTATGTGAACACTGTAGGGACCTACTAATAGACTATGTGAACACTGTAGGGACCTACTAATAGACTATGTGAACACTATAGGGACCTACTAATAGACTATGTGAACACTGTAGGGACCTACTAGTAGACTATGTGAACACTATAGGGACCTACTAATAGACTATGTGAACACTGTAGGGACCTACTAATAGACTATGTGAACACTGTAGGGACCTACTAATAGACTATGTGAACACTGTAGGGACCTACTAATAGACTATGTGAACACTGTAGGGACCTACTAGTAGACTATGTGAACACTATAGGGACCTACTAATAGACTATGTGAACACTGTAGGGACCTACTAATAGACTATGTGAACACTATAGGGACCTACTAGTAGACTATGTGAACACTATAGGGACCTACTAATAGACTATGTGAACACTGTAGGGACCTACTAATAGACTATGTGAACACTGTAGGGACCTACTAATAGACTATGTGAACACTGTAGGGACCTACTAATAGACTATGATAACACTATAGGGACCTACTAATAGACTATGTGAACACTGTAGGGACCTACTAATAGACTATGTGAACACTGTAGGGACCTACTAATAGACTATGATAACACTATAGGGACCTACTAATAGACTATGTGAACACTGTAGGGACCTACTAATAGACTATGTGAACACTGTAGGGACCTACTAATAGACTATGTGAACACTATAGGGACCTACTAATAGACTATGTGAACACTGTAGGGACCTACTAATAGACTATGTGAACACTGTAGGGACCTACTAATAGACTATGTGAACACTGTAGGGACCTACTAGTAGACTATGATAACACTATAGGGACCTACTAATAGACTATGTGAACACTGTAGGGACCTACTAATAGACTATGTGAACACTGTAGGGACCTACTAATAGACTATGTGAACACTATAGGGACCTACTGGTGGGTCCAGGTGGGTTGCAGGATGACATTGCCAAATAAATACTAGTTTTCAGTATAAACTTAAATGACTAAAACCAAATAGAAAGTATGTCGAAAAGATAATAATGAATTCTAGAAAATTAGCTTTAAAAACTGAAAAAAAATATCTCAGCTTGCATAGAATTGCATAGAATTGCTTTAAAATTGCATTATACTTGGCAGGATGTGTGGAATTGCAGGAGATTAGCTTTGAAACTGCAACATTGTCTGTTCCCTGCCAAGATAATACTTTTTACTTATTCTTTGGTCTGTGTATGTTTGTTTTACCGTTCAACCATTACGGTGGGTCGCGACTCAAAAAACACCTCAGTTGGTGGGTCAAAGAGCAAAAACGTATATGGTAACCCCGGCCTTAACAAACAGTGACACATTATATTATTGTTATTATTATTATTATTATTATTATTATTATTATTATTATTATTATTGACACTAAACATGGAGATGAGGGGGAAAATATCAGTCATAATTACATGTTCATGTGATTGCATTAAATTACCTGACTGTTTGGATGTGTCTGTTAGTAAATTTTTTATTTCTAAGAGATAACGAATAAAATAGAACAAATTACATTCAATAATGTGTTGTCACTGTGTTAACCGCAACCAACATGCTGGATCTCTGTTTAGGGGTCAGTGGTCTAAAATGAGTCTCTCTGGGGAGAGAGAGGAGGGGGACCCTGCCTCTAAAATGAGTCTGTCTGGGGAGAGAGAGGAGGGGGGCCCTGCCTCTAAAATGAGTCTCTCTGGGGAGAGAGAGGAGGGGGGGGGGCCCTGCCTCTAAAATGAGTCTCTCTGGGGAGAGAGAGGAGGGGGGCCCTGCCTCTAAAATGAGTCTGTCTGGGGAGAGAGAGGAGGGGGGCCCTGCCTCTAAAATGAGTCTCTCTGGGGAGAGAGAGGAGGGGGGCCCTGCCTCTAAAATGAGTCTCTCTGGGGAGAGAGAGGAGGGGGGGGGGGCCCTGCCTCTAAAATGAGTCTCTCTGGGGAGAGAGAGGAGGGGGGCCCTGCCTCTAAAATGAGTCTGTCTGGGGAGAGAGAGGAGGGGGGCCCTGCCTCTAAAATGAGTCTATCTGGGGAACCTGACACCAAAACTAAGAGGTGAGTTTGTCGACAATTTTTTACATTCGTTTTTTCATCAGAAATTATTTCTTCTGGGTACCTTCAATATTACGCTTTGTGCAGCAAAAGTTAAACATTCACCTTCTGCTACCATTTCTGTCAACCCGTTTAAGGATAAAGTTTGACGCATACTTTCGATTAATCCAATTTATGCACCACACAGAACGCACTGCAACTGCCTCTGCAACGCAATGCTGAAAGGCAAACACAGCGTTCCATTGGAAATGAATGTACTTCTGGTGTACCAAAATTCTAAGACGCAGTCGGTGTGTTCAAAGCGTTACTGATCTCAGATTTTAAATTAATAGATTTTAGATTTCTAAAAGATGTTAATCTGATTGCATTAAATAGCCTGACTGTTTCGATATGTCTGTTAGTAAATGTTTTATTTCTAAGAGATCATGAATAAAAGAGAACAATGGACATTCTAGAATTAGTTGTCACTGTGTTCACCACAACCAACATGCTGCGTCTCTGTTTAGGGGTCAGTGGTCTAAAATGAGTCTCTCTGGGGAGAGAGAGGAGGGGGGCCCTGCCTCTAAAATGAGTCTCTCTGGGGAGAGAGAGAAGGGGGGCCCTGCCTCTAAAATGAGTCTCTCTGGGGAGAGAGAGGAGGGGGGCCCTGCCTCTAAAATGCGTCTCTCTGGGGAACATGACACCAAAGCTAAGAGGTGAGATTACAATTTTATTTACATTTATTTCCAAAATAAATAGCTATCTTAAGATGAATGCACTTACTGTAAATCACTCTGGATAAGAGCATCTGCTAAATCAGGAGTTCTCAATCCGGGGTCAGTGGAGGTACTGCAGGGGTTCTGCAGCACCCTGACTGGACTCGTTGCAATGGAAGACATTTGATAGAATTTTAATACGACACAACCACTTTGCCTACTGTTCATTATTGCCTAATATAATGGAATGCATATTTCTTTAACCAATTCTGATGGTTGTTACAAGCGGAATTTTGACAATATTACCGTTATACCAACACACTCTTCCCACCCGTTTAACAACTATAAATAGCTTTGGCATCGTAGGCTTCAGGGTCCCTTGTCAATAATGTTGCCTACAACTTTGCATACAATGTTCATTTTCATCGAACACATATTTCGCCCTAGATGCCTTCAATTGCCCAATTTATAGCCATGGCCAATTTAGGATTCTTTTTTAATAACGTGATGTTGCGCTCCAAAGGGATAACTTGAAATAACATGATGTAGGTAATTAAATAATCAAAAGAAAAACGTGTTTATTATACACTTAGAAAATAAGGTTCCTTATAGAACCAAAAAGGCTTCTATCGCTTCCTTAATATATGGAACCACTAGAAGTTATATATATTTTGGGGTTCAGTGAAGAAAACCTCTAGAGTTCTGATCAACGAAAGGTGAATGTTTTGAGGAAGTGAACCCAGCAGCCTTCCAGTGGTCAGATCAAGCCCGCCTGTTTTTTTCCAGTGCCCGGCCCGGGATTCGAACTTTTCACCTTTCTGCCATGGGTCCAACTCCTGCCACAGCTCCAACTCCTTCGCCGCTGGGCGAAAACCTGAGTTAATCTTTCGAAATAAGCATGAGTTAATCTGCCAAAATGAAGACAACATGCTATGCAGACATACATGGTATCACTTATACATAATTATTATACATAAATCATTGCCAAAAGCACAAGACATACGGTTGCATGTAGGTCTATATTATTTATGGATTGATCATATAGAAGTATAAAAATATTATTTTTAACTACTGCAATTACATGTGGCGCAGGAACCACTGACTCGCTGCATTATTCTATAGTATTATCAAGACACCTGCTGTTAATTCTTAACTGGTTAGGACAGCTCATGAGGTGTCCTAAATATCTGCCGACTAGGTGGGACTAGAGGCTACATGCATTGCTTTAAATTAAACCCGTAACTGTACAATGTCTTTATTCACAACCAATTTTCTACTCAGAGACACTTTGTGGATATGTGCCCAGGGGCGGCAGGTAGCTTAGTGGTTAAGAGCGTTGTGCCAGTAATTGAAAGGTCGCTGGTTCTAATCCCCGAGCCGACTAGGTGAAAAATCTGCCGATGTGCCCTTGAGCAAAGCACTTAACCCTAATTGCTCATGTAAGTCGCTCTGGATAAGAGCCTCTGCTAAATGACGTAAATGTAAATCTCAAAATATTGTTATAAAAAAACTTTGAATGTTTGTTTTACATATACAAATAAATAAATGAATATTACTAATGTAAGCCAGTATAAAGACTGGGTTATGTATGCACTCACTAACTGTAAGTCGCTCTGGATAAGAGCGTCTGCTAAGTGATTAAAATGTAAATGTAAATGTATTGTGTTGCACTGCTCATGTCCGCGTTCTGGAACTGTCCGCGTCCACGTACAGAACTGTCCGCGTCCACGTACGGTTTGGCGCCAAGCATATTGTCCGGTTACGCGCAGAGTGGACTGAGGTGATGTTGGGGAACAACGACAGAGTTCGTTACAGTGTTGAGACGCCGAAGTTTATTGTTCAATTAGCTTTTTTGCGTAATGGTCAGTGACAGTATGAGTGTAGACAGATGCTTTTCACTCGCTATTCTTGTTTCATCTTGTGGTTCACCGGATTCGTCATCATCCTCGAGGGACAGACGAACGACATGCTAGCTAGCCAAGCTAGTCGGTACAGCTAGCTAAGCTAGCTACTCTACCAGCAGCATCCTAGTTATCCTAGCTACCACTACATCATCACAGGCTGCCTGCATTTCTTGTGGACCGATGGAGCTCCCGGGTTGTTTCTTCCATCTGTTAAATACCGTGGAGGGCTTCTCCCTCTCTGGTTGACGGATGCTGGCTACCTACCATCCCTCTGTCCGGTTCTCCTCTTCACTAGATGGACGGTAACTTTAGTGTTTAACCCCTCTGTGTCCAAGGACTGAACTTTTTGAATATTATTTTCGGGGCGCCTCAAGTTACATTTTTTACAACGTTTATTTCTGATCAAATTAGTTAATTACATCCGCCATGGAGCCCAGTTTCATAATATTACCTTCTATCCCTGGTTATGAAGTAATCGCGAAAAAAATTGCCTTATGTTTGGGCATTTTTCACCCTGCCAGCTCCTATTAGCTCTACTGTAGGTTTACCTCAGGTAACTTATTATTTACAAGGTTATGGATACTTGGCGAGCGTTAACCCTGTAAGTTTACCTCAGGTAACTTATTGTTAACAAGGTTACGGCTACTTGGCGAGCATTAACCCTGTAGGTTTACCTCAGGTAACTTATTATTAATAAGGTTACGGCTACTTGGTGAGCGTTAACCCTGTAGGTTTACCTCAAGTAACTTATTATTAACAAGGTTACGGTTACTTGGTGAGCGCGCTCAATGTTAACCTGAGTACATGTTGTGGTGAGCCACAGTCTAAGAGGTGTTGTCTGGCGCAAAGCCATCAAACGTTAAACATTTTCTGGTCATGGTTAAACATATTTGTTTTAAGAAAAAAGTGTACAATCTAAACAAAACGCATGTCCCTGTCCTCTTTTTCAAGATGTGGCAGATTTAAACAGCCAGAAGACATTTTTTAATTAAGAAATAAAAAAAAATCTGATGACTTGTTGTTTCTAAATGGCTGCTGGGTCATTTGATATGCATCGAAATCTTCGTTCGTAGGCATCAAATTGAGCGAATGCTGCGCAGGTTCACTGAGTTGCAAACCAAATGGGTATAATGGGGTGATTGTTGTCTAATCGGGTGGTCTAGCTAATGGATTTGTAGATCTGACGCAGTTGCTACCTCAGATTATGAGCCTAGCAAGTGTCATATAGCTCAGTTGGTACAGCATGGCGCTTGCAACGCCAGGGTTGTGGGTTTGTTTCCCACGTGGGGCCAGTATGAAAATGTATGCACTCACTAACTGTAAGTCGCTCTGGATAAGAGCGTCTGCTAAATATGTAAAATGTAAATGTAAAAAATGTCATGAATGAGTTATGTAGTACCTACATATGGCCAAAGGGAGGCGCAAGAGTGCTATAAACCCATACCGTTTTTTGCCGTAAAAACCCTAAACCTTACAATCAATCAAATGTATTTATAAAGCCCTTTTTACACCAGCAGATGTCACAAAGTGCTATACAGAAACTCTTACCCTACTTATAACCTATTTTAGCCATAACCCCTAATTCTAGGGTAGGGTAGCCTAGAACACTTTTAGAAACTATTTTAGTAATAATATTATCTTAGTAAATACAATTATAGTATTAAATAGTGTTTTGATTATTTTGTTGTTATTTTATTATATGTATAATAGCAAGACAGAACACTTGATAAATAAGACACATTTGTTTTATTTTTCAAATGTGGTTTGAATTGGGTGACCTAGTAACCTCTGTGTGAAAGTCCAGCAATTGGCGTGGGGCAGGTTTGAGACTGATCTAATACACTTTATTTCTCAGCTGCCTCACCAATGTCTGTACGTGAATTAATAACTTTCAATAGCTAAATATTTCCAATAGATGGTGGCATAAGACCACGAAGCATCAGTTATAGGCTACAAGCAGCAATATGATTGACATAAAATAGCATGCAACCAAATACTATATGTCCCATGATTTTCTGAAATGGTCACTCATTACTTTAGTTAGCTATAATCTCGTATTAGGCCTGTGATGCTTTTGGAAGAGCAATTAAATAGTGACTATAGCAGGTGTTGAAACCCTGGTAAATAATCACTAGTCAGATGCTCCAACCTCAACCCTAGTATACATTCATTTTTAAATATCTAATATATCGATTAAACAACCTCGGAATAGATAAGACAAGAGTGCGTCTTCCAGCCCGCCAATAAATTACATCATGCAACCCTCCCGGTTAGCAAATGTACCTCAACGTGCCCCTCGTTTGCGCTAGAAGGCAGAGTGCTCGCTGCTGGTTGATGAATCTGACAATGACTGTACCAGGAAAATATGTTTTTCTCGACCAGAGGTGACTAAATTAATGTTCAGGCTTATTGATACTCGTTATAGTAATGAAGTATAATTTCAAAACATGAGCATAAAAACAGGTAATAATAAACATGAATCATCATTATATTATTTCACAGTAATCTGTTAAATGCTTTTTCAGTCGTTCCTCTTGCGTTAGCAGTGTGGAAAGGGACAGTAAAAAGCATGTGCAGGAGTTTTCCTGTGAGGGGGAGTGGTGGTGTATCCAGGGAGAAAACTAAACTAACCTTCTGAAATGTCAATCATGGTCTTATGCTGCATTCTATTGGAATTATTTAGTAACTGCAGTAGTACTGAATAAAGTATATCCTTACTAAAGTAGTAATTACTCAGATTTGCAAAATATGACATTTTCTAGTTAATTTTACCACTTACAACCATAAAATAACAATTTATAGTATAACAAACAATGAAACTGACATAAACCAAAAACGCATTATACATTTAGTTAACTATATATATTTAAAAAACTATTTATTTAGATGGGTGACATTATCTGCCAAAGTAATACCACTGTAGATAAAGAAGAGCTCTCCAGTAGGTGAACCAAAACATTCAAAGACCATTTTCTCAAAATTGAGGTTACACGTTTATCATCTTTCAAAACAGAATAGTGTATGATATACCTTTTTCTAGCTGAGTCTCTACTTTTATCCAATGTAAAAAAATAAAAAATAAACATTTCAAATGTTACTACATAACATCAAATCGAGCCGGTCGACCACATTTGACTGTGTAAAACCTAGCAGTACTACTTATTTATTTGAGAGTGAGGAAGATATATATTATTACTGTGTAAAACCTAGCAGTACTACTTATTTCTCTGAGAGTGAGGCAGATATATAGCATTTTGCACACAAAAAACATGATTATTTGTCTCTCTGAAATGAAACCATCAAGTGATAGATTTTAAACAAATACATGTCTTTCATTGAACCACCCCATGCCATGATTAGCTAGTGAAAAAACACACCAATCTCTTTAATAATTTCTTTAAACAATAAAATCTAATTTACCAACATTTCTGAAAATGGATATATAACGTTTTGGAATGAAACTCTTGTTTCCCCATCTGAGCTCAGAGTAGATGAGAGATGTAATGTTTGTCTCTGTTGTGTTGAAGCCCAATCAAGCAGGAGAGACCAGCCTCCCCTGTACCCAGCTGTGTGTCCATGAAGAGTGACTGGTCTATGGAACGTCCTATATTCTTCAGAGAGGGAGACTTTTCTAGTGAACAAAGGTAAGAAGAACTCATGGGTCATGGTCAGTGAGTTAAACAACACTGTCTCTAGTCATTTCTCCTCTCCCATTTTCCCATTTATTTTTGTTGTTTTCATAATCCATAGGCTAAACCTTTTTTCCATTCTCATAGTCCTGAAACAATATTAACACAACATTCCCTCCCTGTGTGTGTGTGTGTGTGTGTGTTTGTGTGTGTGTGTGTGTGTGTGTGTGAGTGTGTGTGTGTGTGTGTGTGTGTGTGTGTGTGCACTCCCTGGATGAGGAGATGTAATCTCATGTTTTGTCCACAGAAACCAACAGGAGAGATCAGAGTCAGAGATTCTCAGTGGTCAGTCTTCCCAGAGTCATCAAACAGACCTAGCCTCCATATTCAGTGTATGTGGTCCTGTTATGTACATTTGTTATTGTTTACCTCAAGTAAAGTTGATCTGTCAATCATTCATTAATATGTTAATGAGAAAGCATTTAGTCTCTTGCTTAACTTATTTACTTGATTTATTTCAGTTGCTTGAAGAGAATATTATGACATTTGTGAAGAACGAGCTGAAGATGTTCAAGAGGATTCTTAGTCCAGAACTCCCAGAAGGCTTTGAGAGTCAGAAGCAGGATAAGGAAGTGGTGGATGCTGAAGATGAGAAGCAGGAGAGCAGTGCCAGAGAGGGGGCTCTGAAGATCACACTGCACGTCCTGAGGAAAATGAACCAGATGGAGCTTGCTGACACACTGGAGAAAAGTAAGAGCTGTCTGCCTCATGTTGAATGCTGTTTTAGAACATTTAAAAGCTGTAGCTAAAGTACAGCTAAAGTAGCTGTGTAACTAAATTATATTGTAGCAGCCTTAACACAACACCTAGTGACCTCATCAAGTAGCAGCAGGGAGGTGTTGTGGTGATTAATTTAGACAGAGAGAGAGAGAGAGAGAGAGAGAGAGAGAGAGAGAGAGAGAGAGAGAGAGAGAGAGAGAGAGAGAGAGAGACAACATTAATGATACCATCAATAATACCAATAATGATATAAATCAGTCACACCAGTGTGTAATGCATTATGAAAACATTTACACATTTATACAGTCAGTTAAGAGAATAGATTACTTTATTTAAAACTTTATAACAGTCCTACAATACTGTAGGCATTAAAACAGACTTAATATTAATATCCTCTGTGTTATTTCTTCATTCAGATGAGCTTGCTGTGATTTGCCAACGTGAACTCAAATCTAATCTAAAGAAGAAGTTTCAATGTGTATTTGAGGGGATCGCTAAACAAGGAAACCCAACACTTCTCAATAAGATCTACACAGAGCTCTACATCACAGAGGGTGGAACAGGAGAGGTCAATAATGAACATGAGCTGAGACAGATTGAGACAACAACCAGGAAACAAGCAAGACCAGAGACTGCAGTCAAATGTAACGACATCTTCAGACCCTTAACTGGACAAGACAAACCTATCAGAACTGTGCTGACAAAGGGAGTCGCTGGCATTGGAAAAACAGTCTCTGTGCAGAAGTTCATTCTGGACTGGGCTGAAGGAAAAGCAAATCAGGATGTCCAATTTGTATTTTCATTCCCTTTCCGGGAGCTGAATTTGATGAAAAAGGAAAAACACACTTTGATCGAACTTCTCAATCACTTTTCAAAGGAAACCAAAGAATCAAGAATCTCCAACTACGACAAGTACAAAGTTCTGTTCATCTTTGATGGTCTGGATGAGTGCCGACTGCCCCTAGACTTCCAGAAGAACAAGATCTGTTGTGACGTCACAAAGTCAACCTCAGTGGATGTTCTGCTGACAAATCTCATCAAGGCAAATCTGCTTCCCTCTGCTCTCCTCTGGATAACTACCCGACCTGCAGCAGCCAATAAGATCCCTTCAGTGTGTGTTGACCAGGTGACAGAGGTACGAGGGTTCAATGACCCACAGAAGGAGGAGTACTTCAGGAAGAGATTCAGCGATCAGGACCTGGCCAGCAGAATCATCTCACACATAAAGACATCAAGGAGCCTCCACATCATGTGCCACATTCCAGTCTTCTGTTGGATTTCTGCAACAGTCCTTGAACACATGTTGAGTACAGACAAGACAGAAGAGATGCCCAAGACTCTGACTGAGATGTACTCACACCTTGTGGAGTTTCATACCAAACAGAAGAATGAAAAGTATCTTGGGAAAGAAGAGACAGGTCCACACTGGAATAAAGAGAGCATTCTGTCACTGGGAAAACTGGCTTTTCAACAGCTTGTTGACGGCAATCTGATTTTCTATGAAAAAGACCTGAAAAAGGCTGGCATTGATGTCAATGAAGCCTCAGTGTACTCAGGATTGTGCACACAGCTCTTTAAAGAGGAATGTGGGCTCTACCAGGACAAGGTGTACTGCTTCGTGCATCTGAGCATTCAGGAGTTTCTGGCTGCTGTATATGTGTTCCTCTCATTCATCAACAACAATGAGAATCTAATGGCAAAACCTCAATCAACCAGGAACTTTTTTGCACTGTTCAGAGACAAGCCTGAAGTTACTTTCTACAAGAGTGCTGTAGATAAAGCCTTACAAAGTGAGACAGGAAACCTGGACCTGTTCCTGCGCTTCCTTCTGGGCCTCTCACTGAAGTCCAATCAGAAGCACTTACGAGGTCTACTGACAAAGACAAGAAGCAGCTCACTGAGCCATGAAGAAACAGTCAAGTACATCAAGGAGAAGATCAGGGAGAATCCCTCTCCAGAGAGGTGCATCAATCTGTTCCACTGTCTGAATGAACTGAATGACCATTCTCTAGTGGAAGAGATCCAAAGCTACCTGAGATCAGGAAGTCTCTCAAAAGAAGAACTGTCACCTGCACAGTGGTCAGCTCTGGTCTTTGTGTTGCTGACTTCAGAAAAGGAGCTGGATGTGTTTGACCTGAAGAAATACTCCAGATCAGAGGAAGGTCTTCTGAGGCTGCTGCCAGTGGTCAAAGCCTCCAGAGCTGCTCTGTGAGTACATAAAATGACATTTAAGTACTAATCATCAGGAAGAAATATTCAGTTTAGAGAAATGTATTATAATATGTTTATAATATATAATATGAAATTGAAAAACTTACTGAATCAGTGCATTGATGTTCACATTAGTATAACAATATGACCATACAATTCTAGGAGACCGAAGATGAATCTATATGTTGTTTAAGAGAATAAACCAAATGCATCTGCCATTGTCCTTCTACACTACTGGTGTTAAATTAACAGTGTGTTTGTGAAATCATGATGATCTCTTTACAGGTTGTCAGGCTGTCTAGTCACAGAGGAAGGCTGTGCTTCTCTGGTCTCAGCTCTGAAGTCAAACCCCTCACACCTGAGAGAGCTGGATCTGAGTAACAATGACCTGAAGGATTCAGGAGTGAAGCTGCTCTCTGCTGGACTGGGGAATCCCCACTGTAAACTGGAGACTCTGAGGTCAGTATTCCTGTAGTTGGTCAACAAGTGATAACTGTTCACCAGATCCACATGTGTTTACCAGGCACACATAGTCCACACCATATGTGTTTGGACAGTGAAGCTTACAGTTTTACATTTGGTGCTATGCTCCAGCATTTTGGATTTGAGATATAATGTTTCATATTTGGTGACAGTATATAATGTCACCGTTTATTTGAGGTTAATGGTGAGAGGTTAGCATGTTTTGTTGTAGCCTCTGTAACTTTCTCACTCATTATTATTCATGATTCATTCATGACTTTTCTTAATCATGTCATCATCAGTATTAATTTAGTAGTGTTTAGAAACATGTTATCTACTCACTTAGACAGAAAATTACTCCAGTTATCATCCACCATTCAGTTACTATTGAACAAAACATAACCCAAAACACAACCAAAACAAACTGCAAATGCAACCAATGAGTTCACAACCAAATAATCAACTTTTGACAACTTTAATACACTATAAGTGAATTGGTCAGGATACTTATGACTTCTTCAAATGTGTGACTAGATACATAAAGTGCTTTCATTTCTAAACGGTGAAACAGATATGTATTAAAATACCCTCAAATAAAAGGTGACATTATATACTGTCACCTCATATGAAACATTTGATCTCAAATCCAAAATGCCGGAGTATAGAGCCACATTTAAAATGTTAGCGTCACTGTCAAAATAGATATGGTGGGGACTGTATACTCAATACAATCTAAATCTGATACCTCACTGTCTGTCTTTTGACTGATACTGGTTTTTAAACTGCTTTGGTCAGTCTACTCAAATATTTGTACTATACATGTTTCTATCTACAAGCAATACTTTGATAATTTGTCATTTCTAATAATGATACATTAATTTATGAATAGATATGTCAGGTTTCAGGATGCTGATATATCTGAATATGTTGAAAAAAATATACTGCCACTATTTTCACCACCAAAGAATTGCAGTGTGGTTTTAATATGATTTGACTCTTTGCAGGCTGTCAGGCTGTCTAGTCACAGAGGAAGGCTGTGCTTCTCTGGTCTCAGCTCTGAAGTCAAACCCCTCACACCTGAGAGAGCTGGATCTGAGTAACAATGACCTGAAGGATTCAGGAGTGAAGCTGCTCTCCGCTGGACTGGAGAATCCCAACTGTAAACTGGAGACTCTGAGGTCAGTATTCCTGTAGTTGGTCAACAAGTGATAACTGTTCACCAGATCCACATGTGTTTACCAGGCCCACATAGTCCACACCATATGTGTTTGGACAGTGAAGCTTACAGTTTTAAATATGGCGCTATGCTCCAACATTTTGCATTTCAGATATAATGTTTCATATTAGGCAACAGTACAGAATGTCACCTTTTATTTGAGGTTATTCATACATTTTGATTTACCGTTTAGATAGGAAAGCACTTCATGTATCTAGTTATCCCATTTGAAAAAGTCGTAATCATTTGGACATATTCTCTTATATTGTATTAAAGTAGTCATATGTTTAGTATTTGGTCCAATATTATTTGCCTGCAGTGATTACATCAAGCTTGTGACTCTACAAACTTGTTGAATACATTTGCAGTTTGTCTTGGTTGTGTTTTGGATGATGTTTTTCCTTATAGAAACTGAATGGTGAATAATGTCCTGTCATTTTGGAGTCACTTCACTTGTATTGTCAGTAAGAATAGAAGATGTTTCTGAACACTTCTACATTCATGTGGACGCTACCATCATTATGAATAATCATGAATGAATCGTGAATGATGATGAATGAGAAAGTTACAGAGGAACAAGGATCATACCCCCTCTGTTATTGGTAATGGTGAGAGGTTAGCATGTTTTGTTGTAGCCTCTGTAACTTTCTCACTCATTATTATTCATGATTCATTACATTTTTTTTTCTTAATTATGGCATCATCAGGATTAATTTAGTAGTGTTTAGTAACCAGTTATCTACTGACTTAGACAGAAGATTAATCCAGTCATCATCCACCAATTTAATATTGGGCAAAACATAACCCAAAACACAACCAAAACAAACTGCAAATGCAACCAACGTGTTTGAGTCACAAGCTTGATGTAGTCATTGTGTTCAAGGAATATCGGACCAAACACTCAACTTTTGACTACTTTAATACACTATAAGTACATTTGTCAGAATACCTATGACTTCTTCAAATGGGCAGACTAGATACATAAAGTGCTTTCATTTCTAAACGGTGAAACAGATATGTATTCAAATATCCTCAAATAAAAGGTGACATTATATACTGTCACCTCATATGAAACATTTGATCTCAAATCCAAAATGCTGGAATATAGAGCCACATTTAAAATGTTAGCTTCACTGTCAAAATAGATATGGTGTGGACTGTATACTCAATACAATCTAAATCTGATACATCACTGTCTGTCTTTTGACTGATACTGCTTTTTAAACTGCTCTGGTCAGTCTACTCAAATATTTGTAATATGCATTTTTCTATCTACAAGCAATACTTTGATAATTTGTCATTTCTAATAATGAAATATTCATTTATGAATAGATATGGAAGGTTTCAGGACACTGATGTATCTGAACATTTTGAGAAAATATATTTAGCCACTATTTTCACCACCAAAGAATAGCAGTGTGATTTTAATATGATTTGACTCTTTGCAGGCTGTCGCGCTGTCTAGTCACAGAGGAAGGCTGTGCTTCTCTGGTCTCAGCTCTGAAGTCAAACCCCTCACACCTGAGAGAGCTGGACCTGAGCTACAATCACCCAGGAGACTCAGGAGTCAGACTGCTCTCTGCTGGACTGGAGGATCCACACTGCAGACTGGAGAAACTCGAGTATGTAGAGGGTTTATGTCAATGTTCATATCAGACATGTTGGAGTTATCAGGCTAGTTAAGACAAACATTCTGACCACCACTTGGACTAAGTTATATGCTGACCGTGTGTGTGTGTGTGTGTGTGTGTGTGTGTGTGTGTGTGTGTGTGTGTGTGTGTGTGTGTGTGTGTGTGTGTGTGTGTGTGTGTGTGTGTGTGTGTGTGCGTGTGTGTGTGTGTGTGTGTGTGTGTCCTGTGTGTGTGTGTGTGTGTGTGTGTGAGTTCAGGTGTATCCCTCAATGACTGTCTGTTCTTCTGCTTACCGCTACAGTGTGGAACATGGTGGAGAGTACACAATGAAACCTGGACTTAGAAAATGTGAGTATTGACTGCTGTGAAGAATATGACTAAGAATAAGTCTTAATTCAAGTGAAGTCAAAGTCAAAGACCACCATCATTACTTACTTGGTCATATTAAATATCAGCTGTAGTTCTACAGAAGCACAAATCAGGGACAGAGTTGCTTTGGCAACTTTTTTTTTGTGTGTTTGTGTTCATTCATGCATACAGGTGTGTGTTTGTGTGTGTGTGTGTGTGTGTGATTAATGGGAATAAGTGTGTTTTATATTACCATACAGTATAACATATGATCATTCAACAAATATCAAGTTACCTTAACTTCTCCTTTTGATACCTAGAAACATCTACATTAAATGAATTAGTGAAAAGTGAGTTAACATTCTAATGTGAATGATGATGATTTCTAATATTGTGTCTGGTTTCATCCATCAGATGTCTGTGATCTCACACTGGACCTAAACACAGTAAACAGATTCCTCTCTCTGTCTGAGGAGAACAGAAAGGTGACATGGAGGAGAGAGGAGCAGCCGTATCCTGATCACCCAGAGAGATTTGAGGGCTATGAACAGGTGCTGTGTAGAGAGGGTCTGACTGGGCGCTGTTACTGGGAGGTAGAGAGGAGTGGGAGATGGGTTGATATAGGAGTGACATATAAAGGAATCAGCAGGAGAGGAGTGGGTGGTGACTGTGGGATTGGATGGAATGACAAGTCCTGGAGTCTGTTCTGCTCTGACAACAGTTACAGAGCCTATCACAATAATAAGTTCACTACCATAGACGTCCCCTCCTCCAGCTCCCACAGAGTAGGAGTGTATCTGGACTGGCCAGCCGGCACTCTGTCCTTCTACAGAGTCTCCTCTGACACACTGACCCACCTGAACACATTCCACTCCACATTCACTGAGCCCCTCTATCCAGGGTTTAGGGTTTATGGTGTTGACTCCTCAGTGTCCCTGTAAATAATAACAATGGTAACACTGACACACACACACACACTGGACACACACACACACACTGACACACTGGACACACTAACACTGGACACACACACACACACACTAGACACACTGGACACACACACACACACACACTGGACACACACACACACTGGACACACACACACACACTGGACAAACACACACACACACACACACACACACTGGACAAACACACACACTGGACAAACTCACACTGGACACACACACACACACACAGACACTGGACACACACACACACACATACACTGGACACACACACACACACACACACACACTGGACACACACAAACACACACACACACTGGACACACACACACACTGGACACACACACACACTGACCACACACACACACACACACACACACACACACACACACACACACACACACACACTGGACACAAACACACACACACACTGGACACACACACACACACACTGGACACACACACACACACACACACACACACACACACACACACACACACACTGGACACACACACTGGACACACACACACAGACTGGACACACACACACTTGACACAAACACACACACACACTGGACAAACTCACACTGGACACACACACACACACTAGACACACACACACACACACTGAACACACACACTGGACACACACACTGGACACACACACACACTGGACACACACACACACTGGACACACACACTGAACACACACACACACACACTGGACACACTCTGGACACACACTGGACACACACACAAACTAGACATACACACACACACACTGGACACACACACACACACTGAACACACACACACTGGACACACACACACACACACACTGGATACACACACACTGAACACACACACACACTGGACACACACACACACACACACAGAACACACACACACACTGGACACACACACACACACACACACACACTGGACACACGCACACACACACACACACACACTGGATACACACACACTGGACACACACACACAAACACACTTGATACACACACACACACTGGACACACACACTGGACACACACACACACACACACAGACACACACACACTGGACACACACACACTGAACACACACATGCTGAACACACACACACACACACACACACACACTGAACACACACTGGATACACACACACACAAACACACACACACACACACAATGGACACACACACAAACAGTGGACACACACACGCACACACACTGGACACACACACACACAGGACAAACACACACACGAGACACACACACACACATACACACTGAACACACACACACACACTGAACACACACACTGGACACACACACAAACACACTGAACACACACACACACACACACACACTAGACACACACACACTGGACACACACACACTGAACACACACATGCTGAACACACACACACACACACACTGGACACACACACTGAACACACACTGGATACACACACACACACACAAACACACACACACTAGACACACACACACACAATGGACACACACACAAACAGTGGACACACACACGCACACACACTGGACACACACACACACACACTGGACATACACACACACTCACACACACACACACACACACAGGACACACACTGGACACACACACACACACACACTGGACCACACACACACTGGACACACACACACACTTGTTATGTCACCTCTGTAACCAGTTATCAAACATACTGACCTTTCTGACCCTATCCCATGGCCCTACTTTCTACAACTGAACATTTAAATTCCTCTATGAGTTTTGTTTCGTGTCCATTTACTTATCTATGTATTTGTTGTATATTGGGGTTGTGCCGCAGAGCATCATGGGGGTTTGTATGTGTTGAGATGATCACGTTCCAGATAAATGGTTGAACTGATTCCTGTCTCCTGTCTCATCATTATTGAATTGTTATACAGACGTGGTTATGAATCCAATGAGACATAACAAAAGATTGGTGATGAGTAAGTCTGAATCTACAGGAACTATTCTGTCTGGAAGAAGTGGGTTTTTTCAACTGCTTAAAACTGTTATTTTCTGTGGTACAGTCTAGGCTAATGTTAGCACAGTGTATTGCTAGCAGAGGCAAGTGCATAGTCGAGCTAGCTAAGAAAGACCGTTAACCAGTGGTGTAAAGTACTTAAATAAAAATACTTTAAAGTACTACTTAAGTCGTTTTTTGGGGTATCTGTACTTGACTTTACTATTCATATTTTTGACTACTTTTACTTTTACTTCACTACATTCCTAAAGAAAATAATATACTTTTTACTCCATACATTTTCCCTGACACCCAAAAGTACTCGTTACATTTTGAATGCTTAGCAGGACAGAAAATGGTCCAATTCACACACTAATCAAGAGAACATCCCTACTGCCTCTGATCTGGCGGATTCACTAAACACAAATGCTTTGTTTGTAAATTGTCTGAGTGTTGGAGTTTGCCTCTGGCTGAACGTGCATTTTAAAAACAAGAAAATTGTCTGGTTTGCTTTATGTAAGGAATTTGAAATGATTTATACTTGTACTTTTACTTTTGATACTTAAGTATATTTTAGCAATTACATTTACTTTTGATAATTAAGTATATTTAAAACCAAATACTTTTAGACTTTTACTCAAGTAGTATTTTACTGGGTGACTTTCACTTTTAGTTGAGTCATTTTCTATTAAGGTATCTTTACTTTTACTCAAGTATGACAATTGGGTACTTTTTCCACCACTGGAGTTAACATTGTCATGGACGGCAGAAAAGGACTCGAGATGGACATTTGAACGGGAAAACAACGTGATTAAAAAGGAGGAATATACAGTGATTAAAGGATAGGACATTTATTCAACTGTGAAGACAAACCTTTTATTTAAAACTGCTAAATGAGTGAACTTAGGAGGAAACGTCAGTGAGTGAAGTGAATGAAGATCATGTGACTGAGGAAAATATTGCTTTGGTTGAGGACAATATTGAAGTGAGTGACAATCAGGAGCTTATTGAGAAATGAACAATTATTGGAATTGTTGGAAACATTGGACAGTTTGATGAAAGTATTGATCAGTGGAGCTCATTTACAGAACGGTTTGAATATTTTGTTCTTGTAAATGACATGGATGAGGACAACACTGTGCCTACATGTTTTAGTGTAATTGGGCCAAAGACATTTAATTTACTAAGCAGACTGCTACAGCCAGTCAGAACAGGTAATAAGACGTATGGGGATATTGTTGATATACTTAAAGGACATTTTTCACCAGAACCACTAGATAATGCTGAAAGGTTCAGGTTCCACAGGAGACATCAGGAAGACGGAGAATCAGTAACAATGTTTGCTGCTGCATTAAAGAAACTACCAGAACACTGAGTTTAATGTTGTTCTAAATGACATCATTAGTGACAGACTAGTATGTGGGCTACGGAGTGAAGCTACACAAAAGAGACTGTTGACTGAAAGTCATCTGACCTTGGCAAAGGACATTGAAATCAGTGTGTCCATGGAACTAGCTGCTAAAGAGGCTCACCAGTTGAGTTCATCAGGAACTTAGTAGGTTCATCTAACAATCCTAATCATCAGCTGATACATTTTCATCACATACACAGGGTATACCTTACACCTAGAAAACATAATTTAATGAAAATCATAACCTCTCTTTGTGATCTATGTAATCAAGGTGCCTTGGACTCCTTTAATCATATGTACTGGGAGTGACCAGGGGACATTGTTTTGGAAAGTGATACCCTCTGTCTTATCTGCTGTACTGGATATCATCATACTTTGTTCCCCAAAACTGTTATCACGTAATGATAATTCACCACTATCATTACAGAAAAGACGTTTAATGTTGTCAGGTTTGACAGCAGCTAAAGTCAACCACCACGCCTCATTGGATCAGCACTTTTATAGATACAGTTGAAGTCGGAAGTTTACATACACCTTAGCCAAATACATTTAAACTCAGTTTATCACAATTCCTGACATTTAATCCTAGTAGAAATTCCCCGTCTTAGGTCAGTTAGGATCACCACTTTATTTTAAGAATGTGAAATGTCAGAATAATAGTAGATTGAATGATTTATTTCAGCTTTTATTTCTTTCATCGCATTCCCAGTGGGTCAGAAGTTTACATTCACTCAATTAGTATTTGGTAGCATTGCCTTTAAATTGTTTAACTTGGGTGAAACGTTTCGGGTAGCCTTCCACAAGCTTCCCACAATAAGTTGGGTGAATTATGGCCCATTCCTCCTGACAGAGCTGGTGTAACTGAGTCAGGTTTGTAGGCCTCCTTGCTCGCACACGCTTTTTCAGTTCTGCCCACACATTTTCTAAAGGATTGAGGTCAGGGCTTTGTGATGGCCACTCCAATACCTTGACTTTGTTGTCCTTAAGCCATTTTGCCACAACTTTGGAAGTATGCTTGGGGTCATTGTCCATTTGGAAGACCCATTTGCCACCAAGCTTTAACTTCCTGACTGATGTCTTGAGATGTCGCTTCAATATATCCACATAATTTGGTCATTATGGCCAAACAGTTCTATTTTGTTTCATCAGACTAGAGGACATTTCTCCAAAAAGTACAATCTTTGTCCCCATGTGCAGTTGCAAACCGTAGTCTGGCTTTTTTATGGAGGTTTTGGAGCAGTGGCTTCTCCTTGCTGAGCGGCCTTTCAGATTATGTCGATATAGGACTCATTTTACTGTGGATATAGATACTTTTGTGCCTGTTTACTCCAGCATCTTCACAAGGTCCTTTGCTGTTGTTCTGGGATTGATTTGCACTTTTCGCACCAAAGTACGTTCATCTCTAGGAGACAGAACGCGTCTCCTTCCTGAGCAGTATGACGGCTGCGTGGTCCCATGGTGTTTATACTTGCGCACTATTGTTTGTACAGATGAACGTGGTACCTTCAAGCGTTTGGAAATTGCTCCCAAGGATGAACCAGACTTGTGGAGGTCTACAATAATTTTTCTGAGGTCTTGGCTGATTATTTGTTTTGATTTCCCCATGTGTCAAACAAAGAGGCACTGAGTTTGAAGGTAGGCCTTGAAATACATCCACAGGGACACCTCCAATTGACTCAAATTATGTCAATTAGCCTATCAGAAGCTTCTAAAGCCATGACATCATTTTCTGGAATTTTCCAAGCTGTTTAAAGGCACAGTCAACTTAGTGTATGTAAACTTCTGACCCACTGGAATTGTGATGCAGTGAATTATAATTGAAATAATCTGTCTGTAAACAATGACTTGTGTCATAAACAAAGTATATGTCCTAACCGACTTGCCAAAACTATAGTTCATTAACAAGAAATGTGTGGAGTGGTTGAAAAATGAGTTTAAATGACTCCAACCTAAGTGTATGTAAACTTCTGACTTCAACGGTAGATATAGATGTATATATATATATATATATATATATATATATATATATATATATATATATATATATATATATATATATATATATATATACCATCACCCAACAGGGTTAGGGTTAGGACAACTGTCTATAATATAGATATAGATGTATATATATATACCATCACCCAACAGGGTTAGGGTTAGGACAACTGTCTATAATATAGATATAGATGTATATATATATACCATCACCCAACAGGGTTAGGGTTAGGACAACTGTCTATAATATAGATATAGATGTATATATATATACCATCACCCAACAGGGTTAGGGTTAGGACAACTGTCTATAATATAGATATAGATGTATATATATATATACCATCACCCAACAGGGTTAGGGTTAGGACAACTGTCTATAATATAGATATAGATGTATATATATATACCATCACCCAACAGGGTTAGGGTTAGGACAACTGTCTATAATATAGACCCCTATCTGTTAATGTGCATGAACACAAACACACATTTCTAAAGTAACACAAATGCGCCACACACACACACAGACACATTGTCAAAGCAACTCTTTCTGAACTTTGGTGTCCCTGATTTCTGCTTCTGTAGAACTAAAGCTGATATTTAATATGACCAAGTAAGTAATGATGGTGGTCTTTGACATTTTCTCAGTCCAGGTTTCATTGTGTTCTCTCCACCATGTTCCACACTGTAGCGGTAAGCAGAAGAACAGACAGTCATAGAGGGATACACCTTAACTCACACACACACACACACACACACACACACACACACACACACACACACACACACACAAACACACACACACACACACACACACACACACACGGTCAGCATATAACTTTGTCCAAGTGGTGTTAAGAATGTTTGTCTTAACTAGCCTGATAACTCCAACATGTCTGATATGAACATTGACATAAACCCTCTACATACTTGAGTTTCTCCAGTCTGCAGTGTGGATCCTCCAGTCCAGCAGAGAGCAGTCTGACTCCTGAGTCTCCTGGGTGATTGTAGCTCAGGTCCAGCTCTCTCAGGTGTGAGGGGTTTGACTTCAGAGCTGAGACCAGAGAAGCACAGCCTTCCTCTGTGACTAGACAGCCTGACAGCCTGCAAAGAGTCAAATCATATTAAAACCACACTGCTATTCTTAGGTGGTGAAAATAGAGTGGCAGTGTATTTTATAATATTTTCAGATATAGAGTATCATTGTCCTGAGGGGGGGGGGGGGGATCTTTGTGCCTCTGAAACTTTCTCATACATCATTATTTACGATTCATTCATGATTATTAAAATCATGGTAGCAACTAACAGAAAATGCATTCAACAAGTTTGTAGTCACAAGCTTGATGTAATCACTGCAGGCAAGGAACATGGGACCAAATACTAAACTGTTGACTACTTTAATACTAGATACATAAAGTACTTTAATTTCTGAAAGGGAAAAACAGGTATGAATGAATACTCTAAAATAAAAGGTGACATTCTATATTGTTGCCTAATATGAAACGTTCTATCTCCTATCCAAAATGCTGGAGAAGAGCGCCAAA
This sequence comes from Coregonus lavaretus, assembly GCF_964263955.1. Taxonomy (NCBI): domain Eukaryota; kingdom Metazoa; phylum Chordata; class Actinopteri; order Salmoniformes; family Salmonidae; genus Coregonus; species Coregonus lavaretus. Next base: position 84,437,466 of record NC_139989.1, read on the forward strand.
TTTAAAACTGTAAGCTTCACTGTCCAAACACATATGGTGTGGACTATGTGTGCCTGGTAAACACATGTGGATCTGGTGAACAGTTATCACTTGTTGACCAACTACAGGAATACTGACCTCAGAGTCTCCAGTTTATAGTGGGGATTCCCCAGTCCAGCAGAGAGCAGCTTCACTCCTGAATCCTTCAGGTCATTGTTACTCAGATCCAGCTCTCTCAGGTGTGAGGGGTTTGACCTCAGAGCTGAGATCAGAGAAGCACAGCCTTCCTCTGTGACTAGACAGCCTGACAGCCTGCAAAGAGTCAAATCATATTAAAACCACACTGCTATTCTTTGGTGGTGAAAATAGTGGCAGTATATTTTTTCAACATTTTCAGTTAAATCAGTGTCCTGAAACCTGCTCTATCTGGATGTATCATTATTAGAAATGACAAATTATCAAAGTATTGCTTGTAGAGATAAACATGTATAGTCCAAATATTTGAATAGACTGACCAGAGCAGTTTAAAAAGCAGTATCAGTAAAAGACAGACAGTGAGGTATCAGATTTAGATTGTATTGAGTATACAGTCCACACCATATCTACAGTGCATTCAAAAAGTATTCAGACCCCTTGACCTTTTCCACATTTTGTTAAGTTACAGCCTTATTCTAAAATATATTAAATTAGTTATTTTTCCCCATCAATTTACACACAATACCCCATAATGACAAAGTGAAAACAGGTTTTTAGACATGTTTGCAAATATATAGAAATACCTTATTTACAGAAGTTTTCAGACCCTTTGCTATGAGATTCGAAATTGAGCTCATGTGCATCCTGTTTCCGTTGATCATCCCTGAGATGTTTCTACAACTTGATTGGATTCCACCTGTGGTAAATTCAATTGATTGGACATGATTTGGAAAGGCACACACCTGTCTATATAAGGTCCCACAGTTGACAGTGCATGTCAGAGCAAAAACCAAGCCATGAGGTCGAAGGAATTGTCCGTAGAGCTCCGAGACAGGATTGTGCCGAGGGGAAGGGTACCAAAAAATGTCTGCAGCATTGAAGGTCCCCAAGAACACAGTGGCCTCCATCATTCTTAAATGGAATAAGTTTGGAACCACCAAGATTCTTCCTAGAGCTTGCCGCCCGGCCAAACTGAGCAATTGGGGGAGAAGGGCCTTGGTCAGGGAGGTGACCAAGAACCCGATGGTCACTCTGACAGAGCTCCAGAGTTCCTCTGTGGATATGGGAGAACCTTCCAGAAGGACATCTCTGCAGCACTCCACCAATCAGGCCTTTATGGTAGAGTGGCCAGACGGAAGCCACTCCTCAGTAAAAGGCACATGACAGCCCGCTTGGAGTTTGCCAAAAGGCACCTAAAGACTCTCAGACCATGAGAAACAAGATTCTCTGGTCTGATGAAACCAAGATTGATCTCTTTGGCCTGAATGCCAAGCGTCACAGTCTGGAGGAAACCTGGCACCATCCCTACGGTGAAACATGGTGGTGGCAGCATGCTGTGGGGATGTTTTTTAGTGGCAGGGAGACTAGTCAGGATCGAGGGAAAGATGAACAGAGCAAAGTACAGAGAGATCCTTGATGAAAACCTGCTCCAGAGCGCTCTGGACCTCAGACTGGGGTGAAGGTTCACCTTCCAACAGGACAAGGAGCCTAAGCACACAACACAGGAGTTCTAAAAACCCATAACTTTGTCATTATGGGATGTTGTGTGTAGATTGATGAGGGAAAAAAACAGTTTAATCAATTTTAGAATAAGGCTTTAACGTAACAAAATGTGGAAAAAGTCAAGGAGTCTGAATACTTTCCGAAAGCACTGTGTAACTATACACTATATATACAGCAGTATGTGGACACCCTTTCAAATGAGTGGATTTGGATATTTCAGCCACACCGGTTGCTGACAGGTGTATAAAATCGAGCACACAGCCATGCAATCTCCATAGACACTGAGCGGTCCCGTTCTGTGAGCTTGTGTGGCCTACAACTTCACGGCTGAGCCGTTGTTGCTCCTAGACGTTTCCACTTCACAATAAAAGCACTTACAGTTGACCGGGGCAGCTCTAGCAGGGCAGAAATGTGACTTGTTGGAAAGGTGGCATTCTATGACGGTGCCATGTTGAAAGTCAATGAGCACTTCAGTAAGGCCATTCTACTGCCAATGTTTGTCTATGGAGATTGCATAGCTGTGTGCTCGATTTCATACACCTGTCAGCAACGGGTTTGGCTGTATATATATAGTGTATTTCCCTGGTATATTACTCATTTCTCACCCGTCCAGTTATGCTGCTCTGGCGCCATCCGGTGGACAGCTGGGAACACAACTTCAACTCCATTACATTCAATGTATCCCACAAAGTGCCACTTGGCTGGACAAAGCAGTCTGAATGGAAATCAGGTACATATATGAAATCAAGCAGACACACAGCCTTACATGTCATATCACTGAGTCTCAGTTTGAATCACGGTTTAAACATAACAAGTCATTGCAAGTGAAAACATTTCTCAATTAGGTTTTAGGTTTTATTTATTCACACCAAAGAAAATAAGTGAAAGACAAAACACTGCAGATAAATAAACAGGTAAAAACGGTGTTCAGGTGAGGCTGGAAGCCCAAAAGGCCTGATATGAAAATAAACAGGTAAAAACGGTGTTCAGGTGAGGCTGGAATCGCAAAATGGCTGATATGAAAATAAACAGGTAAAAACGGTGTTCAGGTGAGACTGGAAGAAAAAACATGTTTGATTATGTATGTGTGTGAGAGAGAATCAGGCTACATGGAGGATTATTGGGTAGTTTGGTTCATCAGGCTGACCCCCAGTCTTCATGGAGGGGATTATTGGGTAGTTCGGTTCATCAGGCTGACCCCCAGTCTTCATGGAGTGGATTATTGGGTAGTTTGGTACATCAGGCTGACCCCCAGTCTTCATGGAGGGGATTATTGGGTAGTTTGGTTCATCAGGCTGACCCCCAGTCTTCATGGAGGGGATTATTGGGTAGTTTGGTTCATCAGGCTGACCCCCAGTCTTCATGGAGGGGATTATTGAGAGTCCAGCATGTCAGGGGATGAGGTGAGGGGTGGGGGGTGAGAGCAGCAGTGGGGGATGGGTAGCTAGTCCTTGATTGGCTGTAGTCCTGGGAGCCACAACTGCCAAGAGAAATTCAATCTACCCTTTTTATCAGCCAAGCCAACATACTGTTTTACACACCCTTTGTGTTTACTGTTAATATTTATATTTAAAATCAACATAGTTGTCACCATATTTGCTAAAGTAACATCAAAGTCGGCATAGCTAATAGAACTAACGCATTAGTAAACCCGCTACAATCATGCAGTAACGTTACAGTGTACAGTCAGTAAGCAGTTACACCGGCAGGCCCCAGTGGCAATACATTTGTAAAACCAAAAGCTTACCTTGACTTGGAAGAGTTCCAGTGTTGTGTTGGATAGTCATTACCAGCCAGCTAACATAGCATCCCTCTGTTTGAGCAGAGTGTTTCAGTAGGCTAAACTAGCTAGCTGCATTTGCTAGCTAAGTAAGTAAAACTGAAAAAACATGACAGTCTTTCTCTCTCTCTACTCACCACATTTTATGCACTGTAGTGCTAGCTAGCTGTAGCTTATGCTTTCAGTACTAGATTCATTCTCTGGTCCTTTGATTGGGTGGACAACATGTTTGTTCATGCTGCAAGAGCTCTGATAGGTTGGAGGACGTCCTCCTGTCATAGTTACTGTGTAAGTCTATGGAAGGGGGTGAGGACCATGAGCCTCCTAGGTTTTGTATTGAAGTCAATGTACCCAGAGGAGGACGGAAGCTAGCAGTCCTCCGGCTACACCATGGTGCTACCCTACAGAGTGCTGTTGAGGCTACTGCAGACCTTCTTTGCAAAATAATGTGTTTTAAATCATTATTTGGTGATATGTGATTATATTTAGTATAGTTTTATCTAAAAATGATTTTATTTTTATGAAATTCAGTGAGGAGGATGGTCCTCCCCTTCCTCCTCTGAGGAGCCTCCAGATCACTGACTTCCTGAAATGTTCGAGGGACCTCGTTGGGTACCTCCCCTCTTTCCCAAAGAGGAGGAAGAAGGGAGAGAACCCAGTTGTCATCTGCTTCTTGGTCCTCAGCCCAAACATGATGGACTCTAAACATTCAGGCCACCTTTCAGGCTGCTCATCCACCAGAGGGTCCTGAAAATACAAGTACAATTGTTGGACATCTGACAGACATGGTAGAGGCCAGATTGTACACCTCAATACTTAGAATGTATAGCAGGTTGTCACTGTATACAGTCTTAGTACCTACCTTTGAACGGTTCCATTCATACACCTGGTGAAGTAGTCCCCCATTGTGCAGATGTAGGTATTGTTACCACTGTTGGGTACAAGTGGCCCCACCAGGTCCATTCCCACCAACTCCCAGGGTTCTGAGGTCTGAAAAATAATTCCATACTTTGCCTTAATAACTGACGGCTAGTGTTGATATTTATCGCTTTTTAAATCATTGACATTGGGATGATTCATAGACAGCTCCATCATTATAATTGTACCTTCACAGATGTATAATTCACTTCCTGAATGGCACAGCCAGAATTCCACCTCTGCCTTCTGTTCAACAATAGGTCTTTCCACTGGCAGCTAGGACATCGGGACACCTCTCCCTTCTGTTTAACAATAGGTCTTTCCCCTGGCAGTTAGGACATTGGGACACCTCTCCCTTCTGTTTAACAATAGGTCTTTCCCCTGGCAGTTAGGACATTGGGACACCTCTCCCTTCTGTTTAACAATAGGTCTTTCCCCTGGCAGTTAGGACATTGGGACACCTCTGCCTTCTGTTTAACAATAGGTATTTCCCCTGGCAGTTAGGACATCGGGACACCTCTCCCTTCTGTTTAACAATAGGTCTTTCCTCTGGCACCTTAAGAGAAGATACATACAAGACGTGTGGCATTGTTGAAGCCTCCTCATTTTCTCTAAGGACACCAAATCAACTAAATGCACTTCATCTCCATGAATAACAATGAACAAGCAGAGTTTGACTCAAAGGTGTGTGACCATTAACATTGGCTACATATCCATTGTCCTTCTACCAAAGTGTGGACTTGCACATTTCTTCTGGTCTAATGGATTTACTAATGGTGTAAAGTAGCTCAAACCAATTTCAGGTGGCTTCATCAACATTTTGGCCAGGGCCCACAGGGTTCCATAGGGTTCCATAGGGTTCCACAGGGTTCTACAGGGTTCCATAGGGTTCCACAGGGTTCCACAGGGTTCCATAGGGTTCCATTGGGTTCCACAGAGTTCCATAGGGTTCTATAGGGTTCTATAGGGTTCCATAGGGTTCCATAGGGTTCCATATGGTTCCATACGGTCCCACAGGGTTCCATAAGGTCCCACAGGGTTCCACAGGGTCCCACAGGGTTCTGGTCAAATGTAGTGTATTATACAGGGCAAAGTTTTAGGGAATATGGTGCCCTTTGGGACGCATTCCTCCAGTTGAGCCCCACCCTGCCTATTGTAAATCATTTCTCCATCCCATTCCTCCCGTTGAGCCCCACCCAGCCTATTGTAAATCATTTCTCCATCCCGTTCCTCCCGTTGAGCCCCACCCTGCCTATTGTAAATCATTTCTCCATCCCATTCCTCCAGTTGAGCCCCACCCTGCGTATTGTAAATCATTTCTCCATCCCATTCCTCCCGTTGAGCCCCACCCTGCCTATTGTAAATCATTTCTCCATCCCATTCCTCCAGGAGCCCCACCCTGCCTATTGTAAATAATTTCTCCATCCCATTCCTCCAGGAGCCCCACCCTGCCTATTGTAAATCATTTCTCCATCCCATTCCTCCAGTTGAGCCCCACCCTGCCTATTGTAAATCATTTCTCCATCCCATTCCTCCAGTTAATCAAATGAAGAGGAAAGGCTGTGACTATAATTGATGTAGTAAATGAATCTTCCCGTCAATAACTTATTTTGATAAACTTCCTTTATTGTATAGGTGTGTGTCGCTTTGGAAGGTTTAATAAAACATTCATCTAGCCAAAAACTCCATCTTTTCATTGATGGAATATTCAATAGACTGAATATGAATGTACTAATGAGATGAATGAGTTGCGTTTCAGTCATGTGTGGTGTTGTTGCCATTCAGCCACATCTAGCCTTGGTGTGGAACAACTGATAACTGACTAAATACCTCAGCCTTAGGAAATCACTGGGGAAAGAAGTCACACTTCCACTTTTCACTCATCTCTATTTGACTTGCTGTAATACAGAGCTACAGGCCGTATTAAATCATACATTACATCTCTAACCAGAGATACAGGCCGTATTAAATCATACATTACATCTCTAACCAGAGATACAGGCCGTATTAAATCATTCATTACATCTCTAACCAGAGATACAGGCCGTATTAAATCATACATTACATCTCTAACCTTTTCTTCATTTAGTCTTCATTGAAAATGAAAGCATTGTCTTCCTTTATTCCCCATTTCAATAAGTAAAGAGCAATACCAGTTTTAATGGCCAGCAGGCTCTGACAAGATCCAGAAACTATTAACATTTCAAGACCCTATGGTCAGATGGATTTTCATAAAGACCTCATGGTAAATAATAGAATCCAAGTATCTGGGTTTGTGGAGGGGGGGAGGGGTCAGCGACTTGAGGGGGAGACAGATTCAGTGGAGGCAGCGACAGGCAGGTAGCAGTTAGAGGGGTCCAGGTGGGATTGGACCAGGCACGTCCAGGTGTCAGGCCAGGGTGTCCTCAGTCACGGTCCTGGAGCCTCAGCCCCTCCGGAAGGGGAGACAGAGAGAAAAGATGAGGGTTAGTGAGAGTATTTACTAAGACCATAGGACACCACATACACTGGGAGTAGAGACTAGTGAGACTAAGACCATAGGACACCACATACACTGGGAGTAGAGACTAGTGAGACCATAGGACACCACATACACTGGGAGTAGAGACTAGTGAGACTAAGACCATAGGACACCACATACACTGGGAGTAGAGACTAGTGAGACTAAGACCATAGGACACCACATACACTGGGGGTAGAGACTAGTGAGACCATAGGACACCACATACACTGGGAGTAGAGACTAGTGAGACTAAGACCATAGGACACCACATACACTGGGAGTAGAGACTAGTGAGACTAAGACCATAGGACACCACATACACTGGGAGTAGAGACTAGTTAGACTAAGACCATAGGACACCACATACACTGGGAGTAGAGACTAGTGAGACTAAGACCATAGGACACCACATACACTGGGAGTAGAGACTAGTGAGACAAAGACCATAGGACACCACATACACTTGGAGTAGAGACTAGTGAGACCATAGGACACCACATACACTGGGAGTAGAGACTAGTGAGACCATAGGACACCACATACACTGGGAGTAGAGACTAGTGAGACTAAGACCATAGGACACCACATACACTGGGAGTAGAGACTAGTGAGACTAAGACCATAGGACACCACATACACTGGGAGTAGAGACTACTGAGACTAAGACCATAGGACACCACATACACTGGGAGTAGAGACTAGTGAGACCATAGGACACCACATACACTGGGAGTAGAGACTAGTGAGACTAAGACCATAGGACACCACATACACTGGGAGTAGAGACTAGTGAGACCATAGGACACCACATACACTGGGAGTAGAGACTAGTGAGACTAAGTCCATAGGACACCACATACACTGGGGGTAGAGACTAGTGAGACTAAGACCATAGGACAACACATACACTGGGAGTAGAGACTAGTGAGACCATAGGACACCACATACACTGGGAGTAGAGACTAGTGAGACTAAGACCATAGGACACCACATACACTGGGAGTAGAGACTAGTGAGACTAAGACCATAGGACACCACATACGCTGGGAGTAGAGACTAGTGAGACTAAGACCATAGGACACCACATACACTGGGAGTAGAGACTACTGAGACTAAGACCATAGGACACCACATACACTGGGAGTAGAGACTAGTGAGACTATGACCATAGGACACCACATACACTGGGAGTAGAGACTAGTGAGACCATAGGACACCACATACACTGGGGGTAGAGACTAGTGAGACCATAGGACACCACATACACTGGGAGTAGAGACTAGTGAGACCATAGGACACCACATACACTGGGAGTAGAGACTAGTGAGACTAAGACCATAGGACACCACATACACTGGGAGTAGAGACTAGTGAGACCATAGGACACCACATACACTGGGAGTAGAGACTAGTGAGACTAAGACCATAGGACACCACATACACTGGGGGTAGAGAATAATCAATAGTGTTGCTGTGGACACCGGATAATCTGACTAACACACACCTGTTTGACCTCTCTGAGATACTTATGTTCCTTTTCTGAGTCAATGCAGGAAGCATTCATTGTCCTGTGTTTGTGTTAACCATGGCAACCAGCATTGTAAATAAAGAGATGTGCAGAAAGATAATCAGCCTCTGTGTCTGTGGATCCTTTCCCGTTAATGTATTTTTCATGTCAGCCAGGCCCATCTTTTTAAAGAAACACCATTTATTTACATCTCTAGTTGAGTAAAATAAGTAGTTTTGTTCTGGTCACAAGATAATCAGAAAATTGCGGTAAGTAGCGCCACACTCAAGCAGAAACCGGAATGTTCTATTCTGGCCAGGTCCATCTTTTCAAAGAAAACACCATTTAATTCTATCTCTATTTGAACGAATTAGGTAGTTTTGTTGTGATCAACCAGGAAATCCTAACAATTCAGGTAAATAACACCACAGTCAGGCAGAAAAGTCTGAATGTTCTATCATAAAGTGAGTCCAATTAGTTTCCCTGGCTGATATTGCTTCTACATAGAAATACTATGAGAGTAAATGAATAGATGCCATTCACTGCTATAAACCTGCCTCCAATATAATCAGCTAGTTTCCACAGACCCACCGCGGACCTTCGCGTGTAAAGGCGTTTTATGGTCTGTTTTGTCAACCAGCCCAGATGATCCCAATAATGTAGGTTGCCTAGTAACCGATTCCCTCCTCTGGTATGTTCTATTGTGAACTGTGTGTATTTCCAGCTAAGTCCCCTCCTGTTCCCTGATTAAGAGGTGATGACCACTCCACTCTACTACCATTGTCAACTCTGTCCTGACATGAACTGAAGCCACGTCTCATGTGCCCGCTCATCCACTGGCACATTGAAATGTTTCCTCTCCAAGCACGGTGAGTACCCCTATCAATTTTCTCTCGTTACTGTATGTAGAGTCAATCACATACAGAAACACAATCACATTATTACACATCAATGGTTTTACTCCTTGCTTGGACTATCTCCTTCTCAGCTCTTTGTTCTCTAACTGTGTAGTGTGTTGTGTTGTTGTTTTTTGTCTTCCCAGTCAATTCCTGTCCTGCACTGAAGTCAAGCCTCTGAACACCTCAACACATGCCTCGTACCCTCATTCAATCACTGCTGTGATCCCTTCCCAACACTGTGGAAGTAGCCCTCTCATTCAATCACTGCTGTGATCCTTTCCCAACACTGTGGAAGTAGCCCTCTCATTCAATCACTGCTGTGATCCCTTCCCAACACTGTGGAAGTAGCCCTCTCATTCAATCACTGCTGTGATCACTTCCCAACACTGTGGAAGTAGCCCTCTCATTCAATCACTGCTGTGATCACTTCCCAACACTGTGGAAGTAGCCCTCTCATTCAATCACTGCTGTGATCCCTTCCCAACACTGTGGAAGTAGCCCTCTCATTCCCATTCCCTATAATATTGTACTATAAATGTCTTTATTAAATGCTTTAGGTTAAAATAATTACTCTTTGACGATTTTTGAAACACACTTTGACATCTCCGTGCGTTCCGCGCCTATACCGTGGGTCTCCCATCCTCCTTGATTTTTCAAGTCACCAGCCTCCGCTGCTTTGTTACCAGTACAGTAGAGGAAATACTATTCTTCTTGGATAGACAGTAGTATGAATACCTGTGTTACCAGTACAGTAGAGGAAATACCCTTCTTCTTGGATAGACAGTAGTATGAATACCTGTGTTACCAGTACAGTAGAGGAAAGACCCTTCTTCTTGGATAGACAGTAGTATGAATACCTGTGTTACCAGTAGAGGAAAGACCCTTCTTCTTGGATAGACAGTAGTATGAATACCTGTGTTACCAGTACAGTAGAGGAAAGACTCTTCTTCTTGGATAGACAGTAGTATGAATACCTGTGTTACCAGTACAGTAGAGGAAAGACCCTTCTTCTTGGATAGACAGTAGTATGAATACCTGTGTTACCAGTACAGTAGAGGAAAGACCCTTCTTCTTGGATAGACAGTAGTATGAATACCTGTGTTACCAGTAGAGGAAAGACCCTTCTTCTTGGATAGACAGTAGTATGAATACCTGTGTTACCAGTACAGTAGAGGAAAGACTCTTCTTCTTGGATAGACAGTAGTATGAATACCTGTGTTACCAGTACAGTAGAGGAAAGACCCTTCTTCTTGGATAGACAGTAGTATGAATACCTGTGTTACCAGTACAGTAGAGGAAAGACCCTTCTTCTTGGATAGACAGTAGTATGAATACCTGTGTTACCAGTACAGTAGAGGAAAGACTCTTCTTCTTGGATAGACAGTAGTATGAATACCTGTGTTACCAGTACAGTAGAGGAAAGACTCTTCTTCTTGGATAGACAGTAGTATGAATACCTGTGTTACCAGTACAGTAGAGGAAAGACTCTTCTTCTTGGATAACAGTAGTATGAATACCTGTGTTACCAGTACAGTAGAGGAAAGACTCTTCTTCTTGGATAGACAGTAGTATGAATACCTGTGTTACCAGTAGAGGAAAGACCCTTCTTCTTGGATAGACAGTAGTATGAATACCTGTGTTACCAGTAGAGTAGAGGAAAGACCCTTCTTCTTGGATAGACAGTAGTATGAATACCTGTGTTACCAGTACAGTAGAGGAAAGGCTCTTCTTCTTGGATAGACAGTAGTATGAATACCTGTGTTACCAGTAGAGGAAAGACCCTTCTTCTTGGATAGACAGTAGTATGAATACCTGTGTTACCAGTACAGTAGAGGAAAGACCCTTCTTCTTGGATAGACAGTAGTATGAATACCTGTGTTACCAGTAGAGTAGAGGAAAGACCCTTCTTCTTGGATAGACAGTAGTATGAATACCTGTGTTACCAGTACAGTAGAGGAAAGACCCTTCTTCTTGGATAGACAGTAGTATGAATACCTGTGTTACCAGTACAGTAGAGGAAAGGCTCTTCTTCTTGGATAGACAGTAGTATGAATACCTGTGTTACCAGTAGAGGAAAGACCCTTCTTCTTGGATAGACAGTAGTATGAATACCTGTGTTACCAGTACAGTAGAGGAAAGACTCTTCTTCTTGGATAGACAGTAGTATGAATACCTGTGTTACCAGTACAGTAGAGGACAGACCCTTCTTCTTGGATAGACAGTAGTATGAATACCTGTGTTACCAGTACAGTAGAGGAAAGACTCTTCTTCTTGGATAGACAGTAGTATGAATACCTGTGTTACCAGTACAGTAGAGGAAAGACTCTTCTTCTTGGATAGACAGTAGTATGAATACCTGTGTTACCAGTACAGTAGAGGAAAGACTCTTCTTCTTGGATAGACAGTAGTATGAATACCTGTGTTACCAGTACAGTAGAGGAAAGACCCTTCTTCTTGGATAGACAGTAGTATGAATACCTGTGTTACCAGTACAGTAGAGGAAAGACCCTTCTTCTTGGATAGACAGTAGTATGAATACCTGTGTTACCAGTACAGTAGAGGAAAGACTCTTCTTCTTGGATAGACAGTAGTATGAATACCTGTGTTACCAGTACAGTAGAGGAAAGACCCTTCTTCTTGGATAGACAGTAGTATGAATACCTGTGTTACCAGTACAGTAGAGGAAATACCCTTCTTCTTGGATAGACAGTAGTATGAATACCTGTGTTACCAGTACAGTAGAGGAAAGACCCTTCTTCTTGGATAGACAGTAGTATGAATACCTGTGTTACCAGTACAGTAGAGGAAAGACCCTTCTTCTTGGATAGACAGTAGTATGAATACCTGTGTTACCAGTACAGTAGAGGAAAGACCCTTCTTCTTGGATAGACAGTAGTATGAATACCTGTGTTACCAGTACAGTAGAGGAAAGACCCTTCTTCTTGGATAGACAGTAGTATGAATACCTGTGTTACCAGTACAGTAGAGGAAAGACCCTTCTTCTTGGATAGACAGTAGTATGAATACCTGTGTTACCAGTAGAGTAGAGGAAAGACCCTCTTCTTGGATAGACAGTAGTATGAATACCTGTGTTACCAGTACAGTAGAGGAAAGGCTCTTCTTCTTGGATAGACAGTAGTATGAATACCTGTGTTACCAGTAGAGGAAAGACCCTTCTTCTTGGATAGACAGTAGTATGAATACCTGTGTTACCAGTACAGTAGAGGAAAGACCCTTCTTCTTGGATAGACAGTAGTATGAATACCTGTGTTACCAGTAGAGTAGAGGAAAGACCCTTCTTCTTGGATAGACAGTAGTATGAATACCTGTGTTACCAGTACAGTAGAGGAAAGACCCTTCTTCTTGGATAGACAGTAGTATGAATACCTGTGTTACCAGTACAGTAGAGGAAAGGCTCTTCTTCTTGGATAGACAGTAGTATGAATACCTGTGTTACCAGTAGAGGAAAGACCCTTCTTCTTGGATAGACAGTAGTATGAATACCTGTGTTACCAGTACAGTAGAGGAAAGACTCTTCTTCTTGGATAGACAGTAGTATGAATACCTGTGTTACCAGTACAGTAAAGGAAAGACCCTTCTTCTTGGATAGACAGTAGTATGAATACCTGTGTTACCAGTACAGTAGAGGAAAGACCCTTCTTCTTGGATAGACAGTAGTATGAATACCTGTGTTACCAGTACAGTAGAGGAAAGACTCTTCTTCTTGGATAGACAGTAGTATGAATACCTGTGTTACCAGTACAGTAGAGGAAAGACCCTTCTTCTTGGATAGACAGTAGTATGAATACCTGTGTTACCAGTACAGTAGAGGAAAGACCCTTCTTCTTGGATAGACAGTAGTATGAATACCTGTGTTACCAGTACAGTAGAGGAAAGACCCTTCTTCTTGGATAGACAGTAGTATGAATACCTGTGTTACCAGTACAGTAGAGGAAAGACCCTTCTTCTTGGATAGACAGTAGTATGAATACCTGTGTTACCAGTACAGTAGAGGAAAGACCCTTCTTCTTGGATAGACAGTAGTATGAATACCTGTGTTACCAGTACAGTAGAGGAAAGACCCTTCTTCTTGGATAGACAGTAGTATGAATACCTGTGTTACCAGTACAGTAGAGGAAAGACTCTTCTTCTTGGATAGACAGTAGTATGAATACATGTGTTACCAGTACAGTAGAGGAAAGACCCTTCTTCTTGACACGCCCCAGCAGCAGTGGATGCAGCAAGGTTGATCTGCTCCTGTTTGGGAGACATCCAACAGAAACCAACCACCTCACACTCCAGCCACTACATTTGGTCTTGATGCATTGTGGGAGGTCAGCAGGTACTTGGTCCACCTTCTAAGTTCCACTGATTTTGGTGGCCAGAAGGGTGACATAAGCACCTGCTGCCAACTATATGAAGCAGAAACATTAAACAATCAATGATCACATATTTCCAAGTAGTGTTTTCCATATCTTGGATGTGTAACTACAGGATGTGTAGCTACAGGATGTGTAACTACAGGATGTGTAGCTACAGGATGTGTAACTACAGGATGTGTAACTGCAGGATGTGTAACTGCAGGAAGTGTAACTGCAGGAAGTGTAACTACAGGACGTGTAGCTACAGGATGTGTAACTACAGGATGTGTAACTGCAGGATGTGTAACTGCAGGAAGTGTAACAACAGGATGTGTAACTACAGGATGTGTAACTACAGGATGTGTAACTACAGGATGTGTAACTACAGGATGTGTAGCTACAGGATGTGTAACTACAGGACGTAACAACAGGATGTGTAACAACAGGATGTGTAACAACAGGATGTGTAACTACAGGATGTGTAACTACAGGATGTGTAACTACAGGATGTGTAGCTACAGGATGTGTAACTACAGGATGTGTAACTGCAGGATGTGTAACTGCAGGAAGTGTAACTGCAGGAAGTGTAACTGCAGGAAGTGTAACTGCAGGAAGTGTAACTGCAGGATGTGTAACTACAGGATGTGTAACTACAGGATGTGTAACTGCAGGAAGTGTAACTGCAGGAAGTGTAACTGCAGGAAGTGTAACTGCAGGAAGTGTAACTACAGGATGTGTAACTACAGGATGTGTAACTCCAGTATTTAAAATGAAGTAATGTGTCAAATGGATGAATCTCCACACCTGCACCATGTCTCACACATGCTGGACATTATCCTGGACTCATTTTTTCACTGATTTATGGGAGAAGGCTGCCTTCAGCTGAGTCAGTGTCCTTCTTGAGGCTTCACTGTGGTCTGAAAAGAGACAATCCATTATGTCCTTAAGGATGTTTGTTAATAATACATTTGAGGTTTCCCACAGAACAATGTCAATTTGGATGGATTATTTAGATACAAGGCTCCAATTGTCGTTTATTCTGCACAGATTGGCAGAGTCAATATCATTTCCTTATATTCATAGTTTCCTACGTCATAACGTATGAGTGGGTGTGAATACTTGTTTTAATACCTTTTGGTTATTAACAAATGTACATTGTTGTATTTCTATGTAATCACCTGGAGGAGTAGAATCTCTTTGTGGAATTCCTGTGGCGCCTCAATAAGACCTTCCAGTCTTGCAGTGGCTGTTGCTCCAGTGTTGCGTGATCTTTTAGAGTGGATCATCTGCTCAACACTGAGGCCATCTCCACAGGACAGGTACCAAGGCCCCATCCACAACCAGAACATACTGAAACAAGATTCTCTGGTCTGATGAAACCAAGATTGAACTCTTTGGCCTGAATGCCAAGCGTCACGTCTGGTGGAAACCTGTCACCATCTCTACAATGAAGCATGGTGGTGGCAGCATCTAGGAGACTAGTCAGGATCGAGGCAAAGATGAACAGAGCGAAATACAGAGTGATCCTTGATGAAAACCTGCTCAGGACCTCAGACTGGGGCGAAGTTTCACCTTCCAACAGGACAACGACCCTATGCACACAGCCAAGACAACGCAGGAGTGGCTTCTGGAAAAGTCTCTGAATGTCCTTGAGCGGCCCAGCCAGAGCCATACAGAGACTGAGAGAGACATCAGCTAACAGTTTGCCCTGACCAAGGCCCTTCTCCTTGATTTGCTAGTTTGGTCAAGCAGCCAGCTCTAGGAAGTGTTTTAGTGGTTCCAAACTTCTTCCATTTAAGAATGATGGAGGCCATTGTGTTCTTGGGGACCTTCAATGCTGCAGAAATGTTTTGGTACCCTTCCCCAGATCTGTGCCTCGACACAATCCTGTCTCGGAGCTCAACAGACAATTCCTTCGACCTCATGGCTTGGTTTTTGCTCTGACATGCACTGTCAACTGTGGGACCTTATATAGACAGGTGTGTGTGTGTGCCTTTCCAAATCATGTCCAATCAATTGAATTTACCACAGGTGGACTCCAATCAAGTTGTAAAGACATCTCAAGGATGATCAATGGAAACAGGATGCACCTGAGCTCAATTCCGAGTCTCATAGCAAAGGGTCTGAATACTTATGTAAATAAGGCATTTCAGTTTTTTTAATTTTTATAAATTTGCAAACATTTCTAAATCTGTTTTCGCTTCATCATTATGGGGTATTGTGTGTATATAGAGTTTTTTTTATTTTTTATTCATTTTAGAATAAGGCTGTAACTTAACTATGTGGAAAAAGGGGTCTGAATACTTTCCGACTGCACTGTATATGAGAAATGCCATTTAGAAGATATATTGTTGTTTTTACTGAACTATCCCAATCATAAATAGAATGTTAGTGTCACGGATTCCCCCGGTACCGCTGCTCATTCCGTTCACCAGCTCCGGAGTTCTACGTCACCGGCTTTCTAGGCACCACTGACATGGATCATTACCACCAACCCCGGACTGTCTTGTCTCATTACCACACCTGGTTCCCATTCCCCCTGATTAGTATGTGTATATATGTGCCCTCTGTTCCCCATTGTCCTTGTCCATTATTGTCCCATGTCCGTTGGTCTGGTGAGTACATTGTATTACAGTTTACATACCGAGTATTGTGCATTCTCGTCCCGTGTAAAGGTTACACCTCGCTCTGTGTTTGGGTTACATCCCTTTTGTATATATATAAATGTGTTTGTGTTGGGTGGAGTAAATAAAACCCCTAATACCCACAAAGCACCAGTCTCAACATCAACAGTGAAGAGGCGACTCCGGGATGCTGACCTTCTAGGCAGAGTTACAAAGGAAAAAGTCCAGTGTCTGTGTTCTTTTTGCCCATCTTAATCTTTTCTTTTTATTGGCCAGTCTGAGATATGGCTTTTTCTTTGCAACTCTGCGTAGAAGGTCAGCATCCCGGAGTCGCCTCTTCACTGTTAACGTTGAGACTGGTGTTTTGCAGGTACTATTTAATGAAGCTGCAAGTTGAGCACCTGTGAGGCGTCTGTTTCTCAAACTAGACACTCTAATGTATTTTGTCCTCTTGCTCAGTTGTGCACCGGGGCCTCCCACTCCTCTTTCTATTCTGGTTAGTGCCAGTTTGCGCTGTTCTGTGAAGGGAGTAGTACACAGCGTTGTACGAGATCTTCAGTTTCTTGGCAATTTCTCACATGGAATAGCCTTCATTTCTCAGAACAAGAATAGACTGACGAGTTTCAGAAGAAAGTTATTTGTTTCTGGCCATTTTGAGCCTGTAATCGAACCCACAATTGCTGATGCTCCAGATACTCAAATAGTCTCAAGAAGGTCAGTTTTTATTGCTTCTTTAATCAGCACAACAGTTTTCAGCTGTGCTAACATAATTGCAAAACGGTTTTTTAATGATCAATTAGCCTTTTAAAATGATAAACTTGGATTAGCAAACACAACGTGCCATTAGAAAATATTTTTCATCTTCAAAGTGGTAGGCATGTTGGGTAAATCAATTGATACAAACCCCCCCAGAAAACGTTTTTTTTTTTAACTTGTATTTGTGGTGTGGTTTTCATATCAGCCCTTTTGAGCTTCCAGCCTCACCTGAACACCGTTTTTACCTGTTTATTTTCATGTCAGCCCTTTTGGGCTTCCAGCCTCACCTGAACACCGTTTTTACCTGTTTATTTTCATATCAGCCCTTTTGGGCTTCCAGCCTCACCTGAACACCGTTTTTACCTGTTTATTTATCTGCAGTGTTTTGTCTTTCACTTCTTTTCTTTGGTGTGAATGAATAAAACCTAAAACCTAATTGAGAAATGTTTTCACTTGCAATGCCTTGTTATGTTTAAACCGTGATTTAAACTGAGACTCAGTGATATGACATGTAAGGCTGTGTGTCTGCCTGTATTCATATATGGACCTGATTTCCATTCAGACTGCTTTGTCAAGCCAAGTGGCACTTTGTGGGATACATTGACTGTAATGGAGTTGAAGTTGTGATCCCAGCTGTCCACAGGATGGCGCCAGAGCAGCTTAACTGGACTGGTGAGACATGAGTAATATACCAGGGAAATACACTATATATCAAATCAAATCAAATCAAATCAAATCATATTTTATTGGCCACATGCGCCGAATACAACAGGTGCAGACATTACAGTGAAATGCTTACTTACAGCCCTTAACCAACAGTGCATTTATTTTTTAATAAAAAAAGTAAAATAAAACATCAACAAAAAAGTGTTGAGAAAAAAAGAGCAGAAGTAAAATAAAATAACAGTAGGGAGGCTATATATACAGGGGGGTACCGGTGCAGAGTCAATGTGCGGGGGCACCGGCTAGTTGAGGTAGTTGAGGTAATATGTACATGTGGGTAGAGTTAAAGTGACTATGCATAAATAATTAACATAATATACACAAGTATGTGGACACTCTTCAAATGAGTGGATTCTGCTATTTCAGCCACACCCGTTACTGACAGGTGTATACAATCGAGCACACATAGTTACACAGTGCTTTCGGAAAGTATTCAGACCCCTTGACTTTTTCCACATTTTCAGCCTTATTCTAAAATTGATTAAATTGTTTTTTTTTTACTCATCAATCTACACACAACATCCCATAATGACAAAGTTATGGGTTTTTAGAACTCCTGCATTGTCTTGGTTGTGTGCTTAGGCTCCTTGTCCTGTTGGAAGGTGAACCTTCACCCCAGTCTGAGGTCCAGAGCGCTCTGGAGCAGGTTTTCATCAAGGATCTCTCTGTACTTTGCTCTGTTCATCTTTCCCTCGATTCTGACTAGTCTCCCAGTCCCTGCCACTGAAAAACATCCACACAGCATGCTGCCACCACCATGCTTCACCGTAGGGATGGTGCCAGGTTACCTCCAGACGTGACGCTTGGCATTCAAGCCAAAGAGTTCAATCTTGGTTTCATCAGACCAGATAATCTTGTTTCTCATTGTCTGAGAGTCCTTTAGGTGCCTTTTGGCAAACTCCAAGCGGGCTGTCATGTGCCTTTTACTGAGGAGTGGCTTCCGTCTGGCCACTCTACCATAAAGGCCTGATTGGTGGAGTGCTGCAGAGATGTCCTTCTGGAAGGTTCTCCCATATCCACAGAGGATCTCTGGAGCTCTGTCAGAGTGACCATCGGGTTCTTCGCGGGTTCTTCGTCACCTCCCTGACCAAGGCCCTTCTCCCCGATTGCTCAGTTTGGCCGGGCGTCCAGCTCTAGGAAGAGTCTTGGTGGTTCCAAACATCTTCCATTTAAGCATGATGGAGGCCACTGTGTTCTTGGGGACCTTCAATGCTGCAGAAATTTTTTGGTACCCTTCCCCAGATCTGTGCCTCGACACAATCCTGTCTCGGAGCTCTACGGACAATTCCTTCGACCTCATGGCTTGGTTTTTGCTCTGACATGCACTGTCAACTGTGGGACCTTATGTAGACAGGTGTGTGCCTTTCCAAATCATGTCCAATCAAATGAATTTGAAGTTGAATACAAGTCCTTTCCTTTAATCACTGTATATACCTCCTTTTTAATCACGTTGTTTTCCCACTCCGATATCCGTCTCGAGTCCTTTTCTGCCGTCCATGACGATGTTAACTCCAGTGGTGGAAAAAGTACCCAATTGTCATACTTGAGTAAAAGTAAAGATACCTTACCAAAAAATGACTCAATTAAAAGTGAAAGTCACCCAGTAAAATACTACTTGAGTAAAAGTCTAAAAGTATTTGGGTTTAAATATACTTAAGTATCAAAAGTAAATGTAATTGCTAAAATATACTAAAGTATCAAAAGTAAAAGTACAAGTATAAATCATTTCAAATTCCTTACATAAAGCAAACCAGACGATTTTCTTGTTTTTTAAATTTACGTTCAGCCAGAGGCACACTCCAACACTCAGACAATTTACAAACAAAGCATTTGTGTTTACTGAGTCCCCCAGATCAGAGGCAGTAGGGATGTTCTCTTGATAAGTGTGTGAATTGGACCATTTCCTGTCATGCTAAGCATTCAAAATGTAACGAGTACTTTTGGGTGTCAGGGGAAAATGTATGGAGTAAAAAGTATATTATTTTCTTTAGGAATGTAGTGAAGTAAAAGTAAAAGTAGTCAAAAATATGAATAGTAAAGTCAAGTACATATACCCCCAAAAAACTACTTAAGTAGTACTTTAAAGTATTTTTACTTAAGTACTTTACACCACTGGTTAACTCTCTTTCTTAGCTAGCTTGACTATGCACTTGCCTCTGCTAGCAATACACTGTGCTAACATTAGCCTAGACTGTACCACAGAAAATAACAGTTTTAAACAGTTGTAAAAACCCACTTCTTCCAGACAGAATAGTTCCTGTAGATTCAGACTTACTCATCACCAATCTGTTGTTATGTCTCGTGGGTTTTATATCCACGTCTGTATAACAATTCAATAATGATGAGACAGGAGACAGGAATCATTTCAACCATTTATCTGGAACGTGATCATCTCAACACATACAAACCCCCATGATGCTCTGCAGCACAACCCCAATATACAACAAATACATACATAAGTAAATGGACACTAAACAAAACTCATAGAGGAATTTAAATGTTCAGTTGTAGAAAGTAGGGCCATGGGATAGGGTCAGAAAGGTCAGTATGTTTGATAACTGGTTACAGAGGTAACATAACAAGCATAAGGTCCATTATAACACAGTGAAGTAGAGGTGGGAGCTAAAAGCAGACATGGACAGTGAGACGGTGTGAGGAGGTCAGGGGTGAAACACTAGATCAGGACAGGTAGAAATGGCAGGGCTGGAAATAGACACAGAGACACATTCTGATCATGGCTCAGACCTGACCTGAGACACCCAAACAGAAGATGCCATAGCAAAGTCCTGTCCAGTAGGCTATATGGGATTTCCTTTCATCAAAATCCTACACATGGAAATGTGTCCAGTGTGTGTCCAGTGTGTGTCCAGTGTGTGTGTCCAGTGTTTGTGTCCAGTGTGTGTGTGTGTGTGTGTGTGTCCAGTGTGTGTGTCCTGTGTGTGTGTGTGTCAGGTGTGTGTGTCCAGTGTGTATGTGTGTGTGTCGTGTGTGTGTGTGTCCAGTGTGTATGTGTGTGGGTCCAGTGTGAGTGTGTGTGTTTTTGTCCAGTGTGTGTGTCCAGTGTGTGTGAGTGTGTGTGTCCAGTGTGTGTGTGTGTGTGTGTGTAAGTGTGTATGTGTCTGTGTCCAGTGTGTGTGTGTGTCCAGTGTGTGTGAGTGTGTGTGTCCAGTGTGTGTGTGTGTGTGTGTGAGTGTGTCCAGTGTGTGTGTGTGTGTGTGTCCAGTGTGTGTGTGTGTCCTGTGTGTGTGTCCTATGTGTGTGTGTGTCAGGTGTGTGTGTGTCCAGCGTATGTGTGTGTGTCCAGTGTGTGTGAGTGTGTGTGTCCAGTGTGTGTGTGTCCAGTGTGTGTGTGTAAGTGTGTATGTGTGTGTGTCCAGTGTGTGTGAGTGTGTGTGTCCAGTGTGTGTGTGTGTGTGTGTGTGTGTCCTGTGTGTGTGTTTGTGTGTGTGTGTTCAGTGTGTGTGTGTGTGTCCAGTGTGTGTGTGTGTCCAGTGTGTATGTGTGTGGGTCCCTGTGTGAGTGTGTGTGTGTGTGTGTGTGTGTGTGTCCAGCGTATGTGTGTGTGTCCAGTGTGTGTGTCCAGTGTTTGTGTGTGTCCAGTGTGTGTGTCCAGTGTGTGTGTGTGTGTGTGTGTCTAGTGTGTGTGTCCAGTGTGTGTGTGTGTGTGTGTCCTGTGTGTGTGTCAGGTGTGTGTGTGTTTGTCCAGTGTGTGTGAGTGTGTGTGTCCAGTGTGTGTGTGTGTGTGTCCA